>NC_143426.1:12782500-13102500 GCF_059467195.1 Physcomitrium patens | reverse complement strand
AAATTCTACTCTGATGACTTCAATTGGAGCATACTTCACCTGGGGAATTTTCCAGCTTCTGTGTATGTGCTCTGAACTAAAACTCGGTTTGTCCGATCGTAGTACACTGAGGAGAAAATCGATCTCTTCAACGGTCAGTCTCTGGAGCCTTGGTATTTGAAGCTGAATCCGGCAGGGTCATCTCCGACTCTAGTTGTTGGGAGCGAGAAAATTGTAGAATCTGCAGACATCATCAGGTGGGCAGACAAGCAGGGGATTCCTCTCGGCGGAGATTCTGTAGACCGAGCCTTTGTAAACGAGTGGCTTCAGAAAGTGGACGCTTGGGATGGTAATCTGTTCGCAGAAGGGAACTCTTCATCTGGCGCTGCGGTGAAGTTAAGCACAGAATACAAAATCAAAGTCGCTGAGGCAAACGCAACACGCTACCCGGACTTGGCTGAGCTGTACAAGAAGAAGCTTGTAAGCTTGAAGAAATCTATAGAACGACCAAGCAACTCCGACGCCCGCGAGAAGAATTTGAAGCAGCTTTCGGACCTGTTGGATGAGGCAGAGGCAAGATTGTCATCCACCAAGTTTTTGGCCGGGGATGCCTATTCCGCCGCTGATATCATCTTCACTCCCGTGCTTTTCCGAGTGTACCAGGTGAAGAAAGACGCGGAGCTTCTCGATTCTCGGCCAAACATCAAGCTCTACTACGAAGAGTTGAAGAAACGACCTAGCTTTAAGCCAGTGTTCGCTGCTGCCGAGAGCGGCCTCTTGACTGCTCTCATCGTCTTACCTGCTTTTGCTAAGATTTTTTTTGTTAATGCTACTGGAAAATACTAGGGATTCCTAGCATTTACATCAGTTATCTACTGTTAATGGCGATTTTCCACCTTTCTTTCTCTCTCTCTCTCTCTCTTCTTCCTCTCCTCTCCTTTTTTTTTTTTTTTTTTTTTTTTCCAGTTAGGTTTTGAATTCTAGTTGCTGGCTTCGGTGGCATCATCTTCATAGCTGGCGTAGAGAACGATGTTCTTCTGTGTTTATATGAATGTTGATCCTTGAATTCACCCTTGCAAATCTATCATCATCCACTTTGAGAATAATTAGCAACATTCGGGGTCAGCTGTGTGTGCAGCGGAGATTTTGATTTCGGAGAAGTGTTGGACAAAGGAAAATCGAAACGCGTGTCCATGCACTAACCAATCGAACATGCCAGTGAGGTGGAAGGAAAGAGGGGACTGTATATTGATTGTGTGGGGAGAGAAGATTGGTCAGACTCCAATTGGAAAATTGAGATGCTTGCTACTTGGTGGCTCAACTTTAATATTTTGTACTGGAAATGGACACTTTTGCCACCTTTACAATACACGCTTTGCAACTCTTAATGTTAATTATTCTTCCTATTGTTGCACATTCTTCAAGAGTACTGTAAATATCTCAATTCCTTGTATCTAGATGAGGCAATTGGTTTACTAAATGCAATATATATATATATATATATATATATAATTAATAAATCTATTACAATAGAATTCATAATTAAATAAGAACTAATTTAACATGACCAATAGAACATAGAAGAATAGTAGACACTTTTTCACATCATAAATGAGTTTTATTAAAGAAAAAGTATATAATTTGTATCATGGTTATTTGTATCCTTGAATGAAAATTGCATAATTTTAATAAATTTTATATATTTGTATTTGCCTATTAAATCCCTACAAAATTCAAGATTAAAGAGGGTAGAGCCTAAAGACTTTGGCAAGTGTAACAAATAGCCATATGCTCTAGTATATTTATTAGATAAGTAGAACTAGATACAAGTAAGTAGAAGTAGGTTATATTCTTCATATATTGTTTGGAAGCTTCCTAAAAGCTTTGTAGACTTATACTTATTTATTAGTGATTGATAAGTTGACAACATGGCTAACAAGTTGGCTATATATTAAAAATTTAGCAACTTGAATTACAAGTTGGCCATGTGGTATACATATCAACAACTTGTCTTCTAAATTAAATACATGACTTATAAGTTGGATAAGTATTACATGGCCTATAAGACATCAAAATGTAGTTTTTTAATATATAGTATATGTAGAGATAAGAATGAAGTCTTTCTTATTCTTATTAATGTCTTTATTTTGTTTTTATCTTGATTCAAGACTTTTTGGTTTTTCTATCATAAATATTAATGTTGACATTAATAATTAAGTAATACTGTGTAGTAACACAACCATTAAGTAAAAGAAAAAAAGAAAGTGTTTTATTATAGAAGATCTTAGTTAAAAAGATATAGTAGAAAAACATAGATATAAGTTAGGCAGGTAGTAAAATCTTGTAGTATTGGAATTACTTTTTATAAAAATAATTCTATTTACTTTTTATAGTTGTAAATAAAGCAAAATAATGTAGATTAAAAAAATAAAGAATATAAGCATATATAAGTGAGAGTTAGGAGTTGATTTTAGTAAAAGTTATTTTAAGAAAATAAGAATTGATACTTGAAGAGGACTAGTTGCCAACCATGGTCAAAATTTGACCCTGAGGCACAAAATCAAATATCTTTGCTATTTCTAAGGTTCTTTTGTCAATCAAAGAATAAGACTAGAGAAGAGACTAGTGAAGAGATTGTTAAGAATTGGTTTCATATCATTTGAATTAATATTGAGATTTTGAGGAATTTTCAAAATTAGTAATGTATTCACTAGATTTAATTTTTGAGAAATAAAAAAAAGTTGACAAATTTTAAGATTTTATAAGTTTTGTTGCATATTTATAGGTATAAATTTTTATATTTATTTAATAATTTATCATAAATATTTATGAAAAATTTGAGGTCAATTTCATAGTTAGATTAAAGAATACAAGAGTTTTTGTGGATTATGGTCTTAGATAATTGAAATTTGGGATAAATGAGGAATTTTGAGATCTCGCAATATTTGCCAATTTGATTGAAGTGAAAATTGGTAAGAATAATTTAAAATTGAATATCTATACATAAATCAATTTTTAGAGCAAATGAATGGTTTAGTAAGGAAAAATCTTTATTGAAAATTCAACATTTAAATTGGAGAAGGAGGGTGGTTAATGACTGAGAGGTTTTGGGAGCCTTTCTTACAATTGGTAAGTTTGATTCTTTTCAAATTTTGTGTGCTTGTTAATTGCTTGTTAATTGAAGTTTGGATGAAATTTTAGTTAATAACTATGGTTCAATTAATATTTATTGAGATCTCAAAAAACAATAGTAATTGATTAAAATGTACTTGGATTTTTTTTGGATTTATTTAAGATTTGGTGAGGATTTAGGATTTTGCTAGGATTTGATTAGGATTGATCTAGGATTTAGGGCTTATTTAGGATTTAGGATTCTATTAGAATTTTATTAGGATTTTACCTAAAGTTTAATTAATATTCATTAAGATTTTAATTAAGATTTCAATTAGAATTTAATTAGGATTTAATTAGGATTTATTTAAATTTTTTATTTTTAATATTTTTTTAGATTTTTATTTTTATTTTTATTTTTATTATTTATAGAATTTTAAAATATGATTATTTCTTAAAATTTTTATTTTAATATTTTTTTAGGTTTTTTTTTATTATTTTTCTTTTAAATTAATTTATGACTTCTTTGTATTTCTTTTGTAACTTCTTTTAAAATTATTTTGAATTGGTTAAAGTTTGATTTGAATTATTAAAGATTACTTAAAGTTTATTTAAGAATTTGTTAAATTTGGTAGGATTGTTGTGTCACGGACACAGTAATACAAACTCGAGATCTAACAAGAAGTTCAAGAAGAACTGGCAAGAACTAGATTAATCAGATGAATATAAGAACAACACCAGAGAGGTGAGCTAGAGCTCCAAGAGATGTGTTGTCGAGACTGAAGAATTCTTCAATCTCGATTCTAATATATATTCCTATTTAGGAAGCTTCTCAAGCAACTTCTACCAACTAGGAAACTTCTAGAAGGTTCCAGAGACTTGCTTCTAGGAGGTTCTAGAAACTTATCTCTAGAAGGTTCTAAGGACTATGTCCCTAACATCTTCTACCAACTAAAAAGCTTCTAGAAGGTTCCAGAGACTTCCTTCTAGAAGGTTCTAGAAACTTGTCTCTAGAAGGTTCTAAGGACTATGTTCCTAACATCACCCCTTCCTTTAGCTTCGAGGTCTCTGAGAAGCAATATTGTTGTTAATCAGTACCAACGCAAGAAAATGAAGATCTGTTGTATAACATCTGCTAAGAACTCCAACTGTTGTTCACGAGGCAAGTGGTTCATTGGCCCTTGAAGCCAAT
Organism: Physcomitrium patens; assembly: GCF_059467195.1. Classification (NCBI taxonomy): domain Eukaryota; kingdom Viridiplantae; phylum Streptophyta; class Bryopsida; order Funariales; family Funariaceae; genus Physcomitrium; species Physcomitrium patens. The sequence continues at coordinate 13,098,218 of NC_143426.1, read as the reverse complement.
GGTAGTAGCCTACTCCTTCAACTTCTGACCAAGCATGAAATTCCGTGTCCTCATTGTGAAATTGTCCTGCAAACACGCCTTCCGGCTGACCATCGTAAGCAGGCTCAAACTCAAATACAATCACCAGTGATCGGTTACTTGGTATCCTCCGTCGTTGTCGTGGTGTAGGCGGTTCTTCATCTTGGGATCGCCTTCGTGAGCTAGTCGGTTGAAATAATTTGATTGGCATAGTATCTATCTCTTGGCTATCCATATCAGAAGACCAAACTATGGCTACTAAAGAAATTCTATTTTATCTTGGAGAAAATAACTATATTAACTACGAATTTTGGTGGTGCTCTCCCCCTTTCTTATATTCTTGGGTGAGCAAGCTTCAGAAGGAAGCTATCGTCGAACCGGCTTAGGTTTGTGAGGATGTTATTGATGAAAGTCCTGTACTTTTTACGATGCATTGACAAGATTTTCAGCTAGCTTCCACGTTTGCTTATTAATATCGTAGCCGCATCAATGAACAAGATACTCCAACTTGTCCTATCTTTGCCATGAATCCAGCTCCTTTTCAACCTCGTATTCCTCGTGGTTCTCAATTTCAATACTAGGTGGCGGACATTGCACTCTTTCAAGAAAAGGCGACTCTCGATAAGGCTCTAATAGAGAAACATGAATGATTGGATGTACCTTCATAGAAGCCAGTAATTCCAGACGGTACGACATTGGATTGATTTACTTCTGGATGATAAATGGTCCCAATCTTCGATAGTCCAACTTATCACATGGTTGCTTGGTCTTGATATTTCATCAAAGAAGCCATGCTTTATCTCCAATTTTGAAAGTAGGTGCTTGATTCCGAAATCTATCTACAGTCACCTTGTAGGATTCTTGAGCGGATTGTAATTGAAGCTTCAATGAATTTTGAAGCTCTGATAGTTGTTTCACAAATCCTTCAGTTACTGGATTATTATTTATTGACGAACTCAATAAATCAAGCTTCGGATGATACCCATAGTTGGAAAAGAATGGTGTGTATTGAGTCGACGCATGGAGGGTGTTGTTATATGCAAACTCGGCTAACAGCAGATATGTGGTCCAATTGTCTTGTTGATAGTTGATGCTGCATTGTAAGTATTGTTCCAAGACTTGGTTCACACGTTTCATTTGGCCGTTAATTTGAGGATGAAAAGCCAAAGAAAGCTTGATATCCACCTTCAGTATCTCAAAAAGAGATCTCCAAAAATTTGATGCGAACTGGGTTTCTCGATCTGATACAATATCATCTGGTAGTCCATGATATCGATACACATTATCGAAAAAGAGCCTTGTTGTGACTTCACTGGATGATGTCTTCTTGTAAGGGACAAAGTACGCCATCTTTGTAAGCCGATCTACCACGACAAAGATGTTGTCAAATGAGTTAGATGATGGCAGGTCCGTGATGAAGTCCATAAAAATTGAAGACCATGGTCGACATGGAATCGACAATGGCTGTAGAAGTCCATAAGGGCGATGTCGAGGATTCTTGGATCTTGAACAAATGTCGTAGGAGAGGACAAAATCTTTCACATCCTTCCACATTTGAGGCCACCAAAAATCTCAAGAAATAAGCTCCAAGGGCTTGTTGAATCCAAAATATCTCGCAGCTAGAAAATCGTGGCAAGATTGAAGAACTCGGAGTCGTACTGGTCCTTTTGGGATATATAATTGCTCTTCAAAGTATAAAAGATCTCCCTCTACCTTCAACTTGTCGTCATTGGCATGCTGCTTAATATCAATGGCTACTGAATCTTCAATGGTCACGGTATGTACCTGATTCAGGAAGTCAGTATCAATTGGCACAATAGTAGCGCAAAGTTGAAATTGCTCTGGCTTCAACAATGTCATACATTGTTGATCAAACGTTGCTTCTCCAGCCTTTGGTATAAGATACGATCTCCTCGAGAAGGCATCAGATAGTCCTTGCTGCTTTTCAGGTCGATAAGTGATAACAAAATCGAATCTAGATAGCAACATATTCTACCGAGCTTGACGTCGATTTAGAACTTGAGCCGACATGAAATACTTCTAAATTCTTGTGATTTGTATATATGGACATTGGGTGTGCAGCTCCCTCAAGAAAGTGATGCCATTCTTGGAAAGAATCCACTATAGCAAGAAGTTCCTTATCGTGGATCTCATAATTGATTTCAACAGCAGAGAACTTTCGAGAATAGAATACAACCAGATGGAGCTTCTTGTCTTCTCCCATTTGTGAAAGTACAACTTCCAAAGCAAAATCCGAAGTATCAGTTTCTAAATAAAAAGCCTTTGTAAAGTGTGGATGTACCAAGATTGGAGCCGTAGTAAATGTCATCTTCAAGTCTTGAAACGCCTTCTCCACTAGAGGTCCCCATTCCAGCTTATCCTTGCATGTCAACCAAGTGAGAAGAGCAGCAACTTGAGAGTAATTCTTGATGAAGATTTGATAGAAGTTGGCAAAACCAAGAAAGCATTGTACGTCTCTAATTGTCTTCGGAACCTCCCAGGACACGATTGCTTCTACCTTCTTGGGGTCCATCTTTAAGCCTTTCTTAGTCGTAACAAATCCCAGAAACTCCATCTCTATTTGGTGAAATAAACACTTCTCCAACTTGGCATATAGTCCTCGCTCGTGTAGTTTCTCCAATACCAAATGAACGTACTTTTCATGCTCTTCTTCGTTTGTGGAGAATATCAAAATATCATCCAAATAGATGACAACAAAATTATCAAGGTGCTCTCGGAAAATATCATTCATCATATGTTGAAAGACTGCTGGAGCATTGGTAAGACCAAAAGGCATGATATTATACTCAAAATGGCCATACCTTCTACGAAACGCTGTCTTCCATTCATCTCCTTCCTTGATTTGTACGAGGTTGTAAGCTCCCCTTAGATCAATTTTTGTAAAGATCCTGGCTCATCCAAGTTATTCTAAGAAACCAGAAATCAAGGGTAACGGATAACGATTCTTCTTTGTTACCTTGTTGAGGCCTCGATAGTCCACGCACATCCGCAACGAGCCATCTTTCTTCTTTACAAATAAGATGGGTGCTCCAGCTGACGATTTTGAATGATGGATGAAGTTCTTGGCTAGATTCTCGTCGATGTACTTCCGTAATTCCGTCAACTCCGTCTGCGATAGATTGTAGATTGGGCCAAAAGGCGGTTGTGCTCCTTCTTACAAGTCCATGGTGCAATCATATGGTCGGTGTTCCGGTAGCATGTCGGTATTTTTCTTTTGAAACACGTCTTTAAAATCCTTATATTGCTCAAGTATACTTGTTGTCGAGATCTTCTCCCCGATAGTTGGAGCCGCATAAATAATAAATTGTGTGCCTTCTTTGGACGATCTTATAAATGCTCTTGCTCTAATGAATAAGGATTTCTCTATTTGGGGTTTTCTACTAGGCTTGCTCTTGGGTGGTTTTGTGGAAAAGGTCATCTTCCGCAATCTCCAATCTATGGATGGATTATGCTTTTTCAACCAGGAAAGATTAAGAATAACAGGATTTGATGGGGTTCTAATAATACTGAAAATATTATGACTACTATAGTCCTTAAGTGTCACTTTTATAGGTTCTGATTCATGGGTGACACTACCAAACAATAAAGGTCGTCCATCTATGACCTCAACGTGAACAGGTTTGGATTTTTGAACTAAAGGGAACTTATGACACTTCACAAATTCTTCGTTTAAGAAACAAGCAGATGCTCGTGAATCTAATAAGCAAAGAGATTGTAAAGCAAAGGGCAGGTTGAGTGAAAAGAAAGGAACCTGGTTGTTGTTGTGATATTTCACTGTCCAGTCGCACGGATCCCATTGTGGCTGGGCATCCTCATTTTCTTGTACAAACGTGCCTCTAGTCCTGACAATACATCGATTTTGCTTCTTGGGGTAGTTTCCAACTTTGTGGCCTTCTTCACCGCAATACAAGCATAGACCTTCTTCCATACGCCGCTTTTTTTCTTCTAGGATAAGGGATTTGACACGTATTGCATCAATTTACATGTCTTCTACCTCTAAATGTGAATTCACGCTGCTTGCCCACATAATTGGGGCGTGGCAAACCGTATGTTGTCTTGAACGTTAGTCTTGGTGACGTTGGAATAGGCGATTATCGCACTTCACAGCTTGACTAATAGCTTTGTTGAGCGTTTGAGGATCAGGAAGAGTTAACAGCAAATCCTTCACATCATCCCTTAAATCTCAATAGAATTGACTCATCAACGCTTCTTCGTCCCAATTGATGTCGCATGCTAATTACCTGAAGTCCGATGCATAGACTAATGTAGAGCGCATTTCTTGTCGTACTGATCGGATCTTTGTTGTAGTCCATCGAACCTTATCGTGTTCACCAAATGCTTTTGTAAACGCCTCCAAAAAGGTTTCAAAGTTGTTTAGTATGGACGATCGTTTTTTAAACAAAGGAGCAAACCATGATAGAGCTTGCCCTGTAAGTAAGGATCCAACAAGCCCAATACGTGACTCCTCCGTTGGATAGCATTTTGGCTGTAAAACTGTTATCAACGTGATTTGATTGACAAATCCTTGAAACTTGGAACGTGTACCATTGAACTTGTCCGAAAGGCTAACTCGTGGCTCCTTATGTTGTAGAATCAATGGTGCTTGTCAAACCTGAGGCAAAGTTGCTTCTCCAAGTGTAGAAGTTTGAGGCTGGTACAACCTAGATTGTGCCATCCCAGATGCTCCATCATTATGAAGCCTTGCCACGACTCCTTCAATCTTTGCAGTTCTTTGCAATAACGTAGCGAGGATATTCATGATAGCATCCAACTTGGACTTCGAACTTTTCGTCATACTAATGTCCTGGCCTCTGGCCATTCTAAGAGAAGGACAGAAATGACTCTACAAGAAGACAATATTGGTTTAGAGGAGGGTACTCCGCAACCTCTAAAATACCTTAAGAGCTTCAAGAAAAGGGATAATCCACTCTCTCCAAGAAGAATAAGACTCCAATATTTTAACAAAAGAAGTATCAGTTTAGAGGAGGGTAATCCGCAACCTCTAAAATACTAATACACTTCCAAGCAGAGGGGTAATCCGCACTCTAATGAGAAAGAAACTAACTCTAATATCCGAGATGAGTGAAGTCTCGACAAACTATCACGGACACAAAAATACAGACTCGAGATCCAACAAGAAGTTCAAGAAGAACTGACAAGAATTAGATTAATCAGATGAATACAAGAACAATACCAGAGAGGTGAGCTAGAGCTCCAAGAGATGTGTTGTCGAGACTGAAGAACTCTTCAGCCTCGATTCCAATATATACTCCTATTTAGGAAGCTTCTCAAGTAACTTCTACTAACTAGAAAACTTCTAGAAGGTTCCAGAGACTTGCTTCTAGAAGGTTCTAGAAACTTGTCTCTAGAAGGTTCTAAAGACTATGTCCCTAACATGTTGTTGCATTTCTACTTACCTTCTACCACTAGGCACTGAATGCATTTTTAAGTAAGAATATATGTAATATAACAATGAATAAGAAGAATTAAATAGAAATACATAAAAATAAATTAGTTTAGAAATATCTTGGTGAGTAGCTTTATTAATGTAGATTTGACTTTATAAATGTTTGTAAATAATAAGTTGGTTAAAAATCTGGCCAATAAATTATATGTATTGGTTCCTTGTGGTAGAAGTTGTTACATGGCAGATATATTGGTAACTTACTTTATAAATTTAATACATGTAAAATGACCTATAGAATGTTGCTACATAGCTCTTTAATTATACAATATATATAGAGATAAGAATAAAGTCTACTTCATTCTTGTCATTACTTTTCTTGCTTTTCATTTAATTTTAAGTATTTTTAATCTTTTTATCTTTGATAATAGTCATTCTAATTTCTTCTTGAATATACGTTTTTATTTTATTTTATTTTATTTATTCTTATCTCATTTACTTTACATTGGCTCACTTATGCCTCTTCAAAGTAAATAGAAGTCCCTTCTATAAAAAAGAACATTAAGACTAAATCTTTTACTATCTTTCTATCATTTATTTTTATTTTTAACTACCTTTCTATCAAGTTATTCTATAAGTATCTTCTATAATATTATCTATATTTTATTTTTACTATATAATCATGTTACCATACAACATCAATATTTCAAAGAGTAATGATATATGACTTTTCAAATCTACTACATGAATCAATGATAATGTTTATTGATGATTTTAGCACTGAGTCACCTAAGACAATATATCATGATTGTGTAAGGACTAGTCTTCAAAGGCATAAAAAAACTAGGATAGCTTTGAATCCTAAAAAAATATTCCTAGCAATTAAAAGAAGAGTTCTACTAGCATATATAGTGTCAAAAAAGGATAGAGAATCCAATCTAGAGAAGATGAAGGTAATTATGGAATTAAGTCCTCTTTCAACTGTAAAAGAGGTAGAAAGAACCTTAAGATATATTGATTAGTATCAAAAAGTCATACAAGATTATGCTACACTTTCTATGCCTATAACTTGATTAATACAAAAAGTAGTGAAGTTTGAGTGAGGTAAAAAATGTTAAGAGGTATTTCATACTTTTAAAAAAAAAATTAGTATTTTTCTTATCTTAAGACTATCCAATTGGTCATTACCTTTCTATGTACTTTGTGATGCTTTGTTGGTGGCGATAGAAAGGACCTTATATCAAGCAAGTAGAAAAAAAAAAAATGACTATTTTATAGCTATTGCTAATAGACAACTGAATCCTATGGAAAAGAATTATACTACCATAGAACGAAAATGCTTTGCTATAGTTTTTTTTTTCAAGAGGTTTAGGCACTACCTTCTCTTAAATCCAATAGTATTTTTTATAAACTATATGGCAATCAAATACCTTTTTAACAAAAAAAATTTGATTAATAGACTTACAAGATGGATGCTTTTATTAGAATTTTTTTATTATATAATAGTATACAAGCTTAGAAAGATATATAAGCAAGCAAATCATTTATCTAGATTGTCAAAAAAAATTGGTGAGGCCTCAATTGATGATACCTTGATAGATGAAAGCTTATTTGATGTTTCAACCACTCATACTTGGTATGAATTAATTACCAAGTTTTTGACAACTTAGGTCCTTCTTTCTCATCTTTCTTAAATAAAATATGAAAAGGTGAAAATCAATAGTAGGCACTTTAATATAATTAGAGGCAAATTGTATAGATGTGGAATCAATGAGATATTAAAGAGATGAGTGATAGGCAAAGAAATTTTTATCATTCTATTAGCATGTCACAATAGTATATGTAGGAGTCACTTTTTAAAAACCTTGATTGACCAAAAAATCCTTAAAATTGGCTATTATTGGCCTATATTGTTTTAAGACATGCATAGTACGAGCTAAAATAAACCTCAGCTAGTTGAAAGTTAATTTTAATTCAAAATAAGAAAATTAATTATAAAAGCTTTAAAATATTTAATTTTTATTTAAATCTTATTTAAATTATTACTTATTTTTTTCTTCCAAAAGAAAAAAAACCAATATTATCATTCAAATTTCTAATTCTAATTCACAATCATATTAATAAATCATTCAATAAATTATATGTAATATTTTTTTAATAATATGATTTATTTATATATTTATTATTAATTAATTATTTATTATTTTAACTTCTTTTTAATTAAAATTTATCCATTGATAAAATTCTATCTTTAAATAATAATTCATTCACATACTTCATTTATGTTAAAAATTTTAACCTTTATTATAACTTCATTCAATTTAACTTGTTCAAAATTTTAAATAGGTTATATTATAATTCATTTAAATCATAACTAATTTCATTTAAATCTACTTTAATTATAATATAACTACCTTACAGTCTTCATTAAGTCGGAAGGACTCCTATGCTCGTCAACTTGTTGTGAGTTGACTCTATCATAGTCCGCTATGCTTCAACTTATTCCTATGAGTAATGCACCACAAACCTAGACTTCAAATCACAATAAATACTTTAATTGTTGTTGCGGCTTTGCTCAATCTCTATCACTGTAATTTACAAAGAATCCTTTGACTTTATTTGAACCACTCTTTACAATGTACTAATAGAGAAGATGTCAATGTCAATAGATTGTAGCAATGTTTCGTTGGCACGAGTACCTCAAGCACATCCATAGAGCTGATCTATACCATCTCTTTGACTATGACTTTTTATCACAAACTAAAATTCAATGTGGCTGATTATTTTGGTTTGTAAGTAGATATTCTCAATACAAGTTCTCTTCAAAGAATTGCAATATTTTTCTAATGTAATTCAACTCAAGTTCTTGAAGGATATATTATTTCAACTATTCAACCTATTTTTAATAGAAAAAGAATAGATCATTGAAATTGACTAATGAGAATGTGAAATTATTCCAATCTAATAATTCATGGCAACTTTTAAATTGATAATTGCTCTATGAATGAGCTGCTTCAATGCAAGAATTTTTAAGTTAATATGATGAGCATATCAAATCATATACTATTGGCTATTTAAGAATACAATGATGTGATTAGATTATTAATACATATTGTAGTAGATTGATCTTGATTACAAACTATTGCTACTTTGCTGCGAGTTGCACTATTACTAGTACAAAAAAAAAATAAATAAAAAAAAATACTCTAGTCAATTAAATCTTAGTAACATAAGTTGCGAACAATAAAATGATAACCTTAGGATATTATTGAAATGAGACTAAATTCTCTTTAAGATCTAAAATCCTTCCAATTTATAGCAATATAAATTCTATTATAATATGAAATAGAACAAACTAAAAAAAATTTGAACAGAATTAAATAAAATAGAAGAATAAAAGGCAAAACAAAGAAAAAGAGAATAAAATAGAATAAAAAAAATTCAAACCAAACTTAACTAAGAAAAAAGAACTAAAGCTATATTTAACTAAATATCTAAATGGCCTTAGTTAATTCCATTTATACTTTGTCATATAATCTTGAAACTTTTTAGAATATTTTTAATAGTAAATTCTATCAAGATAATTGCTCCTCCTAAAAGATTCTAGAAATAGGCCCTATCTAGATAACTATTCTAATCTTTCTAGAATGTTCTATGGTGGATCCAATATAGACTACCAACATAGCTTCAATTCTAAAAACTTCTAATTTTTTTTCAAAAATGGCTCTAATTACTTATTTTTATACATCAATAATATAAATGCCATGTTATAATCAATCCCTATCCATTAATATAAAACATCTTTATTTTGCTCCCAATGGTATCTCCAATTTATTTCTTTATAATAAATGACATTTTATGCAAGTTCTTACATTATATCATAGATATAATAAGCTTTTCAAAGGACTTTGTACTCAAGTTGTAGATATCTATTGCCATGGCAAAGGTAGCTGTGTTCCAAAATGCTATCTATATCATACTTTTGTTAGTCATTAATTATAATCAATGGTGGTGGTGGTTGATGTCAATTTGAAAAGTACCTTAGTTCAGTATGAATCTCTTTGAGGTACAAAACATAAAAGACCAGATAGATTCAAATATGTGGTAGAAGTTCAAGGTGGTATACAACATCAAAAATCATTGCAAAAATATAGAAAAGGTCTAAGCCACCAAGGTACCAACTTACGAACTTGAGTTGATGTAGCAAGTGGAAAGTTGGCGTTGAAGAGTAGCACCTAAGTATCTTCTCAAAAGTTCTTGTATTACTTATGGTTATCTGTATATTGCTTCTATCAATTCTTTGCAATAAAGACAAGATGTTATGCCTCATGTAAGGTTGTTGTAAGTTATTATATAAACTCTTCCATTATCAAGTTGTTGGTGTTAATGTGATGATAAAAAGTTGCTAGTATAATTGGATGTTGGTTGGTGTTAAGGAAGAATAGTGAATAATTAATATTTGCTTGAATACTATCATTATAAGCAAACTCTAAAGGCGTTAAATATTCATTCAAATCATTATGATGAATTGCCACAAAGATTTGTAGCATAACTTCTAAGGCTTGATTTGCACGCTGAATTTGTCCATTTGTTTAAAAGATGAAAGGCTATGGATATGGCATGTTATGTGCCCAATAGCTTGAATGAAGCATGTTAGAAACTTCTCATGAAGCATAGATCTCGATCTGAAATAATGACATAAAGTAACCTATAGTGACAAAAGATAGTGTCAAAAAAGACTTGTGCAAGTATTAGAGTATTAATATCACAGTGTATTACAACTAAGTGAAGTTGCTTTGAGAATTAGTTTACAAAGTCAACAACTATAGTGTGATTATGAGGCGTTTGTGGCAAACACGTAATGAGATCTATAGTCATCTACTTCCATTATGCCGTAGATAGTGAAATTGGCTATAATAGTCCAAGAAATGTTGCATTGAGTGCTTTGTTATATTGCTATGACTCAGAAGAGTGCTAAAAAGCTTAAAAATTATGATTCAAATCTATCAAAAATTATATCATTATAATTTATTCTAGAGTCTTTTTATGCTCTAGATGTCCAAATATTAGAATGTCATGTTCTTCTTTAAATATATGCATTCAAAATAGAGTATCATTAGGTATATAAATCCACTTTTTAAAATAGAAGAAGCCATCATTGAAGCAATAATATTCATACTATACATTACCTAGTTTTAGTTGATTGATAACCATATTAAAATAAGCATTTTAATGTGTAGCTTCTATCTATTTGCTCCTATGATTAGATTTGAGATGATACTACTAATGGTAGAAAATTTTGTATTATCCTTCAATTAAGGTTTTAAGTCTAGTCTCCACAATAAGGTGTCTTACATGGTATATATTGAAGAAAAGAAGTCTAAAAGCTACAAACACTTAGTATTAGCAAGGATTGTAGAGTAAGAGAAGTATGGAGAAAGATAATTCTTACTTCCAACACTCTTTACTTATAGGTCGTGGTTTGCTCACGAACAAGGCAACTTCCATCCTTTTGATATTACATCCATTTCTACATCATCCAACTAAATCCTTGGTGCCACCACAATAACTTACTTTAATTCTTTGCTATCTTTTTACTATTAGTAACATACTATGCTTAATGTCTATGTGGTTGTAACTAAGCAAGTACTTGCTAATCTTCAACACTCCCACTTTTTTAATATTCAAAAGGCTTTTAATCCTAATCTCTAAATCAAGTCATGATGTCTATCCTTTACTAATGTCTTTGTAAGCACATCAGCAAGCATGTCATTTGTAACACAATACTTCATACCTATTATTCCATCTTCAATCTTTTCTCATATGAAATGATGTTGAACATCAATGTACTTGGTCCTTGAGTGGTATTTTGGATTCTTGGTAAATATAAGATATCCTTGATTGTCACACATAATTAGAGTTGCTTCTAATTACACTAGACCAATGTCTTCTAAGAATTGCCTTATCCAATATGCCTCCATTGTATAATGACTTGTTGCCATGTACTCTGCCTCCATCATTGATCTTGTAATGGTAGGTTATCTCTTGAAATTCCTTGAAATGGCTCCCATTTCAATGAAGAACACATATCTTGTTGTAGATCTTCTATCATTTGCATCTCCAATCCAATTCGCATCACAATAATCTTACAAGTCAATGTTCTTACTACCAAGGTACAATTTGAAGTCTTTTGTACCTTTTAAGTACATCAATATCTTCTTTACCATTTTTCAATGTATTGGTCCAGCCTTAGACACGTGTTGGCTTACAATACTTCATAACATCACACAAAGACAATGGATCAGTAAGAAGATCAACATTTGCGTGTTCTTCACTTACTTGAGGGAAGATGTGATCCTTCTACCTTTCGCTATGTTGCCTTCTTTCTCTCAAAGAATATCTCCTTTTATTTATAAAAGAATATTCACCTTGTTCTACTCTTCAATATCTTCAATACTCTTTAATATCTTCAATATCTTCATTTCTTTCATTGCTGGTCCAATCAATTATAAGAGCTATCATCTTTTCAACCTTCTTTGGCTTTTTATCTTCATCATCTTTATTGTCTTCATCTTCTTGTTTGTTTGTTGAATTCAAAGATATGTCCTCAAATACACTATTACTCCCACTTGGACACATCTTGAAGTGCTCACAAGTACTCTTGTGTTCCAAAAACTCAACATCACGACTTTTGATGATCTTCTTGGTTTTCAAGCATATTAGCCTATATGCCTTAGTACCTTCACAATAATCAAAAAACATACACTTTGTATCTTTTGCATCAAGTTTGGACCACATGCAATCTGGTGTTTTTGCATATGCAATGCAACCAAAAGTCCTCATATGGAAAATACAAGGTTGTCTCCCACTCCAAGCTTCTTGTGGTGTCATTGATACAAGAGCACTTGTTGGACACCTATTTTTTGTATACATTACATTCACCACAGCTTCCACCCAAAACTCATAGCCAAGGTTTTAAGCATGAAGTATGCTCCTTGCCATCTCTACAATGGTTCGATTTATCCTCACAGCAACACCATTTTATTGTTGAGTGTATGAAATTATGATTTGTCTAGTAATTCCTTCATTCTTCAAATAAACATCAAATTACTTAGACATATACTCACCTCCATTGTTCGTACGTAGCACCTTGATCTTACTTTCACTTTCTTTCTCAACAAGTACTTTAAACTCTTTAAACCTCCAAAAGCATTCACTCTTGGTTTTAAGAATGTATATCCAAATTTTTCTTGAATAATCATCAATGAAAGTGAGAACATACCTTGATCTTCCAATACTTGTGTTCTTTATAGGTCCACATGCATCTGAATGGACAATCTCCAACAACTTGGTAGCACGTATTGCTACACTCTTTGGAAATGAGGCCCTTTGTTGTTTGCCTTATACGCATCCTTCACATGCAAGTTGTTTTGCATTTTGGCTTGTATTACCAAGATTTAAGCCACTTACCATGGTCTTGAGCTCTTTCATGCTCTTCACATTCAAATGGCCAAGGCAACGATGCCATATATTAAATTTTCTTGGTTTGATATAAACTCAGCAAATGCGGCTACCTCCATTCCATTCACCTTCTTACAAATGAGGTAGTACAAATTTCCTTCTTTCAAGCCTTTGAAGACCTTGTCTCTACTCAATGTTCTTACAAAATATCCATTCATTTCAAATTGAACTTTAAAATCTTCCATTATAAGTTTACTCATCGAAAATAGGTTTTACTTCATCTTAGGTACATGAAGGACGTTTTTGAATCTGATCCTATTGATTTGTCCATTCACAACCACCTCCACCATAATAGAGCAAATTTCAATGGCTTCACATGTACCACTATCTGCCAATACCACGTTTGATGCTGGAATAGCCTCATAAATGTCAAATGAACACTTATAAGATATCATATGCTTGGAACAACTTGAATCCACAATCCATCTTGACATAGCAGCCATAGAGGTCCCATTTGTTGTCGTGAATGTATAATCTTGTCCTCCTAACTCATCTTGCACACTATTTATATTCTCCTTCTTCATCTTTTTATCTTTGTAGCAATTTCGAGCAAAATAGCCTACTTTGCCACAAATGAAGCAAGATTTGATATTATCTCGTCGATTTGAATAGTTGCCCTTGCCTTGACGTGACTAGAGTGTTGAATCTTCACTTTGAGGCTTCTTTTCTTTCTTCTTGGTTACTTCATGGACAAGTCTTATCGTCACATAATCCATTGTAAGCTCTTTTAGCTTGATGGATTTCAATGCCATAATAAGGTAGTTGTAGGATTCGGAAAGGCTCATTAGCAAGGTCATGACAATATCACTTTCTTCTAAAGGCTTGTCAATAATTGCTAGTTAGTTTGCAAGAGCCTTTACCTTATTGATATGAGCTATGAGGTCTTCACCTTCTTCCATCTTGTAAGTAAAGAACTTCCTCTTTGTATAGATGATCTAAGATAAGTTTTTCCTCTCATAGATGTTGTAAAGAGTCTACCATGCTTCTGCTGGTACTTTACAAGAGATAATATGGGAAAAATTGGCTTCATCTACATTGGTTGCAATCAATCTAAAAGCTTTTTTTTTATGACGTTTGAACTCCTTCTTCTCCTTCATATCAACATCTTTGCTTGGAGCCTCTTTACTTTCATCTCAAATATCTCAAAGATCCAAAGATGCCAACAAAAGCTCTATTTTTACCTTCCAATGGTAGAAATTATCACCTCTAAACTTCTCAATAACTCTCAATCCTTCACGTTCACTTGAAGCCATGTCTAAAGAAGAGTTGTATCAAAAAAGATTGTAAGAAGTAGTCCTAATTCTCTCAAAAATTAGTAAGAAAGTTTTCTTGCCTTAGAATCCCAGAATCCTTATTTGTGAACAAACTAGTGTTTTAATTCTCAAAAAACACTCTCAACTTCACTTCTAAGACTTGTCATAAGTCTGATGACTTATGTAAGAGTTTCAAATCTGATTTTCCACTCTAATATCTCTCTTATGCTCACAAATCACCATAAAAGGCCTTTTAATACACCATAAAAGGCCTTTTAAGCACAATCAACAATTTTAGGACATGAAATCCTAAAGTTAGACTACCAAAGATCTATCTCAATAAAAGCACAATGCAAACTTTGACTATAGGTGAAAAATAAGATACTAACACCAAAATGCTCTTAATCACAAGTAAGAGCAAACCATGATCTAGATCTAGATTTGAATCTGAATGTTAGGTTCTTCCAAAGCCTAACATGAGCAACAACAACTTCAAATACTCCACACTTACAAAACCACTTCAAAGAACTTCAAAAAAATACTCGAGCAAATGTGAGTGGGCCCATAATCTATTGAAGAAAAGAAGTCTAAAAGCTACAAACACTTAGCATCAACAAGGATTGTAGTCTAAGAGAAGTGTGGAGAAAGATAATTCTTACTTCCAATATTTTTTACTTATAGGTGGTGGTTTGCTCACCAATGAGGCAACTTCCATCTTTTTGATATTACATCCATTTCTACATCATCCAACTAAATCCTTGGTACCACCACAATAACTTACTTTAACTCTTTGCTACCTTTTTACTATTAGTAACATACTATGCTTTATCTCTATGTGGTTGTAACTAAGCAAGTACTTGTTGATCTTCAATAGTATGTTGATTCCCTTGCTTATATTCAAGCGAGATGTTGAAGAATTGTAATTATTCTTCTTAATAATGATGTCATGATTTCATATTTTTTAGATGTAAATCATATAACATGGATCAATGGTGAGTTTGAATAGTCATTGGCTTTTCCAACAAATAGTATCATCACATCTTTTGATATAATTATTAATTGCTATTGATTACATACAAAGTAATTGCACTTTGTCCTTTTGAGCTTGTATGATTCATATGCTATAAGTTGAAGGCTTTTATCAAAGTCTTATTGAAAGACTTTACTAATAGCAAAGTTGGAAGCATCAATGTCAAGTATATAGGGAGGGTTGGATTTATATGGTTCGAATATTGAAAGAATAATGAGTGCTTCTTTAAACTTATCAAAGGTACTTTGTTACTCTAATTTCTATTCAAATAGGATATTTTTTTCAATAAGCTTATTAATAAAAGAGCAATGTGTATAAATTGCTAAATAAAATAATAATAATATCCAATAAGGCCTAGAAATGAATAGACTTCAAAAGCATTCTTAGAGATTGGCCAATTTTCTATTGCTTTTATCTTATCTTGTTCCATGGACATGCCTTGAGAAGACAATTCATGCCCCAAAAAATAACCTTCAACTTTAAAAGTTTATAATTTGATTATTTTTAATAAAAGTGATTGTCTCATAATTAGTGTAATACTTTCTATAGATGTTATTTATGCTTTGTAAGGATTTTATAATAGACTAAGATATCATCAGTAAAAAAATCTACATACTTGTCCAAAAGGTCCAAAAATAATATGTTCATGTGATCCATTATGGAGGTTGAAGTATGAGTGTGATTATCATTTTATTCATTCTACAAATTCCTTTCAGAATAAACCCATAGATGGAGATTCGAACACAGAGAAAGACTATCACATGAGCTTACACATTAGGATTACACAATTAATCATAATTTGAATCACTAAAATACCAAGAAACACTTACAATGCTTTCTCCCAATAATAATACTACTTCATTAACTGATAACAAGAATGTACAAACTTGCACTTTCAAAAGACTGCTCAAAATACATAAATTCCATCCAATATCAAAAATAATAGACTTCATTATAATCAATATGGATTCACACAAGTTTTGTATTTATGGACTTCCTCTATTGAAACACACACAACTCTCAATAAACAATAATCATAATCTTCCATCCATAATCAATCTTTTAATAACTTCTTATATAATTCAATCACACAATTCTATAATTACATAATCAATAATTTATAAATCAATCTCTGATTTATTCCACAGATTCACTTTTCAATATTCACAAACTATCTAATATTCTTTAACAACAAAAAAACAAAGAGGTAGCACTAAACTTACCCTGGCTCATAACTGTCACAGTCTGGCCCTTACAATATCTTCTTTAACTTACTTATGCTTTACTTCTGAAATTTCAGATTTTAAATGTAATTCCTTACTTAACTATTTTTCACAACTAATTCAATCATCCATCCTACTGAATAGACTATTCTAGGAATGATTAATCTACTTTATCAATATCTTACAAAAATAAATTTCTATCCCTTCTACATAGCCCCACTCCTAACTGTGCAACGTCCTTACAAACACAGAATTGATACATATGTAAAAAAAAAACTAAACAAAATTCTACCAAATTGCTATCCCTCTAGCCCACCCAATTGATCAACTATCATATTATCTATTGTTGATTCTATCAATTTTGGTTCCAAATATTAACTTTCATCCTTCTCTAATCTTTCCATCGGTTCCTTCTTCAATTAGGCTAAAAGGTCTTCATTGCATTGGCCCAATTTACAAACTTGAGCCTCCAATTTTAGGATCTAGGCATCCCTCAATTCCAATTGGTACTAATTTTGAATCATCTATTCTATATATGTTGCTGAATTCCAAAATCTTGTTTGTGATGTGGACTAAAATGACAAAGCACTTATCAACCAATTTCGATATGGATTGAAGGATAGCATCAAAGATTTGTTATTAATAATATCAAAAGTAGAATATTTTGAATAATTTATTACTCAAGCCATTATATGCGACAATCGTTTATTTGAAAGGCATCAAGAACAAAGATTTGGTTGAAAAAGAACAAGTCAAGTAATGGCAGTAGCTCCCAAGTTTTTTGAAACGTATTCGTCAAAGCCAAAACCAATGTAAATTGATATGGTACATTTTAAACCTTTCACAAAGTAAGAAAAGACTTCACGTCACCAAAAAGGGTTGTATTTATATTGTGGAGAAGCTAACCACACTACTCAATATTATCCAAAGGAGCAACACAATTACAAAATGAGGAACACAATTACCAAAGAAGATAATGTGTCGAAAAACAAATTTCTCCAGTTACAATAAGGACCATGCGGCTGGAATCATATGCAACACCTAGTAAAGGTCCTATCTTCTCATCAGATCCTTCACCTTGTTTTATAATAGAAGTATATTTAGGACCTATTAATCACAAAGTCTTTGCCTTGTTAAATTTAGGAGCCTCAACATGTTTTATAGATGAAGTTTTTGCCAAAAATCAAAAAATATCTTTAGTAAAGAAAGTTAAATCCGTACATGTAGAAGTCATAGATGGTCGTTCATTGTCTTCTAAAAATGTTATCCATAAAGCTATTCCTTTAGATATAATAATTAAAGATCATAATAGCATAGTAGTATTTAATATAATAGAATCTCCCTCTAATCCAATTATTTTAGTATTATCATGGCTAGAAAAATATAACCCTCAAATAGATTGGATTTCTTGTAACCTTAACTTTCTTGATAGTTTAATCCAAGATTACGTTAGCAAAGTAGAAGTACATAAGTCCATTACGTCCAAACCTTTACTAGTAGGTGCAAAAGTCTTCATGCATGCTACAAAAGAAGGACCATCTTTTGCTATATATGCTACACCCATTTTTTATGGTGAAACAATATCGAGTGGTATTCCTAAGCAATATCAAGAATTCTAAGATTTTTTCGAAAAGAAAAATGTAGATATTCTCTCCAAGAATTGACCTTATGATTGTTCAATTGATTTACAAGAAGGAGCTCAACTACCATTCGGACCAATCTATAGCTTATTGTAGAATGAGTTGGCTGCATTAAAGGAATACATTGATGAGAATTTGGCAAAGAACTTCATATGCCATTCTAAATCTCCAATCGAGGCTTCTATCTTATTTATAAAGAAGAAAGATGGATCTCTACAAATATATATGGATTATTGAGGACTCAACAAGATCACCATCAAAAATAGATATCCTTTGCCTTTAATTTCAAGACTTCTTAATCAACTCAATCAAGCAAAGATCTATACCAAAATAGATCTATGAAGAGCATACAACTTAATTCATATCAAAGAAGGAGATGAATAGAAGATTATTTTTCCAACTAAGTATGGATATTTTGAATATAATGTCATGCCTTTTGGACTCACAAATGCATCGGCCGCTTTTCAATATCTTATGAATGATATTTTTTGTGAGTTCTTAGATGATTTTATTTTTTGCTATTTAGAAAATATTCTAATCTACTCTAAGAACACAGATGAATATGAGCTTCATGTTCGTCGCGTGTTTAAGAAACTTAGAGATGTAGGATTATATGCGAAGTTGAAAAAGTGTGTATTCAATACTACTCAAGTTGACTTTTTAAGATACATCATTTCCAACGAAGGCCTTATGATAGATTCCAAGAAGATTCAAACTATCGTAGATTAGAAGATTTTAAGAATAATATGAGATTTACAATACTTTTTGAGCTTTGTTAATTACTATCAAATCTTCATCAAGATTTTTTCTCAAGTTATACCTCAACTTACATGTTTGACTTGTAAAGACAAATTAGAGTGGAATAAAGAAGCAGAAGCATCATTTGATGCTTTAAAGAAGGAATTTGTTTTTGTATCAATTTTATATTGCGTTGACTTTTCCAAGGCATTTTTTATGAAAACAGACATGTCAAATTTTGCTATAGGTGCCATATTATCACAAATGGGAATTGATGACAAATTCCACCCAATAGCTTTCTATTCAAAGAAATTTTTAGCAACCAAGATTAATTATGAGATCCATGACAAAGAACTCCTTGCAATCGTAGATTCATTTTAAAAATGGAGTCATTAACTAAAAGGCATCTTGAGTCCAGTTACCGTTATTGTATTGTGGTTCGGCTACTATATGAAACCAATGTAATTATATACTTAATATATAATTTATATAATATGAAAAGAGCCATGTTAGTAGATATAGTTGGTTTTAGAATATAATTTGATTATTACATTGAAAAGAGGTTATTTAAAAAGATTATTATAGAATTTATGTAACTTTAATTTTATTTTGATAGTAGCTTTTAAGATTGGTTTTTGTTGATAATAACTTATAACCTAAACATTATAAAGTCTCTGCCTTCCTAGATTTAAGAGCTTTAATTTATTTTTTAAATGAAAGATTTGTTAAAAGATATAACATATCTTTACTAAAGAAAATAAAATCTATTCATATAGAGGTCATAGATGGTTGTTCATTGTTCTTTGGAGATGTTATTTATGAAATATTTTCTATAGAAGTAGTAATTAATGGTCATGGTAGCTTGGTGGTATTTAATATTATTAAATCTGCTTCTAATTTAGTCATTATAGATTTATTATAATTAAAAAAATACAATCTTTAAATAAATTGGATTTCTTATAGTCTTAATTTTTTTGAAAGTATAACCAAGAGTGTAATTAATAAAGTATAAAATCATAAATTTAGTACATTAAAACTTGTATTTATAGATGTAAGAGCTTTCTTGCATGCTACAAAAAAAGATCCACCTTATGTCATTTATGTCGCACTTATTCTAATAGTGAAAAGACTTCAAGTAGCATTCTAAGTCAATATCAAGATTTTAAAGATGTATTTGATAAAAAGAATGAAGATATTCTTCCAAAATATTGTTCCTATGACTACTCAATTGACCTTTAAAAAAAAGCTCAACTCTCATTTGGATCAATCTATAATTTATCACAAAATGAGTTACTTGAATTCAAAAAATATATTGAAGAGAATTTAGCCAAGAATTTCATATTCTATTCCAAATCTCTAATAGGAGCTCCAATTTTATTTGTGAAGAAAAAAGATGGTTTATTACAAATGTGTCTTAATTATTGAAGACTGAATAAGATCACGATCAAGAATAGATATCTACTACTTTTGATATCTAGACTTCTTGATTAATTAAATTAAGCTAAGATCTATACAAAAATAGATCAATAAAGAACATATAATTTAGTATGCATCCAAAAAGAGATGAATGGAAGAGTATATTTTAAACTATAAACAAACATTTTAAATATAATGTCATTTTTTGTCACGGCCATAATCATGTAAGCTAATAATTACATATAGAAATAGGTAGAAGTAAGTAAAAGTAGATAAAAGTAAGTTAATTGTATAATATTTAATATAGAAGCTTCCTAGAAACTTCCTAGATGCTGCTTTGACTTCATAGGTGTCTTTAATTGACTTTTTGGATTAGAAACGTGGTCAACAAGTTGGCCATGTGCCACACATGTTATTAGCTTGAAGATCAAGCTAACTATGTGGCCCACACGTAGAAAAACTTGCCTTGTAAGTCAAGGCATGTGTCCTACAAAGTCAACACATATTGGAGGTCCTATAGAACGTCACCACGTAGCCCCTAGTTAGATAGTATATATAGAGACAAGAGTGAAGGCTTCTTCACTCTTGTCAACTCCTTTCTTGCTTCTAGTCCAGGTTCAAGAGTCTTTAGTTTCTTGTCTTGTGGCAATAGCCATTCCAGTTTCCTTTTAATATACCTACTTGTTTATATTTTGACTTATTATATCAAGATAGCCTTTTGGTGTATATTTTTCCTCATCGAGTCTTTGTCCTTGACAGATTGACAAGAGTACACTTACAATATCAGAGCTTTGTTTTTTCTTGAGTAAGAGTGGATTACCCCTTTCTCTTGACAAGACATAAGTGTATTAGAAGTTTGCGGATTACCCACTTCTAAACTGATATTGTTCTTAGTATCTTTTTTGTTATCAAGTCTTTCTTTTCTTTTGTCTTGAGAAATATCAAACAAATTTTTCTTCTTAGTGTCATTATGGCAGAACTTGTTGAAATGAAGAGTGCAATGGCACAAATGCAAGAGCAAATGAGGGAGTTAATGCTTGCGATGCATCAACTCAATTCACCAACACATGAAAGAACAAGAATAGCAGAAAGTGGAGATATAGAGATGATCGGAGCTGCTTCAATATCTACAACAAATCACGTTCCTTCTCCAATTGTACAACACCCTATAAGCACTAGAGAACCAAGAATTGCCTTACCTGAGAAATTTGATGGTACGAGATCAAAGTTTCGAGGGTTCATCAATCAAGTACAATTGGCAATTGAACTTCAACCGCAAAGCTATCCAACTCCAGGATCACAAGTTAGGTTTATTGGCACTCTACTTTCTGGTTCTGCATTATCGTGGTTTTCGTCTTTTCTTGAACAACGAAATCCAATATTGGACAATTTGGAAGCTTTTTTGGCGGAGTTTCGATCTATGTATGGTGAACACGATGCAACTCGTGTTGCAACAAATAAGATCCGAATTCTGCGACAAGGAAATCGCTCAGTAACAGTATATGCTTCACAATTTCGACAACTTGCAATTGACATCAAGTGGGATGATGCTGCACTCATCAGTCAATTTCTTTATGGATTGCAATACGAAGTAAAGAAATTGATGCTCAACTTACCTGATCCTCAAACTTTGAGTCAAGCAATCGATTTTGCGGTAAAATGTGATAATCGACTTTTTGAATTTCGATCTGAGAATCATTCACGGGAACCTCAACGTTATTACTCAATGGCAACATCAACATCTTTGCCAAACGTACATTCGGAAGTAGAAGACATGCAAATTGACGCGGTACGTTTTAAACCCCTAACTGAGCAAGAAAAGATTCGTCGTCGTCAAGAAGGATTATGTTTATATTGCGGAGAACCTAAGCACACTGCTCAATATTGTCCAAAGAAACGACGCAACTATAAAATGAGGGATACGACGGTCAAAGAAGACAACATGTCGGAAAACAGATTCGTCCAGCTACAATAGGGACCGTGCAGCTGGAACCTTGTACAATTCCTAATGAAGGTCCTATCCTCTCCTCAGAACCCTCTCCTTGTTTTATAATAGACTTATATTTAGGACCTAAGAATTACAAAGCCTCTGCTTTATTAGATTCGGGAGCCTCAGCATGTTTTTTAGATGAATAATTTGTTAAAAGTCGTAAAATACCCTTTGTACAGAAACCTAAACCAGTACATGTAGAAGTCATAGATGGTCGTCCCTTGTCTTCTGGAGATGTCACTCATGAAACTCATCCTATAAAAGTAACAATAGACGGTCATGATAGCTACATAGCTTTTAACATAATTAAATCCCCGTCTAATCCAGTTATTTTAGGTTTATCCTGGCTAGAAAAATATAACCCTCGAATAGATTGGAATTCGCGTAAACTTGACTTTTCCAAAAGCGTTATTAATAGTTCTACGAACCAAGTAAAAAATTATAAGTCTAGTACAGTAAAACCCGTACTGATAGGTGCAAAAGCATTTATACACGCAGCAAAAGAAGGATCAACTTTTGCTATTTATGCTGCACCTATTTCTAAAAACGTAAAGACTTCAAGTGGCATTCCAAGTCAATATCAGGAGTATCAAGACGTTTTTGAGAAAAAGAATGCAGATATTCTTCCTGAGCATCGCCCATATGATTGTTCAATCGACCTCAAGGAAGGAACTCAGCCACCATTTGGACCAATTTACAGTTTATCGCAAGATGAGATGGCTGAACTCAAGACATATATTGACGAGAATTTAGCGAAGAATTTCATACGCCATTCAAAATCTCCAGTAGGAGCTCCAATTCTATTCGTAAAAAAAAAAGATGGATCTTTACGAATGTGTGTTGATTATCGAGGACTCAACAAGATCACAATCAAGAACAGGTATCCATTACCTTTGATATCAGGACTCCTTGACCAGTTGAATCAAGCTAAGATCTATACAAAAATAGATCTAAGAGGAGCATATAATCTAGTACGGATCAAAGAAGGAGATGAATGGAAGACTGCGTTTCGAACCAGGTATGGACATTTCGAATATAATGTCATGCCCTTTGGACTCACGAATGCACCAGCTGCTTTTCAACATCTCATGAATGATGTATTTCGTGAATTCTTAGACAATTTTGTCGTCTGCTATCTAGACGATATCCTGATCTATTCCAAGAACGTCGAAGAACATGAAATACATGTTCGTCAAGTATTACAAAAACTTAGAGATGCAGGATTGTACGCCAAGATGGAAAAGTGTGTATTTCACACTACTCAAGTTGACTTTTTAGGATACATCATTTCAAATGATGGTCTCATGATGGATTCTAAGAAAGTCCAAACAATCGTGGATTGGAAGATTCCAAGGACAGTAAGAGATGTTCAATGTTTCTTGAGATTTGCCAATTACTATCGGATCTTCATCAAAGATTTCTCACGAGTTACAGCTCCACTTACACGCTTGACTAGTAAAGATAAATTTCAATGGAATCAAGAAGCGGAAGCAGCATTTGAAGCCTTGAAGACATCGTTTGTCTCTGCACCAGTCTTATATCGTGTTGACTTTTCCAAGGCATTTTTTATGGAAACAGATGCATCAGATTTTGCCTTGGGTGCAGTTTTATCACAAATGGGAACAGATGACAAACTCCATCCGATAGCTTTTCATTCAAGAAAATTCTCAGCAACCGAGATCAATTATGAGATCCACGATAAAGAACTTCTTGCGATCGTGGATTCCTTTCAAGAATGGCGTCATTATCTAGAAGGCGCTTCTAGTCCAGTCACTGTGTATACAGATCACAAGAACCTCGAGTATTTCATGTCAGCACGCGTGTTGAATCGTCGTCAAGCTCGTTGGAGTATGTCTTTGTCAAGATTCGAGTTCATTATCACTTATCGGCCAGGAAAACAACAAGGTTTATCCGATGCCCTATCTAGACGTTCTTATTTTGCACCAAAAGAAGGAGATGCAGCTTTTGAGCAACAAAGAACGGTCCTCTTGAAACCGGAGCAATTTCATCTCCGAGCAATGAAATCAACATTGACTGTTGATTCAACTTTTCTCAAGCAAATCCAGTCCAGTATGTCCTCAGACCCTCTTGTTTATGATATCGAGAATAATTCTTCCAAGTCTCATGATCCTTCTAAGTTTGAGTTCAAGAATAATCTATTATATTTTGAAGGACGCCTATATGTTCCAGAAGGAGAAGCACGTTTACGTGTTCTTCAAGCACGTCATGACTTTTCAGCAGCAGGGCACTTTGGATATAATAAGACTTTGGAACTGATATCAAGAGATTTTTGGTGGCCACAAATGTGGAAGTCAGTCAAAGACTTTGTACAATCATGTGATATTTGTTCAAGATCAAAAATTCCTCGTCATCGACCTTATGGACTTCTTCAGCCATTACCTATACCAGAACAACCATGGTCTTCTGTTTCTATGGATTTCATCACAGATCTTCGAAGCTCAAGATCTTATGATTCTATATTTGTGATAGTAGATCGTTTCACCAAGATGGCACATTTTGTGCCATGTACAAAATCTATCACAGGTGAAGAAACAGCTAAGCTTTTCATTGATAATATCTATCGCTATCATGGATTACCTAAAGATATCATATCGGATAGGGGAACTTAATTTGTGTCAAGATTTTGGAGGACCCTTTTCAAGATTTTAAAAGTGGACATAAAGCTATCTTCGGCTTTCCATCCTCAAACTGATGGACAAACAAAGCGCGTAAACCAAGTCTTGGAGCAATATTTAAGGTGTACTATCAACTACCAACAAGATGATTGGACAACCCTTCTGCCATTGGCAGAGTTTGCTTATAATAATACGGTACATTCTTCCACGCAACAAACACCTTTCTTTGCCAATTATGGCTATCATCCACGACTTGATACTTTTGATTTTTCAAAAGTTGATAATCATGTAGCAGAAGATATGGCAAATCGGTTGTCAGAGTTACATGCAATAATGAAGACACAATTGAAGGAAGCTCAAGAACGACAAAAGGTAAACGCAGATCTATATCGTAAGGAGCAACCACAGATCAACGTCGGTGATAAGGTATGGCTACTTCGTCGCAATATCAAGAGTACTCGACCTTGTGACAAGTTGGACTATCGTAGGCTTGGCCCCTTTTTTGTTTCTGAACAGATCAACCCAGTTGCATATCGGTTACATCTACCAGAGTCAATGAAGATCCATCCTGTATTCCACGTATCTCTTCTTGAACCATATAAGACAGTGGATATACAAGGAAGAAGACAAATGCCATCGCCTCCTATAGAAGTAGATAATAATGAAGAATTTGAGGTGGAAGAGATATTAGACTCAAGGCGGCGCCAAAATAAGCTAGAATATCTTGTTCATTGGCGCGGATATGATATTAGTGAACGCACATGGGAGCCATCCAGAAATCTAGCAAATGCATCAACTAAAGTCAAAGTTTTTCATCAACGACATCTATCAAAACCAAGATGAAAATCTCTCTTATAAAAGAGACAAGATTGAGGCAAGATAACATTCAATTTCCTATCCTTGTTTGTAACTTCTTTACATTTGTGACGCTAATTAGATGGAGAGCCAACAACCAGCAGATTCAACTCAAGAACCTTCATTTGTTGACCTGCCGGACGAGACATTACGATTGTCACAACCTTCAAGACGACGCAATCGAGATGAAGATCTTCAAGAACGACATGTTCTTCCTCGAACAGATGGTGAGATACAACGCGTTTGGTATCACGATTTGGGAAGGGACTCCCGATGTTTGGTGATTTTGCTAGAGGTAGGAACAACTCCTGATGGTGTTCCGAATATTCTATTCGAAGGAAGTTATGAAGGCCTCAATAATGATCAAATAACTTGGTGGTCTTCCCGCCCTGGTATGGGACACTACCGATGATTGAGAGGCCCTATCAATCATCTTCGAAGAGAACAGAGATTAGAGTATGTGGCGAATACAATTCGTCGCATCATAGATTTCTTCAACATATGATGACCGCTCCTCGTGGAACTCGTCTCTAGAAGGGGGGGTAATGTCACGGCCATAATCATGTAAGCTAATAATTACATATAGAAATAGGTAGAAGTAAGTAAAAGTAGATAAAAGTAAGTTAATTATATAATATTTAATATAGAAGCTTCCTAGAAACTTCCTAGACGCTGCTTTGACTTCATAGGTGTCTTTAATTGACTTTTTGGATTAGAAACGTGGTCAACAAGTTGGCCATGTGCCACACATGTTATTAGCTTGAAGATCAAGCTAACTATGTGGCCCACACGTAGAAAAACTTGCCTTGTAAGTCAAGGCATGTGTCCTACAAAGTCAACACATATTGGAGGTCCTATAGAACGTCGCCACGTAGCCCCTAGTTAGATAGTATATATAGAGACAAGAGTGAAGGCTTCTTCACTCTTGTCAACTCCTTTCTTGCTTCTAGTCCAGGTTCAAGAGTCTTTAGTTTCTTGTCTTGTGGCAATAGCCATTCCAGTTTCCTTTTAATATACCTACTTGTTTATATTTTGACTTATTATATCGAGATAGCCTTTTGGTGTATATTTTTCCTCATCGAGTCTTTGTCCTTGACATGTTTTTGGGACTTACAAATGCACCAATAGCTTTTCAACATCTAATGAATGATGTCTTTCAAGAGTTTTTAGATGACTTTATTGTCTATTATCTAGACATCTTAATCTATTCTAAAAATATAAACTAATATGAATTTCATATTTGTCATGCATTACAGAAATTAAAAGATGTAGGACTTTATGCCAAGATAAAAAAGTGTATAATTTATACTACTCAAGTTAATTTTTTAAGATATATCATTTCAAATGATAGACTTATGATAGATTTTAAGGAAGTTTGAATTATTATGGATTGAATAATGTCAAAAATAATACAAAATATTCAATGCTTTTTGAAATTTGCCAACTACTATTAAATTTTTATCAAGAATTTCTTTCAAGTTGTAATCCTACTTCCATGTTTGACTTATAAAGACAAATTCCAATAGAATTAGGAAAGTAAAGTAATATTTGAAGGTTTAAAAATAATATTTGTTTTTGTACCAATTTAGAATTGTATAGACTTTTTTAAGCCATTTTTTATGAAAAGAGATATATTAAACTTTGTTTTGGGTATTGTGTTATCAAAAATAGATATAAATGATAAACTTTATTTAATAGCTTTTCATTCTAAAAAATATTCAGCAATCAAGATTAATTATAAGATCTACGACAAAGAACTTTTTACAATTATAGATTTGTTTCAAGAATGGTACGATTATCTAAAAGATGCTCTTAGTCTAGTCATTGTGTATATGGATCACAAGAATCTTGAGTATTTTATATGAACACTTGTTTTGAATTATCGCCAAGTCTATTGGAGCATGTCTTTATGAAGATTTAGATTTATAATCATTTATCGACTAAAAAAACAACAAGATTTATTAGATGCAATTTTTAGTTGAACTTACCTTGCATCAAAGAAAGAAGATATTACTTTTAATTAACAAGAGATAATTCTCTTGAAGCCAAAGCATCTTCATCTTTAAGCAATGAAATAAACACTAGCTATTGATTCAACTTTTATTAATCAAGTTCAGTTAAGTATGTCTTTTGATCTTCTTATTTATGATATTAAAGATAATTCTTCAAAGTCTCATGATACTTTCAAGTTTAAATTCAAGAATAATCTACTATATTTTAAAGAATGTTTATATATTTTAGAAGGTGAAGCATGATTATATGTTCTTCAAGCTCAGGATGTTTTTATAGTAGTAGGACATTTTAGATACAACAAGACTTTAAAGCTAATATCTAGAAATTTTTAGTAGCTTCAAATATGGTAGGTAGTGAAAAATTTTGTACAATCATGTGATGTTTGTTTAGGATCAAAAATTCTTCATCATCAACCTTATGGACTTCTTCAACCATTACTTATTCTCAAAAAATCATAATCTTCTATTTTTATGGATTTTATCATGAATCTTCTAATCTTGGATTCTTATGACTTTATATTCATAATAATAGATCGTTTCACTAAAATGGCATATTTTATACCATATACAAAATCTATCATAAGGAAAAAAATAGCTAAGTTTTTTCTTGATAATATCTATTGCTATCATAAATTACCTAAGAATATTGTATTAGATAAGAGAATTCAATTTGTATCAAGATTTTGGAGAATGCTTTTTAAGATTTTAAAGGAAAATATAAAAATATCTTTAGCTTTCTATCCATAAATTGATGGACAAATGGAGCATATAAATTAAATATTTGAATAATATTTGAAATATACCATCAATTACCAATAAGATAATTGGATAATTTTTTTGTTATTGGTAAATTTATTTATAATAACATGAACATTCTTCTATACAACAAATATTTTTTTTTGCTAATTATGATTATCATCTTTGACTTGATATTCTTTACTTTTCAAAAATAATAATCCTGTAGCAAAAGATTTAACAAATCATTTGTCAATAGCTACATGCAACAATGAAAGTATAATTAAAAGAAGTTCAAGAAGAAAAAAAGTTAAACACAGATGACTATCACAAGGAACAACCAAAATTCAACATTGATAATAAGATATGATTACTTTGTTGTAATATCAAGACTCTTTATTTTTATTTTTGGCAAAGTTTTGATCCATGCTTCAATTTAAACTTATAAATTTCATATAATATATATACTAAATAAAACAAAAATATGTACATTTATTAGATTTAGTAATATTCATCACATTGATTCATTATTAAATTTTTATAATTTTTAATTAATTATACATATAAAAAAATATGAATAATATAGATAATAAAAGTATCACTTTCTACACCAATTTAAAATTCTTTATATATCTATATCTATATTTATTTCTATACATTATTCAACCATTAAAATAAAAACTCATTCTCCTACTAAAGAATATAAATGCTTCTACAACAAAGAATTACATCTACAACTAATTAAGTATTCTAAAACCAATAATTTATAACTTATAAATAATTATATAACCTAATATTAGATATATTTAAAATAAAAATTCAAATTCTTTATTTTAATCATAAAATCAATATTATATATTAAATTACTTTGTATTTCATTAATATATATATAAGTATAGATGTTATTAAATATATTATAAAATATATTAAAGTATAATTTTAAAAATCTTATAAAATAAAAATAATGATTTTTTTAAATACTATAAATAAAGATTTTTAATCTAGTATAAAAATTTCTATTTTATAAAAATATTTAATTAAACTTTACTTTCATTTAACTTCTACTTGAAAAGTAAGTCTATTTGCTTTTAATAAAAAAAGCTTTCATTTCATAATCAATACAATATATTTTTAATTTACTATCAATATAACAACTTAATATAATAAAAAAAATAAAAATAAAAAACACTTCAAAATAATAGCCACTCAACTTTACAAAAACTAATCTCATGTACATATTCTTTTGCTACAATCCATCCAATTGACCACACTCTTACCAAAATATTCCTTAGTTCAACTCAATTGAAACAATTACTTATTTTTTGGACAAATTTGGTAAAATATAACAACCTTTGTTGAGTACTTTGGTGATGTTGTTACTTGCTTCAACAACAATAAAGTATAAATTTCAATTTAGCAATTATTCTACAACTCAAGAAACCATGTGTCAATGCAACTCAAGCCAAGACACTAATCCATATGTAAAGAAGTTAAAGATGTAAGCTTTTTTAATTCATTTAGCAATGTTGTTAACCTTAAATACGTCTTCATAATAAAAGTAGTCAAAGATGTGAAGTTACCTAATTCATTTGGCAAAGATGTCAAACTTAAACCTTCATTTATATCAAAGTAGTTAAAAATGTGAAGTTACCTAATTCATTAGGCAATGATGTCACGCTTGAGTACCCTCTCATTTATAAAGTAGTTAAAGATATAAGCTTTTCTAATTCATTTGGCAATGATGTCAAGCTTAAGTCTTGACTTCAATATAAAAAAGTCAAAGATATGACGTTGCCCAATTCATTTGGCAATGATACCAAGCTTGAGAAATAACTTATATTGAAGTTTTTCAAATAGAGAAGACTTCCTATTGATGTTGGTAATGAATGTAATTGTTTATAATCTTTCAAATTAAGTATTTTCAAAGAAGACATATATTCCAAAATATTTGGTACCATGGTTAAGTTTGAGCATCCTTCTAAGTCAAGTTCTAATAATGTAGGTATTCTAAAAAAAAAATTTAAAAATATTTTTATAAAAGAACAATTTCTCAATTGTAAGATATTTAAACTCTCTAATTTTTTCCAAACATCTATGTTATGAAGCATTTGCAATACTTTGTTTGTTGATTTTCTTGGTAAGTTTTTTTAGGCATATCTAATAAAAAACATTTTAAACTAAGAGAATGTTTTATCAACATAAAAAAACATGCTTATTATTCTTATAACAATATTGGGTGCAAAATCACCAATAGTACAACTTAAAAATTGAAGTGATGAAAAAGAATCACTTCTTAATTCACTTATAATATTGTTGTGTATGTTGTTGTAAAATAATCCCTCTAACTAAAAACCAACATAATTAAATACACAATTAGATTATAATTTTTGCATTAATGACACTTTTAATGCATATACAAATCTATTTACAATACAAGATTCATATTTAAGCTTTATAACTTCACTTCAATATTCATCTAAAATATATAATATAAATAACATAACATATAAATAAAAAACCTCCAATTTTAAATTGTTCATTCTCGATGAAGAACAAAACCATCTTTGTATTTGACAATGTAAAGAATCAAAGTCAAATTAAAGATGTTGTGCCTATGGATGACATATATGCTAACAATGGTAGTACATTAGTTGCAATCACTCGAGATTCAAAAGTAATAGAACATTGTGGCAAAAAAGTTTTTATAATAAATATTGAAGAACTTGATGAAAAAATAAGTATGAAGTTATTTATCACTCATTCTATAGGACCTCCAATATGTGTTGACTTTGTAGGACACATACTTTGACTTACAAGGCAAGTTTTTCTATGTGTGGACTACATAGTTAGCTTGGTCTTCAAGCTAACAACATATGTAGCACATGGCTAACTTGTTGACTATGATTCTAACCTAAAAAGTCAATTAAAGATATCTATAAAGTCAAAGCAACATCTATAAAGTTTCTAAGAAACTTCCATATAAGATATTATAGAATTAACTCTTTTCAAGATTCTAAAAGTAGATATAAAACTATCTTTGATATTCCATCCTCAAACTGACGAACAAACTGAGCTTGTTAATTAAGTTTTAGAGTATTATTTAAGATGTACCATCAACTATCAACAAGATAATTGGACAACTCTTTTGTCATTGACAGAATTTACTTATAATAATATAGTTTATTTTTCTACAAAATAAACACTTTTCTTTGTCAATTATAGTTATCATCCACGACTTGATACTTTTGACTTTTTAAAAGTTGATAATCCTACAATGAAAGATTTGGCAAATTATTTGTCAGAGTTATATGCAATGATGAAGGCGTAATTAAAAGAAGCTCAAGAACAACAAAAGATCAATGTAGATGTCTATCAAAAGGAACAACCACCATTTCAGATAAAGATAAGATATAATTACTTCGTCGTAATATCAAGACCACTCGTCCTTGTGACAAGTTGGACTATCAAAGGCTTAGATTATTTTCTTTTTTTATACAAATTGATCCAATTACATATCGTTTATACCTACTAGAGCCAATGAAAGTCATCCTCTTATAGAAGTGGAAAATAATGAAGAGTTCGAAGTGGAAGAAGTCTTAGATTCAAGGTGACGCCAAAATAAATTAGAATATCTTGTCCAATGGCATAGATATGATATTAGTGAACGCACATGGAAGCCAGTAAAGAATCTTACAAATACAACAAAGGTGGTGGAGGCTTGAATCTGAAAGAAGCGTGTGAATGAATCTAACTTACGATCCTCGAGTTGGATAGCTTTGGAGTTGAAGTTCAATCACAAGTTGTACTTGATTCATAAATCCCCTAAACTTTGATCTGGTGTTGTCAAACTTCTCGAGTAGGAAAATTCTTGGTTCTCTAATATTAGAAGGATGTTCTGCCATAAGAGAAGGGACATGATTTGGTGCAAATATTGAAACAACTCCAATTATTTCTATATCTTCACTTCCTGCCAATCTTATTACTCCTTGTGGTGGTAAATTGAATTGATGCATTGCAAGCATTAATTCCCTCAATTGTTCTTATATTTGTGCCATTGCACTTTTATTTCAGGAAGTTTTGCCATGATAACACTTAGAAAAGAGAAGATGTCTAATATCGCTCAATACAAATAAAAGAGAGGACTTAAGAACAAAGAAAATACTAAGAATAATATGAGTTTACAAGAGGGTATTCTGCAACTTCTAATATGCTTATGTCTTATCAAGAGAAAGGGGTAATCTACTCTTAATCAAGATTAGACAAAGCTTTAATATTATAGGTGCACTCTTGTCAATCTATCAAGGACAAGAACTTGATAAAAACAAATTAACAAGTGAGACTTTTTTCAAAGAAAGATGACAAAATAGAAAGAACTAAATATGTATATTAAAAAAAAACTGGAATGGCTATTACCAAAAGACAAGAAAACTAGAGACCCTTGAAACTAGACTATAAGCAAGAAGGAGTTGACAAGAGTGAAGAGAGCTTCACCCTTATCTCTATATATACTATCTAACTAGAGGCTATGTGGTGATGTTCTATAGGACCTCTAATGTATGTTGACTTTGTAGGATACATGCTTTGACTTACAAGGTAAGTTTTTCTACATGTGGACTATATAATTAGCTTGATCTTCAAGCTAACAACATGTGTGGCACATAGCCAACTTGTTGACCACGTTTCTTATCCAAAAAGTCAATTAAAGATACCTATAAAGTCAAAGCAGTATCTATAAAGCTTCTAGGAAGCTTTCATAGGAGATATTATAGAATTAACTTGCTTTTACCTACTTCTATTTACTTCTATTTATTTATATAAATAATTATTAGCTTATATGCGTATGTCCGTGACACAATGTAGTAAATATCTTTGTCAATATTTTATTTATATTATAGATGGTGACTATTAATTAGTGTTATTTTTATCCTAAATATGATCAAATCTAAGCAAACATAGCATCACCTTACCACAACCATAGTTGTTTGGTTTACCTAATAATTGTTGAAAGATACATGCCTTCTTTCTTCTATACATGCCTATACTCTACAATATTGCTCTCTTTGGTATAAGTAACAACTTTGTCCAAGTAATTGACAAAGATTATGGTACCTTACTTGTTTTTTTTAAAGAAACTAGATGATTGTGTGAATCAAATTGGACTACAAAATGATATGCTAAAGACATGGTAGATTAAATTTATTATAGCATTGGTATAAGTATTTGAGAACAATATTTTTAGGGTCAAATTAATCTAATAGTTCAGATCATAACAAGATTTTGTAGAAGGTTTGAGTCAATAATAGCTTGATTTGCATGCATTTGTCAATAATTGTTTGTACCTTGGCTTGAGTTGCAAAGTCAATGGTTTGTTAAATTGTGGAGTATCTAATAATTTGAATTTTTTATGTTGTTGCTAATACAAGTAGAGATGTTGTTAGAATAGTAAATAAATATTGTTGTACCTTGCATACTTCTTCCAAAAGTTAAAAAATTCTATAAGTTCATTTAGACTAGGAAGTGGTGTACTAAGCATATGTTGGAT
This sequence comes from Physcomitrium patens, assembly GCF_059467195.1. Classification (NCBI taxonomy): domain Eukaryota; kingdom Viridiplantae; phylum Streptophyta; class Bryopsida; order Funariales; family Funariaceae; genus Physcomitrium; species Physcomitrium patens. The sequence goes on along the minus strand of NC_143426.1, from coordinate 13,064,184 downwards.
TGAATAGATTGCAGTATGATGGCAAGTTTATGAAATTAGTTTTTACAAAACTAAATGGCTACTATTTTGAAGTATTCTATTTTGCAATCTTATTTGTTATTAGAAGTGACAAGTGAATAGGCTAATATATTGATTGTGAATTGAAAGTGTGTTGTATTAAAAGAAAATAGACTTAGTTTCAAGTAAATGTTGAATAAGAATCTAATATAACTAGGTTATTTTATCAAATAGAGTTTTTTTTTTTTATTGTAATAGTTCTTTATTTATAATATTTAATACATTCATTATTTTAATCTTACATACTTTTATATATGAAAAAAAATTTATAATTAATTTAATAAGGTCTATAATTTTATATATTAATAAAATATTATGTGATTAATATATTTTATTATTTTTGTGATTAAGTAAAGAATCTTATTAATTTATTAAAAATATATGTAAACTTAGGTTAAAGAATTTTTTGTTACTTATACATTGATGGATTTGGAACATGTCATTGATTCTTCATGTAATTATTTGTTGTATAAATAATTATAATTTTTGACAAAAGGTTATTTTTTTGCTTGATGGTTGAATAATATGGAAGAATAAACATAGATAGAAGTGTAGAAATACTTTTAAATTGGTGTAGAGATTAATATTTATATTATTTATATTATTTATATTTTTATGTATTTTTTTATAATAAATAATAAATTATAAGAGTGTGGTGATGAATTAATATAATAAATACTTTTAGGACTAGGTAAAATAGATAATAATATTTTATTTAGTAAATATAATACATAAATTTGTAGGTTTATTTTAAAATTATAGATTTAAAAGTAAAAATTAAAATTAAATTATTAAGGTTAATTAAATAAGAAAAAAAGTTAGAAATTACAAAAGTGTGATAATAAGTCATTGTAATAACAAGTCATAGTAATTAATAATACTAGATCTATCAAGTATAGATATAATTGTCGAAATAAATAGATATAATACATAAAAATTTTAAGTTAAAATTTGAAACTAATGGAATTAATAGAAATTCAGATATAATTGATATTAATAGAAAAATTAATTAATATTATGATTTTTTTTGTGGAACTAAAATAATATGTAAAAATAATGGTGGTTAATATTTATATTAATTAAAATTTATAAAAAAAACTTTTTTGTGTAGTTGGTTAATATATATAAAAGATATAATTTTGTTAGATTTTTTAAAAATTTGAATTGGTTTTCTTATTCAACCAAAAAATAATGAATGCATTTAAAGAACTTGTTACAAACATACATACTTACTCTAATAATTATCTGTATGATTAGATAAAAGTATGTAAAAGTAGATTAATTTCATAATATCTTCTAGAAAAACTTCCTAAAAGCTTCATAGATGTGGTTTTGATTTTATATGTATTTGTAGTTGATTGATAGGTTAGAAACTTAGTCAACAAGTTAGCCATATGTTACATGTATTGGTAGCTTATGAAACAAGGTAACTATGTGGCATACATATAAAAATCTTGCCTTGTAAGTTAAAACATATATCTTGCAAAGTCAATACATATTGGAGGTCCTATAGAATCTTGCTACATAACTCCTATTTAGATAGTATATATGGACATAAGAGTGAAGACTTTTTCACTCTTGTCAACTTCTTTCTTGTTCTTAGTCTAATTTCAAGAGTCTATACTCTTTTTATCTTTGGCAATAACTATTCTAGTTTAATATTATATCAATTTTGAGAGATTTTCTAGTTTTTTTGAGTGATACAAGAGGGTATTGATCTTTTAGTTCTTTGAAATTTATGTCCTTAATAAAACTTCATTTCATGATATTACAATTTTAATGTAAATGTTTTTTAATATGTTTGTAGCTTGTTAAAAGATATTTTTAATTATGTATCTAAATTTATAAGATGTATTGGTTTAGATAGAAGTTATTTAAAGTTTAGGATTAGTAAGTTCTATATTAAAGTTATAAGTTAAAAATAGATTATTAAAATAGATATAAAAAATTTAAGTATTGGTTTTAAAATTATTTAAGATATATGATTTAGTCTTAGAATTATAGATTTTATATGTAAGGTAGAATACAAAATATTATTACAATAAAAATTGTGTGTTTTTTTTATTTACATCATATATATATATATATATATATATATATATAGTAATTTTTTTTGTATCAATCCAAGTTACATATCTTTGTCAATATAATAACATTCATTATATATTATTAATATATTATAGGTACCAAATAATTATCTTTAAATATAAAATATATATAATATAAATTATATATTTATATATCATAGTAATTACATGCATGATTTATTTTGTCTAAAAATGGTATTATTATATGTATTTTTTAAATTTTAATTATTTCTATAAAGTATATAATAATTATAAAATAGTATGTGCATGTATATATATATATATATATATAGAATAAGACTATTTTTTTATTTGGATGAAATATACTACTTAAGTAAATCAAATATTGTGATTTATTTATTTTTATAATATTTTAATTTCAATTTCATAGGGGATTGCGCGTCTCCGCATTATTTAGGGTTTGTCGATGGTCCAGGGGTTTGGTGGTGGCCGCCGCAGCTTGTGGCACTGCGCGGTGTTCAGAGGCGGAGGGAAATTTCTCTGTGGGATCTTTACGTCGGAGGAGAGAGATTCACCAATACGTGGCTTGGCACTGTCGGAGGTTGCGGAGTTTTGGTTCGTTGTACGGTTCACAGTGGTTGCTGCATCAGGGTATGCGTTAGGGTATGTATTAGGTTTCGAGGGGCTTGCATGTTGCGTTGCGTGGCTTTCGGTGTTCCCACGCGTATCATGATTGTTGAGATACCTCACTTCTCCTTTCCATTTTCAGTGTGGGATAGCCATGAATCATTGATTTTGTGCCCCTGTAACCTGTATTAGTTTATTTCTCCTCTAGGTGTCCTGTCGGGCTGTAGTGTCAAGCCCCCGTGGTTTGAGGAGCATGAGAGTTGTGTGGAAGGTGATTTCGTGTCTGCACGACTGATCCGTTTCCTGTGCCGGAGAGGGTCCAGTCTGGCTTGAATGGAAGTGTCAAAGTGCTTTTTGGTGGAGAGCACTTGAGGCGCTCGAGGTTTTGCTGTATTCTTCAACGCCTGGTGCATGTGTATTTGAGAAGCGGCGCTGAGCGAGTCGTGGTGGAACGATTGCGGACAATCTGAACTATGAGATGTGATTTTCTTTAAACCTGATTGTTAAACGGCAATCTTACTTGTCATCCTTGCCTTGGCGGCAGATGGTTGAACTGCAATTTAACAGCCTCTTCGGTATCCTCTACGACAAAAGTTCTGGAGAGTGACTTGTGTATTAGGTGTGTTATTGGTATATTCTCCAACGCTTGGTGCATGTGTATTTGAGGAGCGGCGCTGTGCGAGTCGTGGTGGATCATTTGCGGACAATCTGAACGATGAGACGTGATTTTCTTAAAACCTGATTGAGAAACGGCAATCTTACTTGTCATCCTTGCGTCGGCGGCAGTTTGTTGAATTGCAATTTAACTTCTTTCGGTATCCACTATGACAAAAGTTCTCTAGAGTGACTTGTGTACTTTGTTACATAGATATTTTAAATGTTTGAGCTTTGCATCTTGTTGGTAGATTATTTCATTTTTGTGTAAAAGTTTTAGGTAGATTTCTTTAAGTAGAAGTAATTTAAGGTTTTGATGTTTGACATAGGATTAGTAATTTTTAACATAGGTTGAAATGAGATTATTAAAAATATGTACATAAATTAAGTGATGGTTTGGTTTTAGAAGTATAGATTCATTTTTTTTGGATAAAAAAATGGTATGGTTTGTGGAACAATTCATCTAAAAGAGTTTGAGAAGATTTTTTGAAATTCTAAATACATTTAACATGTTCTCTACATGTGGTGAGAAGGTGAAATTGATTTTATTAGTTTACAAAATCAAGATGGGATATCTTTTGGAATTATTCAAGAAATGTATATACATGGTTTGGAGTTATTTACATGGTCTCTTCATGTCAAGATCTTCAAGCACCATGGAACAATATGAAGAAATATCAAACATGCAAGGTATTTGTGGAGATACTTGGGAAGGTTCTAAAGCTTACATAGGAGCATTCAAGGTTTTATTGAAGAGAAAGTACATGTTGAATAGAAACCAATGTACTAATTTGTGCAAGAAAATTGAAAATGTTACAAAGATTTTTGACAACTTAATAACTTGCACCAATGATAAATTAGAGTTTGGACTTCTATTAAGTGAGCTATTTTTTATACTGAATAAATCTTACTCTCTAGTAAAGAAGTGTGGAAAACCAAATTGGTGTGAAGAAGCTATATTCCAATTCAATAACAAAGAGACTTTTAGAGAACTAATACTAGATTTAAAATGTTGTTGTAATATTGCAAGTGATATGCTTTCAAAGCATAATTCCTACAAATTTGAAGACATTATATTTAATAGTTTTGATGTTGCAACATGTCAAGAAGTAGAAGATGATATTATACTTTTACATGAGCGGTTGATTCATGCAAGTAAAGAAGAAGATTTTGAACATCATGTATTAGTAAAGCATCTATTACGAAGGTACAAAGACTTGTATTACATAGAGATTGGAGAATTGGATGCTTTGAATTTTACAACAGATATGACAAGTCTCAAAATCATAGAATATGTGAAGGAAGAATTTGGAACTTTTGGACAAGTTTATAAATCCAAGTGGTTGGGACTTTTGTGTGCAACTAAAAAAATTCATGTTGCATATGATAAGTTTTTCATTAAAGAAGTGAACATTCTAGCAAGTGTAAGCCATCCAAATTTGATAACATATTATTTTGCAATGAAAGGTAGTGCTAATGGAAATGTTGAATCTTTTGAAACAAATGACAAAGAAGAATATTTGTATATTGGAATGGAATTGATGCAAAACAATTTGAGAAATATGTTGGAAGAAGAGAAAGAGGTATCTTATATTTTTCTCATTGACATCATGCATCAAATTGCAAAAGGAATGTGTTACTTGCATGACATGCACATTGCACATCGTGATCTAAAGCCTGAGAATATTTTAGTTAATATTGTGGAATCAAAGATTATGAATAAGATTGTTCGACATGCTATTGTGAAAGTGATTGATTTTGGAATGTCCAAGATTGAAGTTGGAAGAAATTCAGTAGCCACAGAGAATAATTACATTTATGGTAGTCTTAAATATACGGCTCCAGAGGCACTAAAAAATAGATTTCAAACAATGGCAATGTGTCCTTTTGAAGCTGATGTTTACTCATTTGCAATGATATGTTCCAAGATTCTTTCACGAAAAGATCCATTTTATGATGTTTGTGACATGAAAAGGATATTAGAAAGAATTGAAAGAGGTGAAAGACCAAAGCTACCTTCAAATTGTGATGACTTGATGGAGCTTATTAGAGAATGTTGGAGGTTGAAGCCTTTGCATCAGCCAAAGTTTGCAAGCATTTGTGAAAGATTGAACTCATGAAAATGTAAGTTTTTAGTTGGAATGAATGTCCCAAATGCACCATATTTTGGAGTATCAAAGAACAACTACCATCAAAATGATGAATTGCAACAAACACTTTATCGATTGCCAAAGGTAAGACTTGTACTAAAAGTTATTGAAAGTATATAATGAATTTATTAGATTGCTTAAACTTTTTATTGGCACATACTCTTGTATGCTTATAGTGAGGGTTAGATGCCTTTCCAAGAGTATTAGTTGATAAAACTAGATTAGAATTAAAAAAAAGTATTATTATGATTATGATTACTAGTATTCGTATGTTAATATATGGTTGAATTTCTAATTGTAGGTTCATTTACTTGACGAAGATACATTTGGTAGAGAACAATATTTATCTCGAATAAAAAAAGAATGTGTAAATAAAATGAAGGTATTGTGTCTTGTTGGAATGGGTGGAATAGGCAAGACCACATTAGCAAAGGCTATATTGGCTGATGTAAAAGACATATATGATGCATCATGCTTTGTTGAGTGCATTGAAAATGGTGTTGATTGCTTTACAACTTCTTGCAATATTTTAGAACAATTTAAAGTCAAATCAAAACCAAAAGATGTTGAAGAAGCTCAAAAAATGTTGAAATCATTCTTGATGAAGAACAAAACCATCTTTGTATTTGACAACGTGAAGAATCAAAGTCAAATTGAAGATGTTGTGCCTATGGATGACATATATACCAACAATGGTAGCACATTGGTTGCAACCACTCGAGATTCAAAAGCAATAGAGTATTGTGGTGAAGAAGTTTGTATAATAAATATTGAAGAACTTGATGAAGAAACAAGTATGAAGTTATTTATCACTCATTCTTGTGGCCAAGAAAATTTGCCAAATGAATTAGTTGAAGTTGGGGAAAAGATTGTAAGAGCTTGCCATGGCCTACCATTGAGTCTTAAAGTTATGGGAGCATTTTTGAGAGAGAAGAAGAGATTGAGATGTTGGGAACGAGCTCTACAAAAGTTGAAAAGGGGAAGAGAGTTGGATGGAAATGAAAACAATAGTAACTACAAGATTTGGAAGATACTAAGAGTAAGCTTTGACAATTTGAAAGATGAAGAGAAGAAAATATTTTTGGACATATGTTGTTTTTTTAGTAATGATGTATATCCACAAGGCATGTCAAAAGAAAGAGCATTGCGAATGTGGGCTAATAGTCAAAAAAATATATTTGAAGAAGATATGGAAGTTATATTAGATACATTGATTTACCAATCATTGGTAAAAATAGACAAAGATAAAATTATTAGAATACATGATCAGCTACAAGACATGGGAAGAAACATTGTTGAGAAAGAAATGGAATATAAATACACACGAATGTGGAATTTGAATATAGATCTATTTTATGGATTTTCAAACAAGGTAATTTTATGTAACTTTTATTCCAATTGCATGCACAAAACTAATAATAGCATTAGATAAGAATGAACAATTAAAAATTGGAGGTTTTTTATTTATATGTTATGTTATTTATATTATGTATTTTAGATGAATATTGAAGTGAAGTTATAAAGCTTAAATATGAATCTTGTATTGTAAATAGATTTGTATGTGCATTAAAAGTGTCATTAATGCAAAAATTATAATCTAATTGTGTATTTAATTGTTTTGGTTTTTAGTTGGAGGGATTATTTTACAACAACATACACAACAATATTATAAGTGAATTAAGAAGTGATTCTTTTTCATCACTTCAATTTTTAAGTTGTACTATTGGTGATTTTGCACCTAATATTGTTATAAGAATAATAAGCATATTTTTTGTGTTGATAAAACATTCTCTTAGTTTAAAATGTTTTCTATTAGATATGCCTAAAAGAAAAAACTTACCAAGAGAATCAACAAACAAAGCATTGCAAATGTTTCATGACGTAAATGTTTGGAAAAAGTTGGAGAGTTTAAATATCTTACAATTGAGAAATTGTTCTTTTATAGAAACATTTCCAAATTTTTTTTTTAGAATACCTACATTATTAGAACTTGACTTAGAAGGATGTTCAAACTTAACCATGGTACCAAATGATTTGGAATATATGACTTCTTTGACGATACTAAATTTAAAAGATTGTATACAATTATATTCATTACCAACATCAATAGGAAGTCTTCTCTAATTGAAAAACTTCAACATAAGTTATTGCCCAAGCTTGATATCATTGCCAAATGAATTGGGCAACCTCACATCTTTAACTACCATGAATATAAGTAATTGCTCAAGCTTAATATCATTGCCCAATGAATTGGGCAACCTCACATCTTTGACTACTTTAGATGTAAGTATTTGCTCAAGCTTGACATCATTGCCAAATGAATTGGGCAACCTCACATCTTTGATTACCTTGGATATGTGGGGGTGCTCAAGCTTGACATCATTGCCAAATGAATTGGGAAACCTCACATCTTTACCTACCTTGAATATGGGGGGGTGCTCAAGCTTGACATCATTGCCAAATGAATTGGGCAACCTCACATCTTTGACTACCTTGAATATATGGTGGTGCTTAAGATTGACATCATTGCCAAATGAATTGGACAACCTCTCATCTTTGACTACCATGGATATGTGGAGGTGCTCAAGCTTGACATCATTGCCAAATGAATTGGGTAACCTCATATCTTTGACTACCTTGAATATAAGTGAATGCTCAAGCTTGACATCATTGCCAAATGAATTGGGCAACCTCACATCTTTGACTACCTTTATTGTAAGTCGTTGCTCAAGCTTGACATCATTGCCAAGTGAATTGGGCAACCTCACATCTTTGAGTATCTTGAATATAAGTGGGTATTCAAGCTTGATATCATTGCCAAATGAATTGGGCAACCTCACATCTTTGACTATCTTGAAGATAAGTGGGTATTCAAGCTTGACATCATTGCCAAATGAATTGGGCAACCTCACATCTTTGACTACCTCGTATATGTCGAGGTGCTCAAGCTTGACATCATTGCCAAATGAATTAGGCAACCTCACATCTTTGACTACCTTGAATATGTGGGGGTGCTCAAGCTTGACAACATTGCCAAATGAATTGGGCAACCTCACATCTTTGACTATCTTGAATATAAGTTCTTGCTCAAGCTTGACATCATTGTCAAATGAATTGGGCAACCTCACATCTTTGACTACCTTGAATATGGCGAGGTGCTTAAGCTTGACAACTTTGTCAAATGAATTGGGCAACCTCACATCTTTGACTACTTTAGATGTAAGTATTTTCTCAAGCTTGACATCATTGCTTAATGAACTAGGCAACCTCACATCTTTGACTATCTTGAATATAAGTTCTTGCTCAAGCTTGACATCATTGTCAAAAAAATTGGGCAACCTCACATCTTTGACTACCTTGAATATAAGTTATTGCTCAAGCTTGACATCATTGCCAAATGAACTGTGCAACCTCACATCTTTGACTACCTTTGATATGTGGAGGTGCTCAAGCTTGATATCATTGCCAAATGAATTGGGCAACCTCACATCTTTGACTACTTTAGATGTAAGTATTTGCTCAAGCATGACATCATTGCCAAATGAACTAGGCAACCTCACATCTTTGACTACCTTGGATATGTGGGAGTGCTCATGCTTGATATCATTGCCAATTGAATTGGGCAACCTCACATCTTTGACTATCTTGAATATAAGTGAATGTTCAAGCTTGACATCATTGCTAAATGAATTGGGCAACCTCACATCTTTGACTACTTTAGATGTAAGTATTTACTCAAGCTTGACATCATTTCCAAATGAACTAGGCAACCTCACATCTTCGAATATCTTGAATATAAGTTCTTGCTCAAGTTTGACATCATTGCCAAATGAATTGGGCAACCTCACATCTCTGACTACCTTGAACATAAGTTATTACTCAAGCTTGACATCATTGCCAAATGAATTTGGCAACCTCACATCTTTGACTACCTTTGAAATTTATGAGTGCTCAAGCTTGATATTATTACCAAATAAATTGGACAACCTTACATCTTTGACTTCAATTTGATGTATTTGGATACTCAAGCTTAATATCATTGCCAAATGAATTGGGCAATCTTACATCTTTGACTACCTATAATATAAGAAATTAATGAAGCTTGATATCATTGCTAATTGAGTTGTGTAATTGTCATTATTGCTAAATGAATTAGGATAATTAACTTTTTTATATGTTTTGAATCTAATGCTTTGTTTTGATAATAGAGTGGTCCAAACAACTTGATACCAATTGATTGGAGGTTTAACAATAGAACCTTCTATGATTTGTTCTATATAATCTAGAGCAAATAAGATGTTTTTTGCTATGACATTGAAATGCACATGCTTGAGATTTACAACTAATAAGTATAGAATCTTTTATCTATAAATAATACTCAAAAGAAATATCCTTTTGATTAACTTGAAGTTTAAATCTTAACTTGTTTCTTAGACTTTTATTTTTTTTGTCTTCTTTTTTACTCTTCTAATTTAGACAGTGTAGCTTTGTAAAACAAATCTATTAGTTATAGTTCTTTTTGTTTTGGCTATAAGCATACTTGAAATTTAGAACAACTCTTAGTTAAATAGTCTAAATATTCTCAATGTTAGTAGAATGTCAATATAGTCAACAAAGGATATGTTGGACCCAATGAAATTTGGTCAAAAGAATAGAACAGTTGGTGCTACAATTCTTAATGAGTGCAATAGCAAATTTCATAGGTATCATTCTTTCTCATCTTTTCTTCATGTTGTCATTATTTGTGTCACTTTGCTTTGTGATAAGTCTTTTCAAGATTTTATTGTTGTACTTTGTATTTACTTACCTACTTGATATTGAATAAACACAAGCTAAATTGTGACTAAATAATTTGGTAGTTTCTATTTAGTTTAATCTAAAATTTTAATGAATGTCATTTCAATTTTGTTTCTATTTATTATATTAAAAAGAGAATCATACACATATCCAAGATTTAGAGGATAGTGTTAATGACAATTCTAAGCAGTTTAGAAGTAAATATTAAGACACAATTTTTTTTTGTATATAGTATTTTCACAATGCATGTGTATGGCATAGATCTAGAATTTGGAGTTGTTTTAAGGAAATCACTCCATTTAGTTGAACTCACAAGAAGTGAACAAGTAGATCGGTTTGGAGCTACAAATGATAGATTGAAAGAAGTTCAATATATCATCAAATCTCTCTCAGCCTTAGGTGATGTTACAATTACAATGGTACAAAAGAGTGGTCATATGTCTTCCAAGAATAGCAAGCTTCTACAACTTCTAAAGAATTCATTAGGTATTGGAAGATAGAGATGTTAATGATTAGTCTTCACATTGACTATGGATATTTTCTATTATTATTTATTATATATAACAATATTAGTTCTAGTCCTTTGATATGGTGGTTATTCAATGGTTTTTATAATGATTATTTAACAATGTGTGATTATTTTTTGTTCATCATTCTTATACATGTGGTTAAGCAAATATATTGATGTTTGTACACACAAGTCCAAGTGTGGATTCCTTTGGAGAGATTATTAGCACATCAAAGTTTGCTAAAAGAGTTTTAACAATTGAGCTTGGAGCTATCTGTAGTAATAAGGAAAGTGGAGAAATTCAAAATCTTAGAATGTAGGTATAGTTCGGAGCCTTTGCTCTTGGAGATGTATTTTTGGCACCTTATTCTTTTAGATATGTGTTTTCATTTGTTGATAGTGCTACATGTAGTTTTATAATTTTCTAGTAGTACCTTCTTTTTTTACTCATTGAAGAGTATATCCAATGTATGACAATGTATCTTTTTTACTCATATCTTGCAAGTTTTTTCTAGGATATCTATTTGTATCTATTTGATAAAACCATTATCTAATCCTTATCTTGCAAAGATTAGTAAAGGTATATTTAATTTGACTAATTATAATTATCAATCTTTTAACCCTTTTAAATTCTACTTGATTGTCAAGATCGCTTTACTTAAAGAAGTTGTTATAAAGAAAGATTCTAAAATTAAATAACTTCAAGCTTTCAAAGAATGATATGAGAGATGTAAAAGTGGTGTCAACACAAAGAAGTTAAGATTTAGGTTACTAAAATCATTTGCTCATGTCCATGCAAGCATTAATATATCTATTCCTCTTAAATTTTAGATGACGTAGAATGAAAATAGAAGTGGGACTATGGAAGTATGTTAATTTTTGTAGAAAAATTTGTAATAAAGAGCTTAAAGAATTAATATAAGTAGAAGATATTACTAAAGATTAAAAAAATATAATGGAACTAAGTTATAAATTTTTAAATTGAAGGTGATAAAAGCTAAGCTTTGATGTTTCTCTTATTAAAGACTTGAGTTCAAAATCAATTCTAAGTTAGTTATTATTTACAAAGTTTTTCTTCACTATTACATAGAATCAGCACCCAATCTTTAGATTAATTTCTTTTGAATTGACATTCTGAAATTTTTATACCACTCACCTATCTTTTGTAGTCTTGATCTACTATGGATAAGTTATCTAGTCAACCAAAGTCCCCTTTTTGTAAAAGTACTAGATTTTTCCATGTTTTTGAAGATCCAATAGAGCTATTATTGTTGTCTTCAATATGCTCTCCAATGAGTTCTCTTATTGAGCTCTATTGTTAATAGTTCTCTTATTTGATGTCATCAAAGATGGAGTGAACACTATAAATAAAAAGCTTAAATTCATAAAACATCAACAGAATGGCTCTAGAACTAGAGTTGGTAGTTAGACTTCTTTGATTTTTGGTAAAAGAGATTGATAATAGGCAGCTGAAAGCTTCAAAAAGAAGTCAACACCTTGAAGCAATTCTAACAAACAACTTTGATTCAAGTTTATCTTGCTTGAAAAAAGAAGTGTTGGCTAGAGAATTATCAGATGGATCTCAAGAAACACATGATAAATTACCAAAGATAAGACTTATATTAAAAATTATAGAAAGTATATAATGAATTTATTAGATTGATTGTATTTTGTATTGGCATACATTCTTTTATGCTATTGTGATGGTTAGATGCCTTTTCATGAGCGTAAGTTGGTAAAATTAGATTAGAATATAATATAAGTATTATTATTATTCTTTTATTAATTTATGGTTAAATTTCTAATTATAGATTGATTTATATAATAAAAAGATATTTGGTAGAGTATAATATTTATTTCAAATAAAACAAAAATATACAAATAAAATGCTTTATCAATGGCAATACATTGAGATTTAAAAGCAATAAAGCATTGTGGTGAAGAAATTTGTAAAATAAATATTTAAAAATTTGATGAAAAAACAAGTATGAAGTTATTTATTATTCATTCTTGCAGCCAAGAAAATTTTCCCAATAAACTTATTGAAGTTGACAAAAATATTATAAGACCCTGCAATAGTCTATTATTAAGTCTAAAAGTTATAAAAGTATTTTTGAGAAAGCATAAGAAATTGAGATGTTGGGAGCAAGCTCTACAAAAGTTGAAAAGAAGAAGAGCATTGGATGGAGATGAAAACAATAATAACTACAAGATTTAAAAAATACTAAAAGTGAGCTTTGACAATTTAAAGATATGTATCTACAAAGCATGTCTAAAGAAAGAGAATTTCAAATGTGGATCAATAGTCAAAAAAATATGTTTAAATAAGATATGGAAGTTATATTAGATACATTAATTTATCAATCATTGGTAAAAATAGAAAAATATAGAATTATAAGAAAACATGATCAGCCATAAGAAATGGATAGAAACATTGTTGACAAGGAAATGGAGTATAAATACATATGAATGTAGAACTTGAATGTAGATTTATTTCATAGATTATTAAATAAGATAATTTTATGTAACTATTATTCAAATTGCATATATAAAACTAATAATAGTATTAAAAAAGAATCAATAATTAAAATTTGGAGATTCTTTATTTTTATATAATATAATTTATATTATACTTTTTAGATATATATTAATATAAATTTATTATGTATAAATATGAATCTTGTATTGTGAATTGATTTATATATAAATTAAATATATCACTAATATAGAAATTCTAATCTAATTATATATTTAATTATATTAATTTTAATTAGAGAGATTATTTTACAACAACATAAACAATAGAATAAGTGAAATAAGAAGTGAATCTTTTTCATCACTTCAATTTTTAAGTTGTAATGTTAGTGATTTTACATCAAGTATTATTATAAAGATACTAAGTATATTTTTTGTATTAGTAAATCATTTTCATAGTTTAAAATATTTTTCTACTAGTCATTCTATATAGAAATTATTTACCAAAAGAATTAACAAATATAGCATTGCAAATGCTACTTGACAAAGGTGTTTGAAAAAAAAAATAAAGATTTAAATGTCTTGTAATTGAAAAGATGTTATTTTATAGAAAATTTTTCAAATTTATTCTTTAAAATTGCTACTTTATTAGAATTTGACTTAGAAAGATATTCAAACTTAACTATACTATCAAATAAAATAAAGTATGTGACTTCTTTGAAGGTACTTAATCTAAGATATTGTATAAAATTAAATACATTATTAATATCAAGAGGAAGTCTTTTTATTTTAACTACCTTTGGTATGAGTTGGTACTCAAGTTTGATATCATTGCCAATTGAATTGGCCAACCTCACATCTTTGACTACCTTATAAATAGAAAGGTATTCAAGTTTGACATCACTTTTAAATAAATTAAATAATCTCACATCTTTGACTATTTTTTGTATGAGAAATTATTCAAGCTTGATATCATTACCAAATGAATTAGGCAACCTCACATCTTTGACTTTTTTTGATTAAAATAAATACTTAAGCTTAACATCATTGCTAAATAAATTCAAAAAGTTACATCTTTAACTTCCTTATAAATGAGAAGGTATTTAAATTTCACATCATTGCTTAATGAATTAGACAACCTTGCATCTTTGATTTTTTTATATTTAAGTCAAGACTTAAGCTTGACATCATTGCCAAATGAATTAGAAAAGATTATATCTTTGACTACTTTATAAATGAGAAGGTACTCAAGCTTGATATCATTGCCTGATGAATTAGGCAACTTCACATTTTTAACTACTTTGATATAAATGAAGGTTTAAGTTTGACATCTTTGCCAAATGAATTAGGTAACTTCACATCTTTGACTACTTTTATTATGAAGAAGTGTTTAAGGTTAATATCATTGCTAAATGAATTGAAAAAGCTTGCATCTTTAACTTCTTTACATATGGATTAGTGTCTTGGCTTGAATTGTATTGACACATGGTTTCTTGAGTTGTAGAATAATTGCTAAATTGAAATTTATACTTTATTGTTGTTGAAGCAAGTAACAACATCACCAAAGTACTCAACAAAGGTTGTTATATTTTACCAAATTTGTCCAAAAAATAAGTAATTGTTTCAATTGAGTTGAACTAAGGAATATTTTGGTAAGAGTGTGGTCAATTGGATGGATTGTAGCAAAAGAATATGTACATGAGATTAGTTTTTGTAAAGTTGAGTGGCTATTATTTTGAAGTGTTTTTTATTTTTATTTTTTTTATTATATTAAGTTGTTATATTAATAGTAAATTAAAAATATATTGTATTGATTATGAAATGAAAGCTTTTTTTATTAAAAGCAAATAGACTTACTTTTCAAGTAGAAGTTAAATGAAAGTAAAGTTTAATTAAATATTTTTATAAAATAGAAATTTTTATACTAGATTAAAAATCTTTATTTATAGTATTTAAAAAAATCATTATTTTTATTTTATAAGATTTTTAAAATTATACTTTAATATATTTTATAATATATTTAATAACATCTATACTTATATATATATTAATGAAATACAAAGTAATTTAATATATAATATTGATTTTATGATTAAAATAAAGAATTTGAATTTTTTATTTTAAATATATCTAATATTAGGTTATATAATTATTTATAAGTTATAAATTATTGGTTTTAGAATACTTAATTAGTTGTAGATGCAATTCTTTGTTGTAGAAGCATTTGTATTCTTTAGTAGGAGAATGAGTTTTTATTTTAATGGTTGAATAATGTATAGAAATAAATATAGATATAGATATATAAAGAATTTTAAATTGGTGTAGAAAGTGATACTTTTATTATCTATATTATTCATATTTTTTTATATGTATAATTAATTAAAAATTATAAAAATTTAATAATGAATCAATGTGATGAATATTACTAAATCTAATAAATGTACATATTTTTGTTTTATTTAGTATATATATTATATGAAATTTATAAGTTTAAATTTAATATAAAAGAAATATGTAGAAATGCATGTAAAATTGAACGAAATGGAAAAATAAGTTCTATTTATAATATGATTGATGAAACATTAAAATTGGAAAGAATATAGAATAGTTAAAAGTTATTCTTATAAAAATTTACAACAATAACTTTTATTTTAGTTGATTAGTTATACAAAAGATATAATTTTGGTTGGATATTTTTTATAGCTTGAGTCGGCTTTTATATTCAATTTAAAGTCTGTAGATAGATTTAAAGAACTTCATGTTATGATTTTGACTTGTCATTATAAATTTCTTGAAGCATGTTTGCAATTGAAAGATTATTTTATTTATACATCAAAGTTTGTGAGATAGATTTTTGTGAGGATAAATTTCAATTAAGAGTTACTTGTGATTGGTGGTATGAAGTGAAGGAAGCATGTAATAAGAACAAAAGAAGAACAAATACAAAAAAAATGAAATAAATGAAATCAAGCAATTACACACCTTTAAACTTAGTCATAGTCTATTCACTAAAATTTTTATCTAGTAAAAAATATAAGAATAAAATATAAAATCTATTTTTAGAAAGATAATTTTTTTTCTAATAATATAAAAAATATACAAATTTGAGTTAAAAATAATTTATGAAGATGTAAAGATAGCAAATAAATATATGAAAAGATAAGTGAAAATATTTTACTTCAAAAATAACTTCCTTATAAATCAAAGATTCGAGCCTTTATCACGAACGAAGAATACAGACTTAATATCTACCAAGAAGTTCAAGAAGAACTTGCAAGAACTAGATTAATCAGATGAATACAAGAACAACACCAAAGAGGTGAGCTAGAGCTCCAAGAGATGTGTTGTCGAGACTGAAGAACTCTTTAGCCTCGATTCTAATATATACTCCTATTTAGGAACCTTCTCAAGCAACTTCTACCAACTAGGAAGCTTCTAGAAGGTTCCAGAGACTTGCTTCTAGAAGGTTCTAGAAACTTATTTCTAGAAGGTTCTAAGGACTATGTCCCTAACATCTTCTACCAACTAAGAAGCTTCTAGAAGGTTCCAGAGACTTGCTTCTAGAAGGTTCTAGAAGCTTGTCTCTAGAAGGTTCTAGAAACTTGTCTCTAGAAGGTTCTAAGGACTATGTCCCTAACATCACCCCCTCCTTTAGCTTCGAGGTCTCTGAGAAGCAATGTTGTCAATCAGTACCAACGCAAGAAAATGAAGATCTGTCGCATAACGTCTGCTATGAACTCCAACTGTTGTTCACGAGGTAAGTGGTTCATCGGTCCTTGAAGCCAACAGTAGTGGCCCACTCCTTCAACTTCTGACCAAGCATGAACTTCCGTGTCTTCATTGTGAAATTGTCCTACAAATATGCCTTCTGGTTGACCATCGTAAGCAAGCTCGGACTCAAATACAATCACCAGTGATCGGTTACTTGGTATCCTCCGTCGTCGTCGTGGTACAGGTGGTTCTTCATCTCGGGGTCACCTTCGTGAACTAGTTGGTTGAGATAATCTGACTGGCATAGTATCTATCTCTTGGCTATCCATATCGGAAGACCAAACTATGGCTACTGAAAAAATTCTATTTTATCTTGGAGAAAATAACTACATCAACTACGAATTTTGGTAGTGCTCTCCCCCTTTCTTATATTCTTAGGTGAGCAAGCTTCAGAAAGAAGCTATTGTCGAACCGGCTTAGGTTTATGAGGATGTTGTTGATGAAACTTCTCTACCTTTTGCGGCGCATTGGTGAGATTTTCAGCTGGCTCTCACGTTCGCTCATTAATGTCGTAGCCGCACCAATGAACAAGATACTCCAACTTGCCCCACCTTTGTCGAGAGTCCAGCATCTTTTCAACCTCATATTCCTCGTGGTTCTTGATCTCAATACTACGTGGCGGACATTGCACTCTTCCAGAAAAAGATGACTCTCGATAAGGCTCCAACAAAGAAACATGAAAGACTGGATGTACCTTCATAGAAACTGGTAATTCCAGACGGTACGCCATTGGATTGATTTTCTTCTGGATGATAAATGGTCCCAATCTTCGATAGTCCAACTTATCACATGGTCGCTTGGTCTTGATATTTCGTCGAAGAAGCCATGCTTTATCTCCAATTTTGAAAGTAGGTACTTGATTCTGAAATCTATCTGCACACGCCTTGTAGGATTTTTGAGCGGATTATAATTGAAGCTTCAACGTATTTTGAAGCTCTGAAAGTTGTTTCACAAATCCTTCAACTGCTGGATTGTTATTTGTTGATGGACTCAATAAATCAAGCTTTGGATGATACCCATAGTTGGAAAAGAATGGTGTATATTGAGTCGACGCATGGAGGGTGTTATTATATGCAAACTCGGCTAGGGGCAGATATGTGGTCCAATCGTCTTGCTGATAGTTGATGCTGCATCGTAAGTATTGTTCTAAGACTTGGTTCATCCGTTCCGTTTGACTGTCAGTTTGAGGATGAAAAGCCAAAGAAAGCTTGATATCCACCTTCAGTATCTCAAAGAGAGATCTCCAAAACTTTGATACGAACTGGGTTTCTCGATCTGATACGATATCATCTACTAGTCCATGATATCGATACACATTATCGAGAAAGAGCCTTGTTGACACTTCACTGGACGATGTCTTCTTGCAAGGCACAAAATGTGCCATTTTTGTAAGCCGATCTACCACGACAAAGATGCTGTCAAATGAGTTCGATGATGGCAGGTCCATGATGAAGTCCATGGAAATTGAAGACCATGGTCGACGTGAAATCGGCAATGGCTGTAGGAGTCCATAAAGGCGATGCCGAGGATTCTTGGATCTTGAAGAGATGTCGCAGGAGAGGACAAAATCTTTCACATCCTTCCACATTTGGGGCCACCAAAAATCTCGAGAAATAAGCTCCAAGGTTTTGTTGAATCCAAAATGTCCCGCAGCTGGAAAATCGTGGGGAGATTGAAGAACTCGGAGTCGTGCTAGTCCTTTTGGGATATACAATCGCTCTTCAAAGTATAAAAGATCTCCCTCCACCTTGAACTTATCGTCATTGGCACGCTGCTTAATATCAATGGCTACTGAATCTTCAATGGTTACGGCACGTACCTGATTCAGGAAGTCAGCAACAATTGGCATAATAGTAGCGCAAAGTTGAAATTGCTCTCGCTTCTACAATGTCATACATTGTTGATCAAACGCTGCTTCTCCAGCCTTTGGTACAAGATACGATCTCCTCGATAAGGCATTAGATAGTCTTTGCTGCTTTTCACGTCGATAAGTGATAATAAAATCGAACCTAAATAGCAACATACTCCATCGAGCTTGACGTCGATTTAGAACTCGAGCCGACATGAAATACTCCAAATTCTTGTGATCTGTATATACGGTCACTGGATGTGCAGCTCCTTCAAGAAAGTGACGCCATTCTTGGAAAGAATCCACTATAGCAAGAAGTTCCTTATCGTGGATCTCATAATTGATTTCAACAGCAGAGAACTTTCGAGAATAGAATGCAACCGGATGGAGCTTCTTGTCTTCTTCCATTTGTGAAAGTACAGCTCCCAAAGCAAAATCCGAAGCATCAGTTGCTAAATAGAAGGCCTTTGTAAAGTCTGGATGTACCAAGATTGGAGCCGTAGTAAATGCAGTCTTCAGGTTTTGAAATGCCTTCTCTGCTAGAGGTCCTCATTTCAGCTTATCCTTGCATGTCAATCGAGTGAGAGGAGCAGCAACTTGAGAGTAATTCTTGATAAAGATCCGATAGGAGTTGGCAAAACCAAGAAAGCATTGTACGTCTTTAACCGTCTTCGGAACCTCCCAGGACACGATTGCTTCCACCTTCTTGAGGTCCATCTTCAAGCCTTCCGTAGTCGCAATGAATCCCAGAAACTCCATCTCTATTTGATGAAATAAACACTTCTCTTACTTGGCATATAATCCTCGCTCGTGTAGTTTCTCCAATACCAAACGAACATGTTTTTCATGCTTTTCCTCATTTTTGGAGAATATCAAAATATCATCCAAATAGATGACAACAAAATCGTCAAGGTACTCTCAGAAAATATCATTCATCATATGTTGAAAGACCGCTGGAGCATTGGTAAGACCAAAGGGCATGACATTACATTCAAAATAGCCATACCTTGTACGGAACGCTGTCTTCCACTCATCTCCTTCCTTGATTTGTACGAGGTTATAAGCTCCCCTTAGATCAATTTTTGTAAAGATCCTTGCACGTCCAAGTTGTTCTAAGAGACCAGAAATCAAGGATAACGGGTAACGATTCTTCTTTGTTACCTTGTTGAGGCCTCGATAGTCCACGCACATCTGCAACGAGCCATCTTTCTTCTTCACAAATAAGATGGGTGCTCCAGTTGACGATTTTGAATGACGGATGAAGTTCTTGGCTAGATTCTTGTCGATATACTTCCGCAACTCTGCCAACTCCATCTGTGATAGATTGTAGATTGGGCCAAAAGGCGGTTGTGCTCCTTCTTGTAAGTCTATGGCGCAATCATATGGTCGGTGTTCCGGTAGCATGTCGGCATTTTTCTTTTGAAACACGTCTTTAAAATCCTTATATTGCTCCGGTATACTTGCTGTCGAGATCTTCTCCCCGGTAGTTGGAGCCGCATAAATGACAAACGGTGTGCCTCTCTTGGACAATCTTATAAACGCTCTTGCTCCAATAAATAAGGATTTCTCTATTCGGGGTTTTCTACTAGGCTTGCTCTTGGGTGGTTTTGTGGGAAAGGTCATCTTCCGCAACTTCCAATCTATGGATGGGTTATGCTTTTTCACCCAGGAAAGACCAAGAATAATAGGATTTGATGGGGTTCTAATAATATTGAAAATAATATGACTACTATGGTCTTTAAACATTACTTCTATACGTTCTGATTCATAGGTGACACTACCAGACAATAAAGGTCGTCCATCTATGACCTCAACGTGGACAGGTTTGGATTTTTGTACTAAAGGGATCTTATGACGCTTTACAAATTCTTCGTCTAAAAAATAAGCAGATGCTCCTGAATCTAATAATGCTAAGATTCTCAGTTTCTGAGGGCCAATAAGCAAAGGGATTGTAAAACAAAGGGCAGGTTGAGTGGAAAGAAAGGAACCTGGATGTTGTTGTGATATTTCACTGTCCAGCCGCACGATTCCTATTGTGGTTGAACATCCTCGTTTTCCTGAATAAACGTGCCCCTAGTCTTGATAATACGTTGATTTTGCTTCTTGGGGCAGTTTCCAACTTTGTGGCCTTCTTCAGCGCAATACAAGCATAGACCTTCCTCCATACGCCGCTTTTTTTCTTCTAGAGTAAGAGATTTGACACGTACCGCATCAATTTGCATGTCTTCTACCTCTGAATGTGAATTCACGCTGCTTGCCGACATAGTTGGAATGTGGCAAACCGTATGTTGTCTTGAACGTTGGTCTTGGCGACGTTGGAATAGGCGATTATCGCACTTCACAGCTTGGCTAATAGCTTCATTGAGCGTTTGCGGATCAGAAAGAGTTAACAGCAAATCCTTCACATTGTTCCTTAAACCCCAATAGAATTGACTTATCAACGCTTCTTCGTCTCAATTGATGTCGCATGCTAATTACCTGAAGTTCGATGCATAGACTGATGTAGAACGCATCCCTTGTCGTAGTGACCAGATCTTTGTTGTAGCCCATCGAACCTTGTCGTGTTCACCAAATGCTTCCGCAAATGCCTCCAAAAAGGTTTCAAAGTTGTTTAATATGGACGATCGTTTCTCGAACAAAGGAACAAACCATGATAAAGCTTGTCCTGTAAGTAAGGTTCCAACAAGCCCAACACGTGACTCCTCTGTTGAATAGTGTTCGGGCTGTAAAACTGTTATCAACCTGATTTGGTTGACGAATCCTCGAAACTTGGAACGTGTACCATCGAACTTGTTCGGAAGGCTAACTCGGGATTCCTTATGTTGTAGAACCAGCGGTGCTTGTCGAACCTGAGGTAAAGCTGCTTCTCCAAGTGTAGAAGTTTGAGGCTCGTGCAACCTAGATTGTGCCATCCCAGATGCTCCATCATTATGAAGCCTTGCCACGACTCCTTCAATCTCTGCAATTCTTTGCGATAACGTAGCGAGGGCATTCATGATAGCATCTAACTTGGACTCTGAACTTTTCGTCATACTAATATCTTGGCCCCCGACCATTCTAAGAGAAGGACAGAAATGACTCTACAAGAAGACAATATTGGTTTAGAGGAGGATATTCCGTAACCTCTAAAATGCCTTAAGAGCTTCAAGAAAAGGGATAATCCACTCTCTCCAAGAAGAATAAGACTCCAATATTGTAACAAAAGAAGTATCAGTTTAGAGGAGGGTAATCCACAACCTCTAAAGTGCTAGTACACTTCCAAGCAGAGGGGTAATCCACACTCTAACAAAGAAGAAACTAGCTCTGATATCTGAGGTGAGTGAAGTCTCGACAAACTGTCACGGACACTGAATACAGACTTGATATCTACCAAGAAGTTCAAGAAGAACTGACAAAAACTAGATTAATCAGATGAATACAAGAACAACACCAAAGAGGTGAGCTAGAGCTCTAAGAGATGTGTTGTTGAGACTGAAGAACTCTTCAGCCTCGATTCCAATATATACTCCTATTTAGGAAGCTTTTCAAGCAACTTCTACTAACTAAGAAGCTTCTAGAAGGTTCCAGAGACTTGCTTCTAGAAGGTTCTAGAAACTTATTTCTAGAAGGTTCTAAGGACTATGTCCCTAACATCTTCTACCAACTAAGAAGCTTCTAGAAGGTTCCAGAGACTTGCTTCTAGAAGGTTCTAGAAGCTTGTCTCTAGAAAGTTTTAGAAACTTGTCTGTAGAAGGTTCTAAGAACTATGTCCCTAACAGCCTTTCTAAGACTCACATGTAATATATTTGGATTACTAAAAGAGGCCACAAGTCCTTAGACTTATCCTCCTAACTACATTGAAGGTATTACAATCCATATGGAACTTGTATACCTTCTTTTTTACAAGAACTAGACTAGTTGCTAGTCTTCATATTTTTTATTAGTAAAACTAATATTTTTTGTATTTTTGACTCCATCATGGTATTTAAAAATATACAAATAGTCAAAAAACCTTGTATGGCCTTCAAATCTTGCTTCATTTCTTCACAATAACTTCCAATGTATTAAAACTCAATTTTTCCAAAATCTTGAAATTTTCTCTAAAAATTCCTATAAATTCTAATTTTTTTATAATATTAATATCAAATTAAATCTATATTTTTTATTTTTGTGATTTTATAAATTAATAAAATAAATTTAGATCAACTAAAAATCCTATTTCAAATATAAATAATTAAAAAGACATGAAATTCTTTTTATGCTTATTTTAACTATTAATTAATATTTAGAGGTTTTTAATAAGTAATATATATAAATAGAAGACCAATGTAGACTTTGGTCTTAATAAATAATCCTTTATATTCAACAATAAGCAAAAATATTAAACCAACTAAGATAATAACCTTCAAGACTTATTAAGACTCTATTTTTATAGTTTTTTTCTAATAAGACTCTTATATTTCATAAATATTTCTAAATTCTAATAATAAAAAAATTATTAATTTTTTTAATAATAATATTTCTATATTTAAATAAATAAAATCTATATTATTCACAACTCTATCAATTAAGATCTATTGGTAGAACTTATATTATTTTAGATAGAAGTCATTTAAGATTTAAGAACTAAAAATAGTTATATTTATATTAAATTTTTAGATTAAAATATAATTATTAAAATATGTAAATAAATTAATAACTATTTTTAGAATTATTTAAGATTAATGGATTAGTTTTTGAATTATAAATTCAAATTGTAGGACAAAAATTGTATGGTTTTGTAGAACAATGATTTTAAAAGAGTGTTTGATAAATATTCTTAAAATACCAAAAAATATATAATATATACTTATCTATAAGTATTGAAAAGATAGAATTTGAATGTTTTTTTTATAATTTATTATAGGATATTTTTTAAATAAATTAAAGCAATACATATGTTCATGATTTAGAGCAATTTATATAGCCTTATTATGTCAAGATCTTTAAGTACTATAAAAAAATATTTTAAAAATAAAATATATAAGATATTTGTAGAATTATTTAAAAAAAGATCTAAAGTCTATAATAGAACATTTAGGATTTTATTGAAAATAAAATACTTGTTGAGTAGAAACCAATGTACTAATTTGTACAAGAAAATTGAACATGTGACAAAAGATTTGACTACTTAATGACTTGTGCCAATAATGGATTGAAATTTAGGCTCTTATTGAATGAATTATTTTATATATTAACTAATTTTTATTTTCTAGTGGAAAAATTTGAAAAATTAGATTGTTGTAAATAAGATATATTCCAATTGAATAATAAATAATATTTAAAAAAACTAATTTTAGATTTAAAATGTTGTTATATAATATCATGTGATTATCATGAATATACATACATAAATCAATAATTATCTATATGATTAGATAAAAATAGGTAAAATTAGGTTAATTCCATAATATCTTCTATAGAAGCTTTTTAGAAGCTTTATAGATGCTATTTTATCTTTATAGGTATCTATAATTGATTTTTTAGATTTGAAACATGGTCAACAAGTTGGCCATGTGCCACACATATTGGTAGCTTGAAGAACGAGTTAATTATGTGGTCCACACATAGAAAACTTGCCTTATAAGCTAGAACATATGTCATGCAAAGTCAACACATATTAGAGGTCTTGTAGAACATCGTTATGTAGCTCCTAGTTAATTAGTATCTATAGAGATAAGAGTGAAGTCATCTTTACTCTTGTCAATTCTTTTCTTGCTTCTAGTGTAGATTTAAGAGTCTTTAGTTTTCTTATTTTTTAGCAATAGCCATTCAAATTTTCTTTTAATATACATACTATTTTATTACTATTTTGTCACTTTTTTTTTAACACAATTTTTTTAAGTTTATGCATATTCTTCTAATTCATGTCTTTGACAAATTGACAAGAGTATACTTACAATATTAGAGCTTTGTCTTTTCTTGATTATGAGTGGATTACCGATTTTTCTTGATAAAACATAAGCATATTACAAGTTACGGATTACCTTCTTTTAAACTAATATTATTTTTAGTATCTTCTTTGTTCTCAAGTCTCTTCTTTTGCTTATCTTAAGCAATATTAGATACTTATTTTCTAAGTATTATCATGATAGAGCTTCTTCAAATAAAGAGTGCAATGGTACAAATGCAAAAGCAATTGAGGGAGTTAATGCTTGCAATGCATCAGCTCAATTTACCACCACAAAGAGCAACATGAATTGCAAGAAGTAATTATATAGATATGATTGGAGTTGCTTCAACATGTGTATCCAATCATGTCCCCTCTCCTACAGTGGAACATCCTTCCTGTACTAGAGAACCAAGAATTGCCTTATTTCAGAAGTTTGATGGCACAAGATATAAGTTTTGAGGTTTTATCAATGAAGTACAACTTGTAATTGAACTTCAATCCCAAAGCTATCCAACTCTAAGATCACAAGTTAGATTCATTTATACACTTCTTTCAGATTTAGTATAGAAGAGTGTATTGAGGATTTTCTTTCTTTGACATTCATGTCCTTGACATTAATTCATGTCATTGACCTACTCCATTGTCTAATCTATATTTATGTTAAGCACTTCTAGATTTATTTCATTGTTCAAATTAGACTATGTTTATAAGCCCACATTTAAAGATTTTCAATTGACAAGTCCAAGGATCAAAGATTACAATTTCCATAAGCCTATGAATTGTAGGTTATCCATACAAATCTGCAAGTTTTTTTGTGACTTAAGCTATTTTTGCAAAAACTAGATAAGAAAGCAACATCTTTTGTATCAAAGTTCATCAAAGTTATTGGAAATCCTTAAAACTCTACTTGACAAGGAACATACTAAAATAAAAAGATTGATGAATTCACGTTAGATAAAAGGTTTATTATTTGAGGATACATAGCAATCAAACTATGAATATTCAAGTAAGAGCACAAAAGTGGAATTTGAGTCATCATGTATCAAAGAATTTGAATTAAAATCAAAGATTCTAGCAATGAAATCTCAATCAAAAGTCTTAAAACTTAGCGTTTAGGGTAATTATTAACATATTCATTTTAAGCTTCTAATGCATTTTGATTATTTATTTTGTACGCATGGATAATTATAATATTGTGATATGTGCAGTTTCTAAGTCTTGATTTATCTCTACAAGTTTTCATATGTATTCAACAACCTTCTGGTATAGCTCACAATGATAAGCATTAGAAGTCCAATAGAGTCTTTGAGATTGAATGAGCTCAACAAAGAACAATTCAATATGCAATTCATTTGTTTTCAGGTTAATCACTTGCATATGTTTAATTTTTAATATTTAAACCTTTGATCATTTCTTCAACTTGCCCTTGTAAGGACAAAGTTACTCCTTTTAATCTGTCCTAAGAACAATGCAACTATTTTGTAGTGTGTTGGGTGATCTCTAGCTTGAGCTTGTGACAAAGATGAGCCCTCATCTTTTGCTCTAATTTTTTTATCTCTTATCTTGGAAATAGTGTCATCAATCCATATAGTAGTTGTATTTCTAACTCCTTATACACCATCTTATATAGGAATTGATTCATATTCCATATTTTTTCTTTGTCCATAGTTGAATTGATTAACCATGCATGTAATAGAAGAAGTAAAGTAAGAGCAATATTGATTAGCATGTGAGAAGGTTGTTATGTTTTAAAAAACCCTAAGTCCTACATAAATAAATAAACAAACAAGGCAAAGAAAATATTAGATGAGTACAAATCCAAATTTGATTGGCTAGAAGCAACCCCACCTTAAGTAAGAGAAGCAACTTTTGGATTAAAATAATAAAAGAGGACCCTTCAATGTCTTCATGAGAAGTAGGTTGGGTCTGAATCATATTTAAAAAAAAAATATTTGTAATAGCTTATGAAGCTTAAGAATAGATTTAATATTTTCACAAAAGTGAAGCATAGATTTGCTATTATCAAGAATACACAAATATTCTTGATATTTCAACATATTTTAGGCATATGTATTACATTTTTCTTATTATCAATACATATATGTATTATCATTCTTTACCATCTATTATTAATTACAAAATAACTTATATTTATAATAATTAATTTAATTAGATTTTATATATTTTTTAATTATTTATTTTTATCAATTCTACTCAAGTTTTAGTTGATAAAAGGATAGATTTGTTAAATTTCAAATAATAATCTCATACTCTTCATGCAATTCTTGTGAAGAAATTTATATTAGAAAAGTAAAATAAAATGTTTGACCAATAAGAGGGCTCTTTTTGTTTTTTAATTTAATTTAATTTTTATATTTTTATATTTTTTGACTTTTAAATTATTATTATTATTATTATTATTCCTCAAGATTTTGGATACTTAGTGCCAACAGGTTGGAATTATAACAACAACAACAGCAATAATAAAATAAAAAAAGTAAAAAGAAAAGAAATACAATTTCTTTGGATGATACCTACATTTATGCATGTACCAAGAATAAGTTTATTTAACTTCTACTATTGCTCAGGTGCTACATTTTTCATCATGCATACAAGAAAACATT
This sequence comes from Physcomitrium patens, assembly GCF_059467195.1. Classification (NCBI taxonomy): domain Eukaryota; kingdom Viridiplantae; phylum Streptophyta; class Bryopsida; order Funariales; family Funariaceae; genus Physcomitrium; species Physcomitrium patens. The sequence continues at coordinate 13,036,713 of NC_143426.1, read as the reverse complement.
ATTTATTTAAATGCAATATTGTAAAATAAAAAATATTAATTACAGTGTACATATTTTTATTTTTTATTATTTTTCTTTTGAATTTATGATTTTTCTTTTTAATTCAAGTGCAAATGAATAACAAAAAATTCCACCAGCAAGGACAATATCCTCAATCTGTGTACTAATATTCATTTAAGAAGAACACATTTTTCAAAAAAAATATCTTAACCCTACATTATCAATATTTCCACATTTTCAGAACGTCGAAAAACATGGTTGTGCGGAACGCAAAAAATCATTTAAATTCAAATAAATACAATGTTACGTGTAATCGCTCGGGGGCATGGAAATGGGCAGAGAATCTGAGAAGGACCGCGGTTTAACCCATTCTATGACCCATGGCCACAGCTCTAGTGTGAATATGACCCCAACGGGGGAACAGAACTCATCTCGTGGGTTCCATCGAAAATTCAGCGTGTGTGCGTCGACATAGGGAGGGCACAATCAGGCAGAGCCTAGAACCTTCTTCGGGCTCTGTTCGATATTGTCGACGTTTTTTCACGTGCTGACTGCGCATCGCTAGCCCTCCCCTTTCCTGCACTTCGCCATCTCCGAGTATTTGAACCTGCGCCTTTGATTGTCGTGACATCAATATTGTCAATCATCTCCTCCCGACTCCTGCACTGCTGCCTAAACCGTCGTCCCCGGTTCTCTTTCTTTGGCAACATTCGACTGAATATTTATTTCTCTGAGCTGAATTTATTGTGAGTATCATTGAGCATTTGCTGAGAGTTTCTTCGCTCTTGATTAGAGTTTTTATTTATTTATTTATTTATTGATTTATTGTTTTTCGTTTTAGAACATGGCAGCTGTAGCGTTGGGACCGATTTCCATGCCAAGCAGGACGGCTGCTTCAGCGTCAGTGTTGTCGTTTCCTGATGCGATGTCATCGTCGCAACTCATTTTAAGAAGGAGTTTCCGAATCAATGCTCTTCATGTGAGCGGAAGAGTCATCGCAGCTGCGTATCAGGTAAGTTGATTGTACTTATCCCGTGCTCTGTCTGCTTCGCTCCAATTACAATGTAGCCGTGCCTCTGTTTATCTGGACTCTTCTGATAGGAGCAGGTCACTAGTTATGGTTCAGTATTTTGCTTTGTCTGTTCATGTGCCGATGAAAGCTTCTTGGGGCTTTATTTGCGACTGTGGCCATGGCATCTCATCTTGTTGTCACGGGCGCCGTTATGGAAACACAAGTAATAGATTGAATGCACACTGACTTATGTAACTGGCCTGTGACCATGGCGGATGGTTGATAACGCCCCATTAACCTTTTGTTGTCCAAGAATTAGGTGACCATTGACCTGACTACTTGATGCTGTATTTTGCAGGTGACGTTGATCACTCCCGAAGCGGAGCGGGTGGTGCATGTCTCCAAAGATGAGTGCATTTTGGATGCAGCTGAAAGAGAAGGCGTCTTGTTACCCCACAGTTGTCGTTCGGGAGCTTGCTCCACCTGTGTCGGACTCTTGAAATCGGGATCTCTGAATCAGGATGAGCAGTCCTTTCTTGACGAGGCACAATTGCAAGCTGGATTCGCTCTCATGTGCGCCTCGTATCCGACATCAGATTGTGTCATTGAAACGCATCAAGAGGAGAAGTTTTATTAATTTTGTAAAACCCGCGACGTTTTTAAGGTATTTTTTAGATGTTACAATATGTTTAATTTTATTCGGTATGGGGCAGGGAGGTGGTTAGCAAATAATTAGAGACCTCATGTTGGAAGGGTTGAACTGGCTCAACGCAGAGAATTAGACACTGCCTGCATTTTGATTTGGCCCTGCGTAGATGTGGCGTATTCGTATCCGAGTGCCAATTTTTGTATACTGGTAATATTGACATTAATAACTAGATTGTGTGGAGACTGTCCTTCCATATAGTAGTTGATCAGAGTCGCGATGATTTTCAGGTCAAGACGTGACATGTTAGTTTGCTATCTTTTTATGTCATTACTTTGTTTACAGTGGCATCACCTAGTATACATATTCAAAATGTAGTCATTGCAAAGTCATCATTTTCTAAAGTGATGATAACAACTTCGCTTCATCCACTGCAACTATATTGTTTCCGGCATTCAGGAACGGTCACCTTGAGCAAGAATATGGATTGGCTACAGATTTCATTTTGACCAGTCTAGTATTTGGCAAAGCTTCTGTCTGTGCAGGGTTTCCCGTTGTCACATACCAATCTCATTTGCTTTGCCGGTTTGCACCTAGGAGAACTTGACCGACTAGATTCGTTATTTCAGCAGACTTGATTCTGTACCTAATTAGCTCAATGATTTTTTCGTAATTCTATTCCTCCTCGTCTCGCAGAAGTTCAGGATGTAATCACAATTAAAGCTTGTTGGAAGTTTTCTTCGCTTGAAATTCAGAAACTCAGGGCTAAAGAATATGGACAAATGGTTTGTTGAAACCCCATTTTGACAAGCCCTAACTCGGTTAAAAGCGGTGTAACGTTTCTGAAGAATTACCAGTAACTATTCTCATTCCTGTGTCTGCATCGTAGAGGAGACATTGTAACTTTCGCAAAACAGCTGAGGTCCCGCTCCAATTACAAACAGTGGGCGGTTCGATATGTAGTTAATGGCGTTTAAGGTCAATTCAGAAGCTACTTTACTTGAGAAGAAAATTTGCTTGAAAAACAAAAGGTCTGGATGATTGACAATCGCCTGGTCTTGCATCACGTAGATGCGAACACTGTGCGGATGTGGCATCGCAATCGTGTGCAGAATATGTATGGTAGTCGAAGTCTTCTAACATTGCCACCCGGAGCGGTGTCATTAGTTTATCCGCGAGATGTGTGGCCTTCCCGGCTGCTGTGGATAGGGAAACTGGCATCTATGACACTTTCGAGGCTCAATTGTAGAAGATGACAATCAGTGTCGACTTTAGATGGTCGCTCCCAACCAATTACGACCATTTTGATCGGGTTTCTGAAAGACTCTGGAATGGAACAGAGATTGAAGCCGGAGATTGTGTGTAGTGTAAATGAGTGAGCAAGCTGAGCGGTGATGAAGTCTTCGAGAAGGGGAGAGTGCTGTGGTGTACTGAACTGTCGTCGTTGAGTGTTGGGTGTGAGGAGTCATGGCTTCCGCTCAAAACTTAGTGCATCGTGGGTTGGGACTTGTGGGCAGTGGTTTCGAGGGGTTGAGGAAGGTGGGGTATGCGCAATGTGTGGCAATTGATGGTCGGAGGGCGATAGCTGTTCAACGCAGGGCGATTTTGACGGTGAGGAGTGAGAAAAGGGTGAAAGTGCGATTGTTGATTGATCATCAGGTGCCTTTTGGTGAGACGCACGCAATTTTGGGTTCTTCGCCGTGTACTGGGCATGGCAGGAGAGGGCACCTATGCAATGGACAGAGTCCGGGTGGGTGGTAGAGTTAGAAGCCAATCCTCAGGAGACGATTGTGTATAAGCACGTCATCGTGACCCATAGTGGTGATGCAGTTTGGGAAGGAGGTCCGAACTGCGTCCTAAACGTGCCAAATGAGGGTGAATTTGAGGTTATCACGCACTGGGATTGCACACATGAGGAGCTTCAGTTGCAGGGAGAGCCAGTAGTTAATGAACTGGTAGGTGTGCGTGAAGAAAGTAAACAGGAGCAAGCCCAAGCTCCTGAAGTCACGAGTAGTCAGCTGGAGGAGGTTTTCTTGGAGGTTTCCACTTTTTTTGTACATCGATGGCAGGGAAGCGCTGGAAACGATAGAAAGGAAGGGACAGGGATGTGGGATACTACTGGTTTGGATGGCGTGGCCCTACAAACAGTAGAAGGTGATAAAAACGCGAAGAATTGGTGGGAGAAGTTGGAGGTGGTACGTGCTCTTGTAACTGGTGAGCCTGGAAAGAAAGAATGGCTAAAGTCGCTTACTCATGTTGCGGTGTACCTGAAATGGATCAGCACCAGGGAAATTAATTCCGACGAGGTCGGTCAACATTACAGGCCTAACCAGCACGCTGAAATTCCGAGAAGGATCTTTGTAGAGTTTGAACAGGTTACTGTTGATAGTAGTTCAAGCTTGAGAGAGCTCCTTTTAGTCCAAAAAATTCATTCTTGCTGCCTGGTTTCAAGGCAGAATATACACCCTCTGTTCTTCTGACTAGAATATGGGACATTGTGCATCGTAACTATATCCCGCAAGTCCTGATAAAGGAAATCAAGCATAAATTACAGAATGAGTTGCATAGAAGTGCAGAACCGATTGATTTAGTGGCTGCAGAGGCATTACTCGCGACGGTGACCGAAACGCCAGGAGATTACAGTGAAGAATTTGTGAAGGAGCTCAAAACCTTTTACGCGGAGCTCAAAGATTTCTTCAACGCTGAAAGCTTGACGGAACAGCTGGAAGGATTGCGCCCATTTATTGACGAGGACACCCAGGCAATTATTGATCATTTTCTTTGGAAAAAGGACAGTTTGGAGAAGGCAAGTGGTGCAAATATCATAAAGACGTTTTTAGATACGATGCATGCATTGACCAACTTACTTGCGACAATTGTCAAGGCGCTTGACAGCGGTATTCGAAATGAAGATTCTAACGAATCCGTAACCTTGCGACAGAAATAGTGCCTGTCAGAGATTGAGTTAGAAAATTACTCGTTTGCTTTGCTCAGCAGGTTGGTGAATATGTAGGAAAGTGCAGGAGGAGCTGAATGGCTTGTAGAAGAAGTTGGGAATGGAAAAGTAGAGCAATGGACACCCTCATTGACAGGCCTCGCCTTGGGTGTTCAGCAGCTGGGTTTGTCAGGTATGCACAACGCAGAATGTCTTGCGATTAAAAGCGAGCTACTTGCGTGGTCATCGCCAACGGTTATCTCCACATTTGAGACCAAAGACACGAAGACATGGGCACTTAGATTGAAGGCACCCATAGGGCGTGCACGTCGATTCGCTGAGACCTACACTGGCACAGTGTTACAAGTCTACCCCGGCTATGTGGGCAGACTGGGCAAGGCTTTTCGCATTTCAGGAAACACCGTAAGAAATTATGCAGAAGCTGAGGTACGAGCAAGTGTGATGTTTCAAGTTGAAAAGTTATTTTTACGACTTCTCAAGGCTATTCGAATAACTGTTGGAGAGGATGGTTTTGATGTCATTATGACAGGAAGAGCTGTAGGTCGGCTCATTGAAGTAGATAAAATTGTTCCAGGTTCTTTGCCATCTTCCGACAGTGGTCCTGTCATCCTGCTGGTTAAGAAGGCCTTTGGCGGGGAAGAGATCAAGGCCGCAGGCTTGAATTTGATGGGGGCAGTCATACAACACCACCTCCTTCACTTGTCATCAATGTCCGAAGCCCAGTTGGGGCGGTACTTGACAACTTAGAAGCTACAGCTGAAAATTCTGGCTCGAAAGCAGTTGGGTGCCATGTGCTAGCTGTGTTGAGTGATCAGACAAAAACAGTACGCGACGATCGGGGTGTGCCTGCAACGGTTTGTGTACCCAGAGGTAAGGTTATTCCATTTGGAGCAATGGAGGACGCTCTCGAAAGCAGTGCCTCCTTGGAAAAGTTCCATGAACTCGTTGAAAAGCTTGAGGCTACTCCTCTAGAAGGTGCAGAGTTGGACAATGTGTGCAATGATTTGCGATCTCTGGTTGCTAAGCAGAAGATTTCGGAGGCAGTTCTGGAAGGACTCGCCTCAGGAGGGTTTCTCAAATCTGCCAGGCTTATCGTGCGATCAAGTACAAATGTTGGAGATCTAGCAGGAATGTCGGGATCGGGTTTGTAGGAGTCAATACCAAATGTTCGACTTTCACAGCCTGAAACTTTTGGTAAAGCCTTGGCTCAAGTTTGGTCTTCCTTGTACACTAGAAGGGCAGTCTTGAGTCGGCGAATGGCTGGAGTGCCTCAAAAGGCAGCCTCCATGGCTGTCATTGTTCAGGAGCTCTTGTCTCCAGGGGTAAGCTTCGTCCTTCACACAACGAGTCTAGTTGATAATGATTTGACAGTACTGCAAGCTGAATTAGCTATTGGATTGGGTGTGACTTCGGCCTCTGAGACACGAGGCACTCCATACCGTATTGATGTCAACAAATTTGATGGGACGGTGAGGACTTTGGCTTTTGCAAACTTCAGCGAGAAGATATCAGTAAATGAGGGAAGTGAAGAAGCTGGTGCAGCTATGGTGCGCGAAGTCATTGATTATAGCACCCAAAGTCTTTCTTTTGATTCTCTATATCGAGAACAAGTATGCCAGCGTCTTGCCGCCCTTGGATTTTTCCTTGAACAACATTTCAAAGCCTCTCAGGAGATTAAGGGCTGCATCATTGGTAATCATCATATCTTTGTGCAAACACGACTGCAGTCATGAAATCAGAACACAGTTGAGTTGAACTACTGAACGTCTGCGATCTTTTTGAAACCTACTTTGTACAAATAGTGTAGATAATTTTATATCGAGTGACTACTGTTGCCCTTGTTTCCATGCATGGCTGTGATCTTTGCAGAGCTCCAAATTTAGCTCCTCTTTACCAGCAGCCGTTTTATTTAACACAGACTAGCAATGGTAGCAAATGCTATCTTCCCAGCTCCTTGGTACCATTCAAAGCGGATCAAGGTGGACAGTAACCTTTTTCCAATCGGTTGTACTTGTCATGAATAAGCTCTTTCTCATGTCAATATTGAGATCAATGCGCTGCTTAGGGTCGCTCAGCAGAGCGTCAAAATGGTGGATTGGTGACACCCCTCATTGTGCTATTGTGCCATACAACTGATAACTTGAAACCCGCTCAAAATTTGGAACTTTGTGGATATTTGTGAATCAATTTTTTTCTTCTTTTGTGGATGAACTAACGTTTACTATGAACGTAGCTTGTATGAATCTGGATGCTTCAGGAGTGTCAATCCATAAATATCATTTGAATACCTCACATGCGTAGACATATATTTATATTGGATTTGGTAAGATTGAAGGATATATACCTAAGTCTGGAATTCTTTATGACATATGTTCTACTGCGTATGAAATAATATTAAAGGTATATAAATACAATGTTCGTCTTGGGGTGCCTCAGCTTTAGTGATAACAGTCAAATTCTTCACTTCTTTTTGCAGTTTACAGTGAATACTCTTGCTTTCAGATGCTGTCTATTTGTCTATTTATCTATTTGCATACACGTCTTTTCACAGATAATATTTTCCATAATTGCATTTATCAACTGCTTATTCAAACTGGTAGAACTCATTATTTTATCAAACAACCTTGTCTGGTTCAATTAGTTTCACAATGAGATCAAAATTTTACAGCTTGATCTGGAACCTTACTATGAACAGAACAAGAAACCAATTTGGTAGTGCTTGAAATATTTGTGCATAAGATTGTGGACAATAGATGCTACTTAGAATTGAAAAAGCGAGGTGAATATCATGCACATTGTCATCAACATCTCTACCCAAATTCATGGTGCTATCTTCACTTTCAAAAACTATCAATTCTTCTTGTAGAGCGTCCAGTTTCTTTATCTCCCTCAATATAATATGTTCTTTTGGTTCCAAATTCCTTAGTGATCAATAAGCTATAGGAAGTACTTATAAATAATGGTCAAATTTTGTGTCACTATTTCTTTTTCTGCACACCCATTTTCTCCCTAACTGTACCTAGTTCTACATCTATATATATGTGTAGATGTAGATATCTCTAGGGCAAAAGCATGAGAGTTGTAGAACATCTGCAGGAAGATTCTTTATTGGATGAAGTGGATTAACAAAGTTACAATAAAGTGCTCAATTTTGATGCTTGTAAGGCTTGGTTGAGACATTTGCAAGAAGATTCTTTGTTGGATGAAGTGGATTAACAAAGTCACAATAAAGTGCTCAATTTTTATGCTTGTAAGGCTTGGTTGAGACATCTATGTAGTAAAGATGTGTTTTCTTTCTTTCTATGTTGCATCATTCAAAGTTTTATATACACATATATTAAAGTGAAAGCTAGATTTCACAAAATGGATATTGTGATACTAAACTTCAAACAAAGTTTTTGAATTTTTTTAGTCTACTTGGAATATAAAGGTGAAAATGCATGTTATTTCTTCTCTTTTTTTTTCTTTTTTTATATGTTATTTTATAATCCATTGTGGTTTATATTGCTATATTTGACCTTGCATCTTTTGAGTTTTATTTGTTAACTAATTTTTGTCAATTTTGATGACAAGAACAATTATATACCATCAATCAATTTTTCACAAGTAGTTTTATAGTATTAAGTAGATTGTAAAGTTTTTGATCTTTTGCTTTATAGCCAATTATCACAAGTTTAAATTAAAAATTTGTGAAGTATTTCATATCCAATTTATGAAGTTTACTATTTCATTTGAGTTCTAAATGATAGTAGTATGGTTGATCTAGTTGTCAAAGCTTGAAAGATTTCAAACATACACAATTTGATCCCATAAATTAAGACCATTTATGCAAGTTAGGTATAATTAACAAGAAAATAAGTACATAGAAAAGAAAATAGTAACATAAAATTCTACCATTACTTACAAGTACTTCCTATAGCTTATCGATCATTGAGGAATCATAAACTAGAAGATCATAATATATAATGGAAGATAAAGAAACTAAACATCTTGCATGAGACATTGATAGTGGTTAAAAGTAAGGCAATATCAAAAATTTGTATAGGAATATTGATGACTATATACGTGATATTTATCTTCTTACTTCTATTGAAGATTGAAAATATTGGATAGATACATATTTGATGTTTCTATTTTCAGAATTTAAGTCTTAGATAATTCAACTAGGATAAATATTGAAAATTAAAACTATAGGATGAAGTAAGTGCCAACTTGAACAATAGAGTATTTTGAAAATAGATGTGATTGCTTTTGTCAATTTGAAAGCTTCATTATAATGAAGAATATAAATGAGGTTTTCAACTACATGGTGATGGAGTTAGTAGCAACATAGGAACTTTTCTCTTATATGATAGTTTAGAGAATAGAAGTGATAAATCTTGAGGTAGTGCCCTGCCTAAGTAGAATAAGTCTCTAATCAGATAGTAGTTATAGCAAGTAGTTCATAGTTGTTGAAAAGGTGAATGAAGTAAAAACAACTCCATTTGTATACATTAATGGAAAAAAGTGATTTAATGAATTATATTATAATAAAAAATATGGATATTTTGATAAGAATATCTTCAAATGTAGGTTAATAAATTATTTGTAAGATATATATTATTGGTTTTGGAATGTTTAATGAATTATGAATTTCATTTCTTTGTTTTAGAATCATTTGTCTTTTTTGATAGGAGAATATGGTTATACTTGATAATTGAACTATATGGAAGAATGAAGATAGATATAGATATAGAAAGAATTTTGAATTGATATAGTGAGTGATATTTTTATTATTTTTATTTTTTATATTTTATTTTATTATTATTTTATAGAAAATTAGAAATTAGAATTTGGTGATGAATGAATGTAATATATAATATTTGGTATAGTAAATATATTTTAATTAATAAATATAATAAAAATAATTTGTAAGTTGAAATTTGAAATAATAAAGATATGTAAGAATGTAGGTAAAATTGAGTGAAATAGATGAATGAGTCTCATTTTTGATATAATTTATAGAACATAAAAGTTAGAAATAATGTAAGATGGTTGAAAGTTATTCTTATTAGAATTTGTAATAAAATATTTTATTTAGTAAATTAGTCATATAGAAGATATTATTTGGTTGGATTCTTTGTGGATCTTGAACTGGTTTTTTTATTTAATAAAAAGGTAGGTGCACTTAAAAAAATTTATATTATGATTGTAATTTTTTTTATTTTATTTGTATCATCTTAAATTATTATTTTAGTTGTATATCAAAGGTTGTAAGGAAGATTTATTTTAAATATAAGATATTTAAAATTTAGAATTATGATTGAAATTTAATAATTATTACATTAAAGTTATAGATTGAAATGAGATAATTGAAATGTATGTGTGTGTATATATATATATATATATATATATATAGGTTTAAGGAATATTTAAGAATAATGATTTAGTTTTAAAATTATAGATTTAATTTATTGAATAAAAAATATCAAAAAAATCTAATGTAAAATTTTATACAGGTGATAAAAAAGAGAAATTAGATTTATTTTTTATTAAGTTATCATAGAATAATTTTAAGAATTATTGAAAGAATATATTATCATGATTTGGAGTCTTTTTTACAGTTTGATCATGCAAAGATTTTCAAATACTATAGAAAAATATGACAAAATATCAAGTATGTAAGGTATTTTTGGAGATAGTTGGAAAGCATTTGAAGTCTATATTGAAGCATTTAAAGATTTATTGATGAAAAAAGACTTAAGTAGAAAGGTTTCTAGGAAACAATTCTATATGTAATAGAAAGAAAAAGTTGCAGGACTCTATTTGTACATACTACTATTGCAATATCTTCCACTCTCCTTGCCCCTACTTGATTCATTGTCATCGTCATTGGTTTTTTCTCTTCTTCCTTCTTCTTCACCACCACTTTCTCCTTGTGCATCATTTTTGGTCAACACTATTCAATCTTAGGATAGCACTGTCCATTCTACTTAGGATTATATTTTCTTTTTGCTTATTCCTTTCAATCCACTCACTCTTAATTCCTCCTCGTACTCTTATTTCTTCAGCTCTTACTCTTGCAAACATTGACATCCTTAATTTTTTTTTTTTTTTATTGCTATTGTTACATAGTAATGGCTATCACGACTGTCACTCGTGGCACCTTCTCAATCCACATCAAATTTGTCCTTCCTACTATACCTTATAACATTGCTTTTTTTAAGATTTCATTTATCTTTTTTTAAATCCACTTACATTAATGTCTATCTATTTGTGTGTATTTTTTTAAAGCTTCACTGAGATTAGTGCTATTATGAGATATTTTCTTACATGTTACTATTGCTCTTTGTTCTTTAGATCTTTACTTTCACCTAGTAGCATTCAATTTTTGTTTAAGAATTGCTTGTTTTTATTGAAGAATTGGATATTTGTACTTGAATGAATCCTCAAGTTGATATCATTTTTTTGACTTCTAAAAAAGACTTTTATAGTTTGTATCTGGATGTTGTAGCCACTACTTTAATAAGACCTATTTATATTTGTGAATTATAATATCTCTTAGTAGTTTTATTTTTATCATCTTTGTCTAATTATTCCAAGTTAAATACTCTCTAATTAATAGGGTGTGAAAATAAGGTAGAGAATTTACAAATGTTGCTATAGTTTAGATCATGATTTTAAAAAATAGCGATTTTTCAAGCAACCGTCAAATATATCTTTTACCTATGTTTTAGTTTTTGTTCCAATAGGCCGTATTTTAAATCATATTTAAATATATTCTACTTAAATCAATTTGGACAAAGAATTCTCTTCTTTAATAGTTCATTCTTTAATGAATTAAATCTAGAATATGAAAATTTAAAAGCAATCATGTAAAAATGGGAGATTAAATCCTTTGCATTGGCCAAAATTTGTAAAAATTTGTGATAGATCAAACCTTTTAAAGAATAAGTTTAAATTTGAAATTGGTGTAGCAAATATATCATATTTTGGAGCATCAAAAAACAATTGTCATCAAAATATAGAAGTTGTACTGTGAACAGAAATTAACCCCCCCTTAGTGAAGAGGCTAATTCTAATCACAAGATCCTAATTATAGTCCAACCTTGGAATTTTATAACTTATGTTGATTTCCTGGTTAATTGCTTAATTCATTAATCTAATTTCTATCTTTATCCTTATGTTTATCTTGATTTTTTTATTTATTTTTATTTTTATTTTTATTTTTTTTGTAGTTTTCTTTTACTTAAATCCTTCACCATTCTTGAACCCTGGAATTACCCAATTGTGTCGCTTAATTATCATTTAATTATTATTTAAATATTTTTTAGTTTATTTTATTTATTATTTGTTTTTAAATTCATTTTTATTTTTTTTTATTTTTTTATTTTTTATTTTTTTTTAATTTTTGGATTAACCTTCCAACTTCAGATGACTATATCCTTGCGAGTTTACGTCCGAATTTAAAGTTTTTTACGTCTAATGTTATTAAATTCAATAATCAACTTGATGGGACAGCATGCCTTCACTTCATGCCTCATGTTCAATGTCAACTAGACTGTGAGCACTCAACTTCCAAGGAGGATACATTCAGATTCAAGACCATACAACTACCAAGATTGCATGGAATTCATGACTTGTCACGCAAGGGGAGATCCAAGGATTTTGACCTAATCCTAAGCAATTTGGCCAGCGCTTCCGCGTCAATCGGAAATTCCGGTTCTGGCACTACAACTCCTAGCAGCTCAACTGTGCATCACCAACCATCATCAATTGAAGGGAAAAGAGGAAGGAAGTTGGTAACCTCCTTAGCTACCAAGGTCATGATTCTGGTTGTGGCTGCAACCCTCCTCGCACTAGTCGCCTCCGCTCTCTCCACCCCTACCCCGCTGCTGCTTGTTTTCCTCAGGCGTCTACACAGGCCTTGCTGACGGCCTCACGGTGGCCTTCTCTCGATCTGCCCAGGCGCGGCCTCCTTCACCGTCGCTTCCACGTTCTCTCCTACCTCCGAGTCCGTGCGGACAGAACCCCCGCCGATCAGCTCTCTCCTCTCGGAACGGCGCCTGCCTGCTCCCGATCTGCCCAGGCGCGGCTGACTTCCGTGCGGGCTTCGTCTTGCTCCGATCGCAATCCTACCGGTCTCCGCCTTGTTGACCTGGGGGTTCCCTCCTTCTGGGTCCGGGCTCTTCCCTCATAGACTCCCAGCTCCCATTCAACGGCAATCCTACCTCCTTCACCGCTGCGGCCTCTCGATCACCCCGATTCAGATAGACCCCGTCTTCCCGAGACCCCGCCGAGACATCACACACAAGACCGCCATCCCGACCCCCTCACTCCATCCTCCGACCTCTACCCTATTCTTTTCCCTGGCCGACTCACTCCGCGGCTCCCTTCTTCGCCGTTGCATTGGCGCGATTCCCCCGAGACTCTCTTCTTGGTGGACCTCTATCCCCTACTCCCTAGCGCTTCTCTCCTACCACCCTTCCGCGACTGGGTCTCCTCCCTACAGACCGCCGTCTCTCTCTTCCCCCTGCTCGTAGTTCCGTTGTGTCCTCCAGCCAGCTTCCGCGACTACTCCCCCCTCCCGCGTCGATCCCTGGTCTCCTCCTCCTCTCTCCGATCGACTCCCCTCTGGCCCCGCCTACCCCACTTGCGCTGCCTGCCTGGACGGCGCGGCTGGTCCTCCGGGACCAGTCTAATTCTGGGGAATATTCCCTAGGAAAGCCCCAAATCCCCCCTCGCCAGCTCGGGGGAAGGGATAAAATAGAAAAATCAAAACCAAATTGGAAATAAATAGTACTCGCCCACATGGCCAGCCGTGCTCGGCCTCTATATCCTTCAATTTTTTTACTTTTATATTTATATTTATTTTTATTTAATTTTATTTTTCTTTTCTTTATTTTTCTACCACCTCAATTATTGGGTTGCTCCTCCAACTTATGACTTGCGGTTCTTTTGTCTATTTATTTATTTATTTATTTCCTCATGGCCTTTGGAATAGTCAAGGACCTTCCGAAATCAATTACTTCTTATCCATTAGATATAACCATGAATTGTTCGGAATTTATCTAATCAAGGGCCCCTAAGGAATTTACAAATTCCGAGAGTTGATTTAGGTTTTAAATTCGTTAATTGTAAGACAATTAGGTGAGTCATAATTTTAGTGTCGCGACAAAATTTGTTATCGTGGTCATAGGCCGATTTCATGTGGTTGCTTTTACTAAACCCTTCTTAATATTTAAGTTTTTCCTTCACTGTGTTGAAAACACATGATGGATTCGGGGTTTTGATAGTGAAAATAAGTCTCCACCCTTTTGAATTAGGTTGTATTCCGTTAGATTCTTAATTTATGATTTTTTCCTTGCTCCTAACTTGTGAGAACTCGTTCTAAACATAATTTAAACCCCTTAGCCACAATTTATTGGCTTGTAACTATCCTAATCACTCTCCTCGGTGCTAACTAATCCTAATTGGTGGTTTTTTTCACTCAAGTTACTATGCGAGCCAATTCTTTGGCTCACATGTACATCCTACCAATGCATCTTAATTGATAAATTAATTAAAAATATTTTTTTAAATCATTTAATTATACAAAAGTTAAGATTAAAGAGTATTTTTTATTTTTTAAGTATTTATTAGAATTTAGAAGTATTTATAAGTTACAAAATTCTTATTAAAAGAAAAATTATTATAATATAATCTTAATAAATTTTAGAGATAATTATCTTAATGAATTTAATATTTTTATTTATTATTAAATAATAAGGATTGATTATTGAAACTAATTTCTTCATTGGCCTCTTATCCACATGTATTACTTATAAAAATTCTATCAATAATTAGTTAGTAATTAAAGAAAGCATGAAGAAAAACTTTGTGTCTTTTAATTAATTATATAGAAAATAGAATTTTTAGTAGATTTAAATTTATTTTATTAATATTAAAAATTACCAATATAAAAAAATATAGCCTTGAATAGATATTATTATTATAGAAATATTATAATATTTTTAGAATTTATTTTAAAAAATTAGGAGTTTTTAGAGAAGATTTCAAGACCTTGATAAAATTTAATTTTACCACCTTGGAAGCCATTATGGAAAAATGGAAGAAGATTTGAAGGCTATAAAATGTTCTTAGGCTATTTGAATATTTCTAAATACCATAATGAAGTAGAAAATGAAAAAATATGAGTTCTACTAGTAGAAAATAGGAGGCCTAGCAACTAGTCTAGTCCTTATAGGCAGAGAGGTATACAAGTCCCATGTAGATTGTAGCACCTAGGATATAGATAGGAAGATAAGACTAAGGTCTTGAGGCCTCTTTAGAAAACCAATATATGCTATATTTTAGCCTTGGTGAGGCTCAAATTCTTAATCTATAAACAAGTTATCTTTGACGTAAAATATTTTTACTTAACTTTTTATTTATTTATTCTTATTTTTAAAATTTCATAACTTACTTGGAGTAATTCAATTTTATATGTTTCTTATTTCATTAGAAAGATAATAAAATTATCTATTAAAAATAAATTTTTAAATATTTTATTTTATTTTTTATTAGATAAAAAATTAATATATAGAGTATAAACTACTTTTATTGTGTACAATTGCTTGATTGCACTTATTTCACTTAACTTGTGTTGTTCTTTCTTTATTCTTATGTATTGTATCTTCCACTTTAGACCACCAATTATAAAAAAATCTTAATTGAAGCCATCTTATAATTTGGATTGAGGGAAAATTTTACCTTTTTAGAATTTCATCAAATAGATAATAGATTGCTATTAGTAAGACTTATATTAAATATTATAGAAAATATTTAATTAATTAATTATATTAATTAATTTTATTTATTTATATATATATATATATATATATATATATATATATATTTTGGCTATAATGATATTTAAATGCCTTAATTGGAGTTCAAATTAATAAATCTATCATAAAATATAATACATGCATGATTCTTATTTCCTTATTAATTTATGGATATATTTTTTTATAATAGATTGATTTATTTGAAAAAATAATATTTAATAGGACATAATATTTAGCACAAATAAAATAAAAATAAAAAATGAAGTAAAATCATTATTTCTTATTGGAATAGGTGGAATAGACAAGATTATAATAACAAAGACCACATTTAATAATGTAAAATACATGTATAAGGCCTCATGCTTTGTTGAGTGTATTAAAAGTGGTGGTGATTACTATATAACTTCCTGTAATATTTTATGATAATTTAGAGTTAAAGAAATATCACGAAAATTAAAAGAAGCTCAAAGAATGTTAAAATATTTCTTTATAAAGAACAAAACCATCATGGTCTTTGACAATGTGAAGAATCAAAGTCAAATTGAAGATGTTGTGCCTTTAAATGATATATATATATATATATATATATATATATATAGCAAATGTAACTTGTTGATTGCAACAACTTGAGATTCAAATGTAACTTGTTGATTGCAACAACTTGAGATTCAATATTAATAATGTATTGGGATGAAAAAATTTATGAAACTAACATTGAAGAACTTCATGAAGAAACAAATATGAAGTTATTTATCACTCATTCTTATAGCTAAGAAAATCTATCTAATGAATTTTTTGACATTGATAAAAAAAATTTAAGAGCTTGCAATGGCCTACTATTGAGTCTAAAAGTTATGAAAGCATTTTTAATAGAAAAGAAGAGATTAAGATATTGAAAGTTATCTTCACAAAAGTTGAAAAGAGAAAGTGAATTGGATAAAGATGAAAACAATAGTAACTATTAAATTTGGATGACATTAAGAATAAACTTTGATAATTTAAAAGTTAAAGAAAAGAATATATTTTTGAATATATATATATTTTTTTTTGTAATGATGTATCTCTACAAGGCATGTCAAAAGAAAGAGCATTGCAAATATGGATTAATAGTCAATGAAATATATTAGATCAAGATATAGAATTTATATTAGAAATATTGATTTATCAATCATTATTATATTAAATAAAGATAAAATTATAGGAATATATGATCAACTATGAGACATGGATAAAAAGATTGTCGAAAAAAATATATATATAAGTATATACAAATATGGAACTTGAATGTAGATCTATTTCATAGATTCTTAAAAAAGATAATTTGACTTAATTATTATCTAAATAACATATAAAACTTATGGTAATTAAATAAAATCAAAATTTAAAGCTTAGAATTTTTAATTTATATATTATATAATTTTTTATTGTAATTTTTAGATATATGTAGATGTGAAGTTATGTTATAATTTTTTTTAATCTTGTATTGTAATTAGATATGTATATTAATGAGGTGCATTACTAATGTTAAAATTCTAATCTTTTTGTACTGGTTTATATTTGAAAGGATTATTTTACAACAACATGAACAACATCAATTTAAAAAAAATAAGAAGTACTTCTTTTATCTCTTCGATTTCTAAATTGTAATATTGTTGATTTTGCATCCAAATATATAGCAAGCATATTAAGCATATTTTTATATTGATAAAGTATTTTCTTAGTTTAAAATAATTTTTATTAACTATGCTAGAGGAATATGAATTAGAAGAAGAACTAGTATATAAAGCATTGCAAGGCTAGATGACAAAGATGTTTGAAAAAAGTTTGAAAATTTAAATGTATTGCAATGAAAAAATTGTTATATTATATAAAAATTTCTAAATTCATTCTTTAAAATTACTATATTATTAGAACTTGACTTAAAGAGATACTAAAACTTAATCATGTTGTCAAATGAAATGAAATATATGACTTTTTTAAAGATAATTAATTTAAAAGACTATATGAAATTTAGATCATTATTAATATGAATAGAAAGTCTTTTTTATTTAAAAAACTTAGATATCAATGGGTGAAAAACTTGACATTATTTCCAAATAGATTAGACAACCTCACATCTTTAATTACCTTGGATATAAGTTGGTACTTAAGATTGAAATCATTGCCAAATGAATTGAGTAACCTATCATGGACATATATATTTATTCCAATAATTACCTAAATATTATAAATAAGTAAAAATAGATTAATTTGATAAGATATTGTAAGGAAGCTTTCTAAAATCTTTATAGATGCAATTTCACCTTTATATGTATTTATAAGTAATTATTAGAGTAAAAACTTGGCCAACAAATTAACCACATGTTGCACGTATTTGTAGCTTGTGGTACAAGCTAATAATGTGTTATATATAAGAAAATTATTTTGCAAGTTATGACATATATCTTATAAATTGAACACATATTGAAGGTCTTACAAAATATTACTATATAGCTTTTAATTAGATAGTATATATGGAGGCAAAAGTGAAGCCTTTTTTTCTCTTGTAAATATCTTTTTAGCTTTTAATCATGTTTTAAGACTTTTTAATATTATTTTCTTAAAAAATAATCATTCTAATTTAATATTCTATCATGTTTAAATAATTTTTTAGTTTTTTCAAGTAATACAAGAGTATATTTATTTTTTAGTTTTTTAAGATTTATATCATTAATAGTTTGATAAGAATGCTAACTCATTGTTTTTATCTTGTTTTTAGAAGTAATTAGACTATTTTAATTCTATTATAGTCCACTTTCATTTTAAAGGTTATAAATTATTTACTTTTAATTTGGTATTTCAGTTTTTTAATAGTGATTTTTTTGTTAAAGAAAGTGGACTATCCCTCTTTGTAGAAATTTTTATTTGGTATTAATGGTTGTAAATTACCTTTATCTAATTTATCTTATAGATTATTTTTGAATTTTTTATGAAAGAAAAAATTATGGATACTATTCTTAGTAAAAGTAATAATATATTTGCAACCATTACAAATCTTCATGAGCTTGTCAGTACTTTTAGAGTAAAAATTTCACATATTTTTAACATCAAATATAGAAGTAGTATTCCAATGCCTATAGAAGAGGTCAATAATAAATTTTTAAGTCTACACCAAGAATTTGAGCAATTAAAAGAAGCAAATAGATCAAATTCATAACTAAATTCAATTTATCTTATTATTATAAGTATAAAAGAGGCAAAAATAAGTATGCCAAAGATTTTGATGGAATAAGAATTTTGATGGAATAATATCAAAATTTTGAAGTTTTTTATAATTAATAAAATTCCATCTAAGGTTGCATCTTTTTTAATACTTTGATGGATTTATTAAAGTTGAATTTATAAATGCACTTCTTTCTATGAATATTCTTTCTTAATTCTTACCTTCAATAAAAAAAAGATTTATAACTATTCTATACTTTAAATTCATTCTTAAAAGTCTTCATGACTATATTTGGGAAAGTGATCAAAAAAAGATAGTAGAAACTAAACTTATATCTTTACAATAAAGATCATATTCAGCTACTATATATGTTGCTTAATTCCAAAACCTTGCTTACAACATAGATTGGAATAATAAAGCAATTATTAATCAATTTTGATATGAATTAAAAAATAATGTCAAAGATTTACTATTGACAATGTTAAGAGAAAATTCACTCAAACAATTTATTGCTTAAGCTATTATATGTGATAATTGATTTTTTAAAAGATACCAAAAATAAAGATTTGATTGAAGAGGTACAAATCAAGTCAAGCCATGGCTATAGATTCTAAGCTCATAGAAACTTATTCATCAAGATTGGAATATATGCAAATTGACACGATATGTTTTAAACTTCTTATTGAACAAAAAAAGATTCAATGCTATCAAGAAGGCAAGCCTTTTCAGGAGAATACTTGATTGCAAATGACTTGTAAAAAGTACAATATTATCTTAAATAAATTCAAGTATAAAAAGGCAATCCAAAGGCTAAGTAAAAATTTTAGATTAATTTATTTTTTGTACCAAGATGCATCCAATTTCTAACTCTAAATTTAAATCCAAACCTCTTTTTACTGAAATACCTATAACTCACTTATTACTAATCTAATCTATGAAAATTTTAGCTCATTAAACTTAATTCAAACTATAAATTTTAAATTATTAAAATCTTACAATAAATTTTAGAAAAAATGAAAGAATTTTTTTAAAATTTCACAACCTTCAAAACCTCCATCTATAAATTAGCTTAGATCTTTCTCATCAAAAATTTTCTTCTTGCATATTAAGGCTTATTAAAAAGCTAATGACAAGATCTATCTTCTCTCAAAATTTCAATACCAAAAAATGAAAATATAATAGATAGCATAGAAAAACTTGAACTATTCTTTCATCTTATTATGTCAAATTTTTGGCAACCTCCCTCTTACATGACACTAGCCAAAGGAAAAAATCCACTTGATGGAAATATTCTATCTCTAATCTTCTTTCAACATCCACCTTGAATTCCTATAGATCCGGGTATGTACTCTAAAAGGCAATACCTTCAAAACTTAAATAATTTATGTAACATAATAATCTTTTACTCTAAATCCTATTCAAATTTATAAATGTATTAGCATTATATTCCTCCCATCTTACAAGTAAAACTAATTAACTTCTAAATATCTTTAATGTATTTAAATTAAGTACATTAAGACAATGCTATCAAAAAAGATTGTACCTATATTGTGGAGAAGCTAAGCATATTATACAATGTTGTCTAAAGAAGCAATGCAACCACAAAATAAGGAGCATTGTTTCTAAAGACAATGATGTGTTGAAAAATCAATTTCTCCAACTACAATAAGAAGTATGCCATTGAAATCTTTTGCAATGCCTAGTAAAGATCATATCCTCCTTTCAAATCCTTCACCTTGTTTTACAATAAAAATTTATTTAAGACTAAAAAATCACAAAGTCTTAGCTTTGTTAGATTTAGAAGCTTTAGTCTATTTTACTAACAAAAAATTTATCAAAAAATAATAAATATTCTTAATTAAAAAAATAAAACCTATTTACACATAAATAATTGATGGTCATTTATTTTTAGAAATTTTGAGCAGCTGAGTTTAACTATGACATTTACAACAAAGATCTTTTTGTAATTATGGATTCATTTCAAGAATGGCATTAACATCTAGATACTTTAAGTCTAATCATTATATATATGGATCACAAAAACCTTAAATACTTCATGTCGATACATATTTTGAATTATTGCCAAATATATTGGAGCATGTTCTTATCAAGATTTAATTTCAAGATCACTTATTGATCCAAAAAATAATAAGATTTTTTAGATATTCTTATTTTGCACCAAGAGAAGGAAATGCAACTTTTAATCAACAAAAAATAATTCTCTTGAATTCAAAGTATTTCCATCTTTAAGTAACGAAATCAATATTAATTATTGATTCAATATTTTTCAAAGAAGTTTAATTGAGTATGTCCTTTGATCCTTATGTTTATGAAATTAAAAATATATTTTTTAAGTCTCAAAGTACTTTTAAGTTTGAATTGAAGAAAAGTCTATTTTATTTCAAAAAATGACTCTATAGATTTTATAATTTGTATAAATTAGGATGTCAATATAAAAAAAGATCTTTAATAAGAATTCTTTGAAAAAAAATTTAAAATAAATAGTAATTTTTAATTTAGCTAATATATATTTATGATATTTGTTATAATCGAATTTTTTATTAAAAATTAATTAAATTAAGAGCTAAATATAAACTTAATTTGATTAAATAAAAAAATTTAAAAAATAAAAGAATAATTAGAAGGAAATAGAAAGAAAAAAAAAAACAAACAAACAAACAAACAAACAAACAAAGAAACAAACAAAAAAGGAAAAAAAATGAAGAAGAAGAAGAAGATAAAATATATATATCTTACTTACTTGGAATTCCTAGAATAAAGGTGAAAATCCAAAAATTTGAAAAAAAATTGCTAAGATTTGGAAAATTATTTTCTAAACCTTTTTTTTATTCTTCTTTTTTTTTTGTATTTGATTGCAATTCCAAAGTCTTTTGATGGTATTGCCTATTTTTTTTCTCTTATTTTTATATTTAAGGATTTTTTTTTTAAAAGGTCAAGCAGTGGAATTGAGTTGCTATTGGATGTTAGAGGATTGCTAGTATCCTTCAAAGTAGTATTGGTAGCAAGGAGATGTGGTACTCAGTTATAGTTGGTTCTTCTTGAATTCTTTTTGTGGTACTCTTCTTGCTATTTTTTTCTTTATTTTTGTTACAAAGAGACTCTAATTTGTAGGATATAAGCTCCTTTAAAAAGTGTAAGTTGGAGTTGTTGCGATTTTGGTATACTAGAGCTTCGATGTTATTTTATTGTATTGAAAGTATGGTCTTTCTTTGTAAAGTGCAGCCTTATTTTTCTTTTGATGCCATGTGATTAGAACTAGTGCTATCCTATAATATTCATGCTTTCTAATAATTGTTATGATGATATCATATTGTAATACAATAATATGGTAATAATATAATCAAAAATAAATTTCTAATTAATATCAAATCATCTTAATTCAATAATAATTTAAGATATTTTAATATGGCTTTTATAAAAGCCTCTTAAATTATTTTTTTATCTTAATATCTAGTAGATTAAAAGTTGGTTAGTAATTTTACCTTCTAGATTGTAAAAATTCTTTTACTATCTTAAAAAAAAATATAAATTAATAAAAATAAAATAAAAGAGATAAATTATTATTATGGTTGATATTAAAATTAAGTTGAAGGCAAGGTTGGGCTAAAAAATTCCTATGATAGATTGGATTGATATCCAAAGGTTGACTGTTTATAGAACATGGTTGAAATCAGACTTCTTGCCATTAAAATGGTTATCTAAGGCAAAGTATGGAAGACCTTTGGAGATTGATGATTAGGCTTTGAGAGCTAACTTTAAGCTTGTTCTAAAAGCATAAGAATTATTTGTATAGGATTTGGAATGACTTTGAAATTTTTGTTCAAAATCAAGGTTTGTATTGGTGACTTTGGATTTATACAATATAATTAGAGCAAGCACTTTCAACTAGTTTATGCAATTAGTATTACATCTATAATTTAAAATTTGGTAGTACTTTTTTTATTAGGTGTGCTAAGTATGCATAAAATTTTATATTAATTTAATAATTTAATTGAGAGATATTTGGTTTTTAGTACAAGAGGGTATTGAAAGATGGTTATTTGGAATCAGATAAGATTTCTATGATATCTAAAGATCTACTAGTTAAAATAAAGTGAAATTTGGCATGGTATTAGAAGATTTAAAAATCAAGCTACACGTCAATTTTGAGCTTAAGTTAATAGTTGAAGAAGGAGAAATTGCTACTAAAACATCTCCATCAACTTTTGAGTTGGTGGCTAAGTGACATCAATGCAGTTTTTTGGATGTCTTCTTATAATCTATATATTGGATTGGGCTGAATTTTTCTAAGCATATAAAAGACTTATAATAGAATTTTTATAAATTTTTTTGTATTAAGTAGATAATGAGATTAGGAATTACAACTTACTAAAGCTTACTAATTAAGATTAGGGCTTACAAAGAGAATTCAAAATTACTTAATTATGAAAGTAATAAGGTAATTGGAGTTTGTATATGATTGAAGTTATTAAGAAGAAAGTTTTTGAGTACTTTGTATTGGCTTTAAGTACTTTTGGAATGAAATTCGAATTGCATTCTTTTTATATGGATAAAATCTATTAGGATTTTTTTTTATTCTTTTAAAACACAAATTCATCTTCTATAGCTAGGTGCATGGTGCATTCTCAAATAAGTCAATACATAATACAACATAAGTTATAAAATTGATGTAAAATTTTGAAGTAAAAGTTATCAGATTGTATTTGTTGTTATTTAGAATTAATGGTACAAGAAGGCTAGAAGGTTGAATTTGGAATTTTTTATAGAACTTTGAATGGAGTTATTTGAAAGGCAATAATTTTCATTATAAAAAGTAAAAAATTAACATTGGAGCCAAACAAGATTGAATTATTTCTTCAAGCTATCAATAAAAAATTATAAGAAAGAATAGAATTGCTTCTTGAAGACAAAGAAGAAGATGAAGGATTGATAATGAAGTAGAGAAATATTAAAGATATTGTGGATTTACTTGCAAATAAAAAAAGAAGAAGGATAGGATCAATATTCTAAGAATAGTATATACATATGAGATTCAAATACATACTAGATGACTAATAATAATAATTATTCAATTTCTAGCATCTATATTAAAGAAAAAAGATATAGAAGTTGAAGAGATTTTATATAGGATGCAAGATCTTTAAATCAAACTAGCAAGATGTAAGTCATCAAATTGACTCATTAGTTATTTTAAGATTAAAAAGAAATACATTTAGAATGCTTAAATTCACAACATATGGTGAGTAGTATAGAAATCTTTAGACAAATAGAAAATTAGAATGTTAGTTGTAGAAATGGAGTCTTAGTAAGTCTTGAAGGCAATCATCTTAATTGGTTTAGTATTTTTACTTATTATTAAGTAATAAGAATTATTTATTAAGATCAATATTTACATTGGCCTTCCATCTATATGTATTACTTATAAAAAAATATAAATATTAATTAATAGTTAAAAGAAGCATGAAAAAGAACCTCATATCTTTTTAATTATTTATATAAAAAATAAGATTTATAATAGATTTAAATTAATTTTATTATTTTAAAAAATTATCAAGATAAAAATATATATATATCTTAAATTAATATTAGTATTTTAAAACTATTTTACGAATTTTAGGAATTTATTTAGAACTTATTTAGAATTTATTTAGAAGATTTAGAGCAATTTTTAAGACTTTGGTAAAATGAGTTTTATTGCTTTTAGAGCCATTATGAAGAAATGGAATAAGAATTGAAGGCCATGCAATATTTCTAAGCTAATTGGATGTTTTTTAAATACCATGGTGAAGTTAAAAATGCAAAAATATTGGATCTACTAGTAGAAAATAAGAGAATTAGCAATTAGTGTAGTCTTTAAAAAGAAAGTGGTGCATAAATCCCACACGGATTGTAGCACCTTGAAAGTAATTAAGAAGACAAGACTAAGACCTCATGGCCTTTCTTGGACAGCCATATACACTATATGTGAGCCTTGGTGAGGCTTGAGTCCTTGATCTATAAGCAAATTATCTTTGAGGTAAAATATTTTTATTTAATTTTTTATTTATATACTTATTATTTTTAAAACTTCATAACTTATTTATAATAACTAAAATTTATATGTTTCTTAAATTATTCAACAGGTAAGAAAATTACCTTTTTAAAAATAATTTTTTATTTTTATTCTTTACTTTTTATTGAATGAAAACAAAGTGAACAAACTATGACCAAGTTTTGGATTGTGTAATTATTGTCTTTGAAAGAAATGGCCAATACATAGGATTAAGACTTCAATTCAATCAAAGACAACAAGCAAAGAGAATAGAGGTTGTTGGCTTGATAAACTTAATTTAAAAATATCAAAGATTAAGTTTTAGTTTATTAGTTATAGTTATAGACAGAAAAGAATATAATACTAATATGTTTATAAATTTGAATGAAATATAGAATATGAAATTATTTACAATAATTTGAGTGGAATATAGAATATAAATAATATAAACAAGCTTTGATGATATTATCTTTTAGGATACATATCTAGCTTTATAGTAGTTCAAGGCAGGTATTGGAAGAAGATTAGGGTAGTTATTTTGGCATCAAGTAGAGTTTTTTTTCTTTTTACTTGAGTAGGAGTGTGTGAGAAGATCATTACTAGAATTTTTGAGCAATGAGATTCAAGACTAGTTCAAAGTTTTTTATGCCATTTTTTAGATATATATTTTTTTACATTGAGATTTGGAAAAAAACTAGATCTTATTGTTAGCTTTTCAACAAGTTTTAGAACATGAGAAGATAAAATGTGAGGAGGGAGATCCATGCAAACATGTGAGAGGAGTTTGCTAGAATTTTTAGATAGTAAGATTCAATATTGGTTTGAATTTTTGTATACCATTTGTTATATTTTTATTTTTTCATATTAAGATTTTGAAAGAAGCTATATCTTGTTGTTAGCTTTTCAACAAGCTTTAGTATGTAAGACAAAGAATTGTGATGAACAAGTTCCATGAAAATGTGTAGATAGAGAATAGCTAGAGTTTTTCGACAACAAGATTCAAGACTAGTTTGAAATTTTTTATATTTTTTATGGATTTTTTTTTTTTAATTTTAAGATTTTGAAAGAAGCTAGATTTTGTTGTTAGATTTTTAATAAGCATTATCATGCAAGAAGAAAATCTTTGAAGAAGGAGATTCATACAAACTTGTGGATAGAGAGTTGTTGGAGTTTTTTGAGTGGTAAGATTCAAAATTAGTTTAGAGTTTTTTCTGCCATTTATTGGATTTTTTTTTTATTCTACTATTTTTTAAAAAAACCTAGATTTTATTGTTATCTTTTTAATTAATATTAATATGTAAGAAATAAAGCTATGATAAGAGAGGTTTATATAAACTTGTGGAAGAAAATTGCTAGAATTTTTAGGCGGCAAGCTTTAAGACCAATTTGAAAATTTTCATGCCATTAATTGGATTTACATTATTTTGTATTAAGATTTGGAAAGAAACTATATCTTATTGTTAACTTTCTAATAAGCCTTAACATAAAAGAAATAGAACTATGAAAAGGGAGAATCAAGCAAATTTGTGGATGGAAATTTTGAAGGTTGCAGCAAAAGTAAGCGACCAACTTTTTCTTGATTTGGCTCTCAATTTCTTTGAAATTTATTTATCAACTTTGATATTTTGAAGTTTTTAGCTTGAATTAAGATCAATAAGAAAAACTTTACCTAAATTGAATTAATAATAAGTGATTTATAGGTATTTTAGTAAGAAAAGGTTTGAGTTTGAGATTAGAATTAGGGATTGGATGCATCTTAATATAAAAAAGAAATTAAACTAAAAAATTTACACAAATTTTGAGTTACTATTTTATATTTTATTTTATTTGGGTAATATTGTGCTTCTTACAACCCACTTGCAATGAAGGATATCATGTTTTCTTTAGGAGGCTAATCCTCTTAATACTATTCTACAATTTTTTTCAACTTCAAGCCGAAATACAAGGTCAATGCAACCTTAAGATATGTAACTTATCAAATTTATATCATTGAATTTTTTATAAATAAAATTATTTATATGAATTTTTTAAAAAGTAGATAAAAATTAATATTAAAGAAAATTCAATTGTGAATGAATTATTAAAAGCAGATAAATTTTTATTTATAGATGAAAAAAATTATGGATGAAAAATTATTTTAGATGAATTTTAACCTTAGATAATTTTTATAAATAGATGATATAAAATAAATAAATAAATAATATAAAATAAAATAATATAATTTTTTTTAAGTTAAAATTCTTAATAGTTATTTGATGTAGCTTGTATTGTTGTGGAGGTTGTATGAATGTGAATTAAATTAGTTAAAAGATCTGAATTTTTTAGTAAAAATTAGGAATATTTTTTGTTAAATCATTTCATACATTAATTAGTATTTGAAAGATAGAATAAATCACCTAACAGAGAAGTTTATTAAATTTATAATTAGATAGTTAATAAAATTATTAGACTTAAATCAAATATTAATCAAGAAATAATAGATTATATATGAATAATTAAACAAATATAAATTAAAATAGACTCTCAATAAGTAAAGATTTATTTTTATTTTACAATCTATTGAAGATCAAAAAATCTTCAACATTGAACTTATAGACTTTTTTAACCATTATGTATTTTGAAACAACCATGGTCTTCTATTTCTATGGATTTTATTATGGATCTTCTAGTCTTAGGTTCTATATTTGTGATAGTAGATTAATTCACCAAGATAGTATATTTTGTACTATGTACAAATCTATTATTGATGAAAAAATGGCTAAGCTTTTCTTTGAAAATATCTATCATTATTATGGATTATCAAAAGATATTATATTGTATAGGAAGACTCAATTTGTATTAAGATTTTAGAAAACTCTTTTTAAGTTTGTAAAGATGGATATAAAACTATCTTTGACTTTCCATCCTCAAATTGATAGCTAAATAGAGTAAGTGAATTAAGTTGTAGAATTGTATTTGAGATATACCATCAACTACCAATGAGATAAATAGAAAACTTTATCATTATTAATAGAATTTATTTAATATAATACAATAAATTCTTCTATTTAATATATAATATTTTTTTTCTAATTATAATTATCATCCATAATTTGATATTTTTTATTTTTTAAAAGTTGATAATCCTAAGGCAAAAAATTTAGCAAATAGCTTATTAGAGCTAAATGCAATAATAAAGACAAAACTAAAAGAAACTTAAAAAAAATTAATGGAGTTTCTTACTACAATAAATAATTTTAATTCTATATTAATAATAAGGTATAATTATCTTATTGTAACATTAAGACTATTTGCCTTTACAACAAGTTGGATTACCATAAACTTGGATCATTTCTTATATATAAATAAATTAATCCAATTGCTTATAGATTATATTTATTAGAATCTATAAATATCCATCTGATGTTTCATATATCTCTCTTTAAGCTAAATAATAGAAAGATAATAATAAATATATTAAAAAGATAATAAATAAGACTTTTTCTTATAGAAGTAGATAATAATTAAGAGTATGAATGCAAAGACATGTTAGGTTGAAGGCAACACCAAAATAGGTTAAAATATTTTATTTATTAATATGGATATAATATTAGTGAATGCACATGGTTGCTAGTAAAGAATCTTGCGTATGAAACAAATAAGGTTGATATTTTTATTGAGAACATCCATCAAAATCAAAAATAAAGATAGTAAGTCTTTACTATAAAAGATTTGTAATTTAAAAAAGATTTCATTTGACTTCTATCCTTGTTTATAATTTTTGTATATTTGTGGTATTAAGGAGATAGAAAATCAACAGCTAATAGATTCAACTTAAGAACCATCATTTGCTAACTTATCAAATGAAATATTGTGGTTATCAAAGACTTTAAGACAATATAATCAAGATAAAGACCTTCAAGAATAATATGTTCTTCCTTGAATAGATGGCAAGATATAACATATTTGGTATCTTGACTTTTAAAGAGACTCCCAAAGTTTGGTGATTTTATTAGAAGTAAGAATGATTCTTCATGGTACTATAAATGTTTTATTTGAAGGAAGTTATGTAGGCTTCAAAAATGACCAAATAACAAGGTGGTTTTCTTTTCTTAGAATTAGACATTATTGGTGGCTAAGAAGACTTATCAACTACCTTCAAAGGAAAAAAAAGACCAAAATATGTAACAAATATAATTCATTGCATCTTGAACATCCTCAACATATAATTACCACTCTTTGTTGAACTTTTCTCTTGAAAGGAGAGAAGAAGAGGAAAGAAATAATATTAAATATATATATATATATATATTATAATAATTATAATAATTATCTAAATATTATAAATAAATAAAAATAGATCAATTTAATAAAATATTATAGAAAAACTATTTAGAAGCTTTATAGATGTGATTTCACTTTTATATGTATCTATAAATAATTGGCAGGATAAAAACTTGGCCAATAAGTTAGCCACATATTACATATGTTAATAGCTTGTAGTACAAGCTAATAATATGGCACACATATAAAAAACTTGTCTTGTAAGTTAAGACATATGTCTTGGATATTGAACATGTATCAAAGGTTCTATAGAATATTGCCACATAGCTTCTAATTAGATAGTATATATGAAGACAAAAGTAAAGACTTCTTTATTATAAGTCCTATTAATACATCTTAATTGGTAGATTGATTAAAAATATAATTTTAAGTCATCTAATTATACAAATATTGAAATTAAAGAATCTTTTTGATTATTTAAGTATTTATTATAATTTAGAAGTATTTATAATTTATAAAAGTATTATTTAAAAAATTATAAAAATAGAATCTTAATAAGTCTTAGAAGTAATTATCTTAATTAGTTTAGTATTTTTATCTATTTTTAAGTATTAAAGATTGATTATTAAAATCAATATCTTTATTAGCCTCTTATCTACATGTAATACTTATAAAATTCCTATCAATGATTAATTAATGGTTAGAGGAAGTATGAAAAATAACTTCATATCTTATCAGTTAATTATATAAAAAATAAGAATTTTAGTAAATTTAAATTGAATTTATTATTAAAAATTATTAAAGTAGAAAAATACATCTTTAAAATAATATTTATATTATAAAAATATCTTAGAATTTATTTAGAATTTATTTAGAATATTTTAAGAATTTTTTAAAAAGTTTTCAAGATCTTGATAAAATTGAATTTTACCACCTTGGGAGCCATTGTGAAAAGTTGGAACAAGATTTAAAAGCCATATAAGATTCTTAGGCTATTTTAATATTTTTAAATACTATAATGAAGTCAAAAATATAAAAAGATGAATTCTTCAAGTAAAAAATAAGATGACCAGTAGCTAATCTAGTCCTTGTAAAAAAAAGAAGTGGACAAGTTCTATATAGGTTGTAGCACCTTGGGTGTAAGTAGGAAGATAAGACTAAGGCCTCAAGGCCACTTTAAGTAATCAATATGTACTACATATGAGCCTTGATATTATTTTTAATATTTTTTTTATTCTTAAGTTTTTTTTTTTTATTAATCTTGACCAATGTTAGATATTTCTTTTCTACTAAGGATTATTATGGCAAAGCTTGCCTAAATAAAGAATGCAATGGCATAAATGTAAGAATTATTGAAACAATTAATATTTATAATCCATCAACTTAATTTTTTACCACAAAAAAAAAATAAGAATGATAGAAAGTAGAAATATAGAAATGATTGGAGTTGCTTCAACATCTGTACCAAATCATGTTCTTTTTCCTATATTAGAAGACCATTAAAGTACTAAAGGACCAAGAATTCTCTTATTTGAGAAGTTTCATAGTATAAGATTAAATTTTTGAGGATTCATCAATCAAGTACAATTAAAAATTGAACTTCAATCCCAAAGTTATCCAACTTTAAGATCACAAGTCAAGTTTATTACAACACTACTTTTCAGTTCTATATTATCATAATTTTTATCTTTTCTTGAAAAATATGATCAAATATTAGTTAATTTGGAAGCTTTCTTGGTAAATATTTGATCTATACATAAAAAATATGATGCAATTTGTATTGTAAAAAATAAGATCCGTATTTTGCGACTATAAAATCAATTTATTAAATTATATTCTTCTTAATTTTGACAACTTGTGATTCATATTAAATAAGATGATACTGCATTTACTAGCCAATTTCTTTATGGATTATAATATGAGATAAAGAAATTAATATTTAGTTTATTTAATCTTTAAATATTGAATTAAGCAATCGATTTAATTGTAAAGTGTGATAATCAACTTTTTGAATTTTGGCCAGAGAATCACATATATTGTCGTGTTATAACATGATTATATGGTCAAAGATAATAATATGGATCTTATTATAGAAGAGCCAAGTTAAAAGATAAAGTAGAAAAATATGGATAAAAGATAAGAAGGTAGTAAAACTTTTAGTAGTAATGTTGTCATTTTAGAAAAAATAGCTTCTACTTACTTTGTAGGCTCAAAAATAAGGCAAAATAAGATAGATTAGAAAAATAAATGATATAAATATCTTTATAAGGAAGTTAAGAGTAAATTCTAGCAAAAATTACCTAAAAAAAACTAGATATTGATATCCAAGGAGGGCCGGTTATGAACTTGGGTCGAAATCAAATCCTAAGGCAAAAAACCAAGTACCTAGGGTAATTTGGGGGCTCTTTTGCAAATCAAAGAATGGGATTTGATAGAAAACTAAATAAGGTTTCTATAAGCATTGGTTTTGGATAATTTGGAGTGATTATGACTTTGTAAGAGCTTTACAAAGTCAAGATTATTTTTGGATGACATGGATTTTGTGAAATAAATTAGAGTTGACGTTGTCGTATTACATGCTTTCCTGCTCGAGAACGCGTCGGGCGTCTGGCTGTAGAAGGTAGTATGGAGATTCGCCAATAGTCAAGCAGTCTATCGGTTTTTGACTGCTGGAATATAAACGACTGCAAGAATACACCGTAAATCTATACGGATGCCCTTCGACTGCTTGTCGAAGTCCTTTTTGTCCCAGCCAGTAAGTCTCTAGACGTTACAGAGAACCCCGAACAACCCAATCTGCTAATCTCCGATACCGCTTTGTACTTACGATCTTTTATCCACTAACTATCTTGTTAGATTAACCCAATAAATTTCATTCACTCAACATACTCAATCCTATAGACACCCTTTTAATCCTTCAATCACAGACGTAATTCGATTTCACAAAACAGTCAAGAGTAATCAAACCCACTTCATTAAAAAATCCCGATTCACCATTACAACACTGACTTCAGCAACGATTGCCTCACTCTTTCTAACACTCTATGAAGAAGAAAAATCCAATTCTCCGTCTTTTCTTTTCCGACCCGAAGCATGAAGCTCCTCTCCAATCCCCTTGATCTTCAAAAACCTCCAATGAAACCGAACTAGTAACCTTGCAAAGAGCTTGAAGCTAGATCTTCGATCCAAAAAACCCCCCCTCCTGATCTGAAAAAAAAAACCTCTCAAAAACTTATTCTCCCCCTAACCTTATCCTCTGAATTTCTTCAATCTTCCGTCTTGGATCCGGAATTGGCTTCCATCGTCAGAGCTTAGATCCAAAATTGGCTCTCGCCGTCAAAGCTTCCTCCTCCATTTTTACCTTTAAGAGATCCATTTACCGAAAACAACGTTCCTTGAAACAGAGAATAGGACAGCTTGAAACAGAATCGAAACCCCGTACTCGGGTCCACATTGAGTCGCCCGACTAATTCAGGTCTCATATTAGATAAGAATCCACTAGTAAGACCCGGATTTTCCCATAATTAGACTGCATTGGATTACCTGACCAATGCAGGTCACATATTGGATAAGAGGACCCGGATTAACCTGGATGTTCCCGTAACTAGACTGCATTGGGTTGCCCGACTAATTCAGGTCTCATATTGGGTAAGAGTCCAGTAGTAAGACCCGGATTTCCCCGTAATTAGACTGCATTGGGTTGCCTGACCAATGCAGGTCTCATATTGGGTAAGAGGATCCGTAGTAAGACCTGGATTTTCCCGTAATCAGACTGCATTGGGTTGCCAGACCAATTCAGGTCTCATATTGGGTAAGAGTCCAGTAGTAAGATCCGGATTGGATTCTCGAAATTGGATCCAATTGGCTCTTTGAACCAGGCTCACCCGTCGCATGAATTGGTCCTTTCCCTTCTTGCTGACTCCCGTTATTGGAATCGAACGGAGCATTTCAGTATGCCCCGGCTGACTGTAACGGGGTGATTGAACCTGGCCACTCAGTATTTGCACTAGAGTTGGTCGTTGCTCCCAATATTCGAGGTAACTGAACATTAATAAAAGTCCCCTTTCTTTATATTTTCATGGTATACTCGTGTTACAACACGACATCCACCCCCTCTGAACCTGTGCATCCTCCGGTATGCACCAATTTACCCAATTGCTGTTTGATTCACAATATATCCTCTACGTCTTTGTCCTGTTTGTCTTCGTCACCTTCATTATCCAAATCACTTTCATCTTCTTGCTGCTGAATTTCTATACCTTCATTAAGGTCTTCCATATTCATCTCTGCGTGTCTTCGTTTAAATATTTTTACTTGCTTCCCTGCAATTGGTATTTTCAATTTTGTACCATCTAACTCCCGTAACGAGTAAGTCGCATTATCATGAACAGTTGTTACGACATATGGTCCAAATCAACGTTTTAAAAATTTCCGCAAAGTACTATGTTGATTATCCACACTATTGTCATAAACAAGTACCCAGTCACCTTCCTCGATTGCTTTTGGTCTCAATCGATATTGCTTATCGAATCGCGCCTTGTTTTGTAACCTTGCTCTTTTTAACCTTCCCAATGCTATCTGGACATCTTCCGTTCTTTGCTCCAATTGTCGAATCCTAATAGCCAGAAGTTCTTCTCTTGTCAATCCATCTTCCCATGGTAGCATACTCCAAGTAAGTACCTTTTCTTCAATCGGCATAATTAGTTTTTGACCTGTCATAAGTTCTACTAGCATATATCCTGTCACCGAACTATGTGTTGTTCGATCAGCCCATAATGCAAATGACAAAAGCCGTGGCCACTCTTTAACTTTTCTATTACAAGCTTTAATTAATGCTTTCACAATAAGTGGGTGACCGCGTTCGCTTTTTGCATTCCCTTCTGGATTATAAGCAGTAGTCAGTGATAGTTTAACTCCACATCTTTCAAAGAACTTACGAGCTTCTTGTGCATTTAATTCTCCATGATCTGCAGTGATTTTTCCTACGCATCTGTAGCGGCAAATGACATCTTCAAGCAAAAACCTACAAATCCCCTCTGTAGATTTTGTCCTCAATGCTCTTCCTTCTACTTGATTTGATAAATCTTCACGAGCTAAAACCAAATATCTCATTTGCCATAACCCAACCGGCATAATAACCAAATCAACAACCCATTTAAAATGAATAGCCAAAGGATACGTAGGATGAAGACCATCTCGATGTCGGATATTAGAATATGATTGACAGATTTCACATGACTCTACAAATGAGAGCACATCTCGATACATATTTTTCTACCAATATCGTTCCTTGAGTTTAGCAAAAGTAGCCCAGATTTCTCTATGCCCTGCCCATAAACTATCATGAAACTCCTTTAATAATTTTAGTCTTTCTTCCTTTTTGCCTATCACTCGTTGTGGCATCCCAATTCCTTTCTTCGGTCTCTTCCATAAGAATCCATTTCGAAGTAAAAATCCATATGCTTTTTTTTTTTTTTTTTTTTTGAATTTTTCTATAGACCAATTCTCCTGCTTAGTCAAGGTATTCAAGTAATGACCAATATCCAATAATTCTCCTTCATAAGCTTCTTCAAGAAATAGCTTGTCTTCTCTGTTGAGATTTGATATTGAATAGAATTTCAATCCGACGTCATCAATGTCTTCAACCATTTCGTCCTCCCTCTCGTATCTTGCTTGAGATAGCATGTCTGCTACTAAATTGTCCTTCCCAGTAATATGCTTAAATTCTGGATTTAGTGACTTAATATAAGCAATCTATCTCAACATTGCAATATCTGGCGTTGAACAGTTAATAATCATTCCAAGCAATGGCAAGCAATTTGTTTCAATTACTACTACTGCCCCAATCAAATAATCCCTTTCAGCTTTCATAGCCAAAACGACCCCCCAAAGTTCTCTTTTGACTTGCGAATATGCACGCTGACGAATACTTAAAACTTCAGCCCCAAATCGAACTGCAAATCTATTCCCACTAGAATCATCTTGACCCACAGCCCATCTAATGGCAATTGGACTAGCATCCACAGTAAGAATCACTGGTCTATTGCACTTATAATCAACCTTCCTCAATATTGGAGGTGACATCAATAATTTCTTCAATCTTTGCATTACCTGAATATACCTTTCTTCCCATTTAAATCGGTAACCCTTGCGTAATAGTTCATATAATGGATCCGCTATGTGAGCAAAATGAGGGATCCAGATTCGATAAAATACACATGCACCCAAAAACCTGCGAACCTTTGTTAAAGAATCACAATCCTCTTTCATCCTTCCAATTGCATCAACTTTAGTCGGATCTGGTTTTCTTCCATAAGATCCACATAAATGTCCAACAATTACAACCTCTCGTACTCCAAATACGGACTTCATACCCGATAATGTAAGATGAACTTCTCCAAGCCGAGTTAAAATCTTTTCACAATCTTGTATATGATCAATAACATATTTGCGACACCCCCTCGTATTTAAAGTTTCATCCTTGTCTCCTTCTCTGCACCCTTTTATAAGAACATCATTCAGAAAAGGCATAGTCTTTTCTGGAATAAAATCTCTCAATACCTTATTCATCCCATTCATCATATGCGCAACTGAGTTGGTCGCGCCTTGAGGAAGAGTGCACATTCTAACCAATCCAAGTGGTGTCCTCATTGTTGTCATATTTCTACTTCCTTTGGCAAGTTGAAATTGATCATAACCTAAATACAAGTCAGCCATTGAATAGATCGTCCTTTCAGCAAATGCCTCAACAAATTCAACCACAATAGGTCCAATTCCTACATTTCTGACAGTTACTGCATTCATCGGTTGCATATCTTGAATAAACCGTAGTGACCCATTCTTCTTAGGTACTGTAAACCATCGACTAGAATACGGCGCAAATGAAGGTTCGAATATTTTCATCTTTATCTTTTCTTTTAATAGTTCAACCAATTTAGGTAAATGTGCCCTCGGTACTGAAATCGATCTTAGATTCTAAGGTACATGTGGTACAGTGAAGATAACCATAGGTATTACAATATTTGGATCCACACACCCAATTTCATGAGATTCGAAGGCAAACGATCTACCTTGTTTAGCCAACATCTTTTTGAAGCAAGTAATTTCCTCCGGCAATAAAGAACCATCAGAATCAATCTTCAATTCTTCAAAAGTTTCTTTAGTAAATTGATGTCCAATATTCATTGGATCTCTTAAACTTGCTTCTTTTGATGCTTCTTCCATTTGTTCTTTAGAATCTTCTGGTAATGGTCCGGCAACAGGCTTTACCTTCTTATCTGCCGTTTTATATTTCGTCTCTACAGTGACTTCTGGTGCTTAAAAAGATTCAAGCATGGTATAAACCTCTCTTGAATGAATCTCAACAATCTTATCATTATCCCCTAACCCAATAGATGTAATCAATTCCAATGAATCTTCCAGTCCATTTTCTTTATAAACACCTAAAATCTTCTCATCATCTTGCAATGTACCTAACTTGCGTAATTGTCCTCCAATATCATATAATCTTTTTTTTTTTTTTCTTTTAAAATCATCAACTTTCTTATACATAATATTTCCATTCTCTAATATATCAATAAAACTCGCATCAAAGGCACCTTCATCTCGCGAGAGTACCTCCTCTTTTGTACCTCCATAATCTCGCTTTACAGTGGTACCTCTCCAAAATCCTTAAATCCTTCAACAATCTTTGGCAATGGTTTTTTCCTCAACCTATCTCGATTCCGTTCATGGTTAGGATGTACTGTTAGAAATTGTACACCTTTCCTCCCATCTTCGCTCCATATCCTTGCATAAGCAAAACCATCGTCAAGTATTTTTATTTCCATCCATGTTGCCGTGATATGAGGATGTCCTAAAATCAACGGATAAGACGTTGTATCTTGAACAAAGAAATGTTGCTCCGTCGCAACATCCCAATCCGAATTTTGACATCTGGACAAGCTCCATATAATTTGCCCCGTGTGTTATTAGCCGCTCGAATTGCCCATCCATGTTCCATATCAATTGGCCATTTTTGCTTCTTATAAAGATCTTTAGACATGAGATTTATTTCAGAACCATGGTCGACTAAAGCAACTATTGATTCTTCTATATCTCCTACTTTCACCAATACCTCAGTAGTTGCCCTTGCCCAATGTTTCCGAGTATAATGGCTCAAAGTTTCCATTTCCTTGTCATTAAAATCTTCAAAACGTACTCGTTGATTATACCCATTCTTTTCATTTGTTGGTTGCTTGTAACCAATATCAACCTCTTCTTCATCTCTACATATTCTTGCATCAATAACATGACTCATTCCAGTTTCGCCCATTAATTGCCTCTTTCGCTTAATGCTGTCAATGATAACATCATGAAACTCCTTCTTTGCAATTCCTAAGACTTCTTTCAATGTGAATTCCACCTTAGCGTTTAATATACGTTCTTCCAACACCCCTTTCAAATTTGTTGCCGCTTCAATGTCAGAAAGTAGCTTATAAGCAATTGATTTGCCCTTATCTTTTGTCTCCTTTGTTTTTTCTCCCAATGATGCTGAGGTATCCTTTATAGGCAATTCTTGTGAAGCTGCCTCCTGAGCCTTGTCTCCTCGAGTTTGCCTCTTAGAAGAATTTCCTTCTCTAGTATCATCAAAATTTTCTCGTCTCTTTTCTTCCATCAAAGCTTCATCTTGGCTCTTAGCAATATATGCATGAACTGAAAGAGACTCAACAGGATCCTCCCAACCTGTTCTACCTTGTATTGTAGCTGCAGTTCTCAATAACGCTTCTCGAGGTAATTTCCCTTCTTGCATTGTAGAAACGGCAGAAGCCCAAAACTCACTAGTTTTCGTACTTCCACCAAGGTCATCATCTACTCTAGCACCATAACTTGCACTTTCTCGTGCTGCTGTTTCATGCTCTTTTAAGTAATCTTGAACCAATGCTCTCATTCCTCCCTTGCCAAAATTGGTTTGAAGAAGATCCTCTCTATTTTTCAATGCTATCTTCCCATCTTTCCAGCAAATAATTCTCTGCCGTATCATATTATTAAATTCATTGCAATCTTTTCTAGTGTGTGAAGCATCATCATACCAAATGCATCTTTGTACATATCCTTGTTTTGAAACATTCTTCGAATTATTTATAGAAGTATTCTCTTCAAGTATTACCAATTTGATTTGAAGATCTCGCATTCCTCATATAATTTCTTCCATCCCCATATCTGCTTTCTTTGATAAGGATGTCGAAGGTTGAACTGTAGGCATTGTTGGTGGTGTTGTAGATACTGGAGCTTTGGGTGCTTGTACTGTTTTCGGAATATTGCTCCTATCCTTCCTCCTTTCTCTTTTTGTAAGCAACCCCATCGCATCTTCAACGTTCCTCCACTTCGTTGTCAATCCTTCATCTTCTTCTTTGTCTTCAAGAAGGAGTTCTAATTTCCCTTGCAATTCTCCATCAGCAGCTTGAAGAAATAGATCAACTTTGTTCGGCTCCAATGTCAATTTTTCTACCTTCGATAATTGAGAGTACTGCCTCTCAAATTCCCTTAGTAGCTCTGTTGCTTGTAAATTCTTATTGGGCCGTTCAATCCATTCCAGAAACAGCTTCTTAGTAACGCGATCAACATCTTCTAAGAAATATTCGTCTTTCAATGCATGTGAAAAAACCTCCCATGAATTCCCATAACGATCCGTAATCGATGTAATGTGGTCTCTTATCTCCGGTATCATGGCAAGTCCAAATAGTTCAACCATTTTCTTCTCAGAAACCCGATTTAATTCCATTTCACGAACATAACATCTTAAATACCTTGAAATATTCCTCCCATCAAATTGATCAATTTTATTGACCACTGCTTGCAATGCTTTGGTTGCCAAAGCTTCCTTTCGATCATTGCTTTGTTGTTGCTGCATTGATAATGAGAAGGCTTGAAACATACTAGCAATAGATGGATCCATGTGCATACCTTGTCCTTTAGAAGAACCTCTACCAGAAACTCCTCCCAAAAATCCTTCAAAATTTTTATTTTTGTTTTCCATAAAATAAAGATATAATCAACCGAAATCCAATACCTTCTACCTCAAGCTTTCACGTCGGGTTCACCACTTTTATCGTATTACGTGCTTTCCTGCTCGAGAACGCGCCGCGCGTCTGGCTGTAGAAGGTAGTATGGAGATTCGCCAATAGTCAAGCAGTCTATCAGTTTTTGACTGCTGGAATATAAACGACTACAAGAATATACCGTAAATCTATACGGATGCCCTTCGACTGCTTGTCGAAGTCCTTTTTGCCCCAGCCAGTAGGTCTCTAGACGTTACAGAGAACCCCGAACAACCCAATCTGCTAATCTCCGATACCACTTTGTACTTACGATCTTATATCCACTAACTGTCTTGTTAGATTAATCCAATAAATTTCATTCACTCCACATACTCAATCCTATAGACACCCTTTTAATCCTTGAATCACAGACGTAACTCGATTTCACAAAACAGTCAAGAGTAATCAAACCCACTTCATTAAAAAAATCCCAATTCACCATTACAACACTGACTTCAGCAACGATTGCCTCAGTCTTCCCAAAACTCTATGAAGAAGAAAAATCCAATTCTCCGTCTTTTCTTCCCCGACCCGAAGCATGAAGCTCCTCTCCAATCCCCTTGATCTTCAAAAACCTCCAATGAAACCGAACTAGTAACCTTGCAAAGAGCTTGAAGTTAGCTCTTCGATCCAAACCCCCCCCCCCTCCTGATCTGAAAAAAAAAACCTCTCAAAAACTTATTCTCCCCCTAACCTTATCCTCTGAATTTCTTCAATCTTCCGTCTTGGATCCGGAATTGGCTTCCATCGTCAGAGCTTAGATCCGAAATTGGCTCTCGCCGTCAAAGCTTCCTCCTCCATTTTTACCTTTAAGAGATCCATTTACCGAAAACAACGTTCCCTGAAACAGAGAATAGGACAGCTTGAAACAGAATCGAAACCCCGTACTCAGGTCCACATTGAGTCGCCCTACCAATTCAGGTCTCATATTGGATAAGAATCTAGTAGTAAGACCCGGATTTTCCCATAATTAGACTGCATTGGATTACCTGACCAATGCAGGTCACATATTGGATAAGAGGACCCGGATTAACCTGGATGTTCCGGTAACTAGACTGCATTGGGTTGCCCGACTAATTCAGGTCTCATATTGGGTAAGAGTCCAGTAGTAAGACCCGGATTTCCCCGTAATTAGACTGCATTGGGTTGCCTGACC
This sequence comes from Physcomitrium patens, assembly GCF_059467195.1. NCBI lineage: Eukaryota > Viridiplantae > Streptophyta > Bryopsida > Funariales > Funariaceae > Physcomitrium > Physcomitrium patens. The sequence continues at coordinate 12,996,539 of NC_143426.1, read as the reverse complement.
AATACAGGTCTCATATTGGGTAAGAGGACCCGTAGTAAGACCTGGATTTTCTCGTAATCAGACTGCATTGGGTTGCCAGACCAATTCAGGTCTCATATTGGGTAAGAGTCCAGTAGTAAGACCCAGATTGGATTCTCGAAATTGGATCGAATTGGCTCTTATTATCCAATTGGTACTTATATGTTCTAAAAGATGAAGTTTGATTATATATTCTTCAAGCTTATCATGACTTTCTAGTAGTAGAATATTTTGGATACAATCAGACTTTGGAACTAATATTTAGGAATTTTTGGTGGCTCCAAATGTGGAAGGCAATTAAAGATTTTATACAATCTTGTGATATTTGTTCAAGATCAAAAACTCCTTATCATTGATTTTTTAGACTTTTTTAGCTATTACCTATTCCAAAACAACTATAGTCTCCTATTTCTATGGATTTTGTTATGGATCTTCTAGTTCCAAGTTTTTATGACTCTACATTTATGATAGTAGTTCATTTCACCAAGATGACATATTTTGTATTAAATATAAAATCTATTACAGGTAAAGAAATAGCTAAGTTTTTTCTTAACAACATCTATTGCTATCATGGATTGTCTAAAGATATTATATTGAATAGGAGAACTCAATTGATATCAAGATTTTGGAGAATGTTTTTTAAGATTTTAAAGATAGACATAAAACTATCTTTGTCTTTCCATCCTCAAATTGATGGACAAATACAGCATGTAAATCAAGTTTTTGAACAATATTTGAAGCATACCATCAACTACCAATAAGATGATTGGATAACTCTTTTATCATTGCTATAGTTTGCTTATAATAATATTGTACATTCTTCTATGTAACAAATATCTTTATTTATTAATTATAATTATTATCCATAATTTGATATTTTTGACTTTTCAAAAGTTGATAATCTTATAATAAAAGATTTGACAAATTATTTATTTGAGCTACATACATCAATAAAGACATGACTAAATGAGACTTGAGAACAACAAAAAAGTAATATGGATGCATATTGTAAGAAACAACTTCATTTCTATGTTGGTGATAAGATATAGTTACTTCATTATAATAATAAAACTATTTGTCCTTATCACAAATTGAATTACCATAGACTTGGATCATTTCTTATTTGTAAATAAATCAATTTAGTTGCTTATTGATTACATCTATTAGAGTCTATGAAAATCCATCCCAAATTTTATGTATTTCTTTTAGAGCCATATAAAACAATGAACATCTTGAAAAGAAGACAAATACCATTACATCTTATAAAAGTAGATAATAATAAAGAATTCAAGGTGGAAGAAGTCTTAGACTTGAGGCGATACCAATTTAGGTTGGAATATCTTATTTATTGGCATAGATACAATATTAGCAAATGTACATAGGAGCCAATAAAAAAATCTTATAAATACAGCAGAGAAAGTCAATGCTTTTCATTAAAGACAAATATCAAAATCAAGATGAATGATAGAAAACCTTTTGTTTTTTATCTTTATTTATAATTTTTATATAATTTTGATATTAAAAAAATAAAGAACCAATAGCCAATAGATTCAACTCAAGAACCATCATTTATTGACTTATTACATGAGATATTACAATTATTACAACCTTCAAGATAATATAATAGTAATGAAGACCTTCAAGAATAATATGTTCTTCTTCAAATAGATGGCAAGATATAATATGTTTGGTATCACTACTTGGAAAGAAAGTCTAGATATTTGGTGATTTTATTGGAAGTAGGAACAATTTCTAATGATGTTACAAATATTTTGTTTGAAAGAAGTTATAAAGGTTTTAACAATGATCAAATAATAAGATATTCTTCCTATCCTAAAATAAGATATTATCAATAGCTAAAAAGACCTATTAACTACCTTCAAAGAAAACTAAGATCAAATTATGTGGGAAATGTAATTTGCTACATCTTAAACTTTTTCGATATATAATCACCACTCCTTATAAAACTTGTTTTTAGAAGGAGAAGTAATGTCACAAATATATATTTACTATAGTTGTTATCTTAGTAATATAAATAGGTAGAAGTAAGTAGAAATAGATTAATTTTATAATATCTTCTAATCAAGCTTCTTAGAAGCTTTATAGATGCTACTTTGATTTTACATGTATTTGTAGTTAATTGATAGGTTAAAAACTTGGGCAATAAATTCACCACATGTCACATGTATTGGTAGCTTACAATATAAGTTAACTATATAGCACCCATGTCTTTTAGAGGTCCTATAGAATGTCGCTACATAATTTTTATGTAGATAATATATATAGAAGTAAGAGTGAACCCTTCTTTACTCTTGTCAATTCTTTTCTTGTTTCTAGTCTAATTTCAAGAGTCTCTAGTTTTCTTATTTTTTGGCAATGGCCATTTCAATTTCTTTTTAATATACATACTTTTTTTTTTTTTTTTTTTTTTTTTTGAAAAAAATCTTTCTTATTTATTTGCTTTCATCAAATTCTTGTCCTTGATAATAGACACTTATAAAGGCAAAGCCTCATTTACAAAGCTTTTAAGAAACTTCTTTATAAATACTATCAAATTTATCTATTTTTACCTACTTCTACCTACTCGTAAACATTAGAATAAATATAGATGTTTTTGACATCTATTGAATTATGCATATAATGATTGTTCTTGTAAAAACATTTCATTGAAATAAAGATGTACACTTCCTTATGCATTTCAATGCATGAAATGCAACCAAATAAAATCTATCTCTAAATGTAGCTTGTGAATTTGGTTGGCCTCTTCATTCATTCCAGTTTGTAATAAAGTCGAAGTCAATCTTTATATCTCTTGTGTTACTTTGATTTAAATTAAGTAAAGCAAGCTCTTCCATGTGAATTGTACAAATAATGTAGGCTCTTTGTTAGTGATCTTTACTTTATTTCATAATCAAGTGAAGGACTAAGTATTATGAAACAAGCACAAAGTATCACCTCAATCTAAAGCATAACATTTTCATTCAAAAGTGGAGAGCCTTAAGTGGAATAAGATTAGCAAGCTCGGATTGAGTTTTCTAGGCATGCTAGACGTGAGTAAAGCTCACTTGCAAGCATGACTCAGATTAGACGGACTTGCAAGCTTGTAAGGAACAAACCTGTGATACAATTGCACAACTGTTGAAAAGAAGTTTTGGACCCCAGTCTCAACTCAAATTGTGTTGCACGTTGAGTTGATTGATGGAGATTGAGTTCACATCAAATTTCGGTTGAGATGGTTCACATGAAGGTTATAATTTCTCTCTTTTTCACGACCATGACTGTTTGTGGATTTCTCAGTTCAAAGTCCACTTCATTTAGGTCCAATGTGAGGCTAAAGAATTAGTATTGTCTTCAAAATTGAGTCGCTGATATTAAACCTAAATTGAATTCTAGTGTAATCTCGTGGGTGCATAATGCAGATTCTCTGGAGTCTTGAATATGTATCGATGCAAAGTTGGGAGGATTCAATGTGGAACTGTTACATTCTCGCAATCCACATTGAGGGATTTAACAAATTTCCTGCGAGAATACTTTTTTTCTGTAATGGAGACAAGAGGTGATTATTATGGCCTGTGATCACTGATAGACACGCGTTCAAAACAACACCTCTCATAGGAAGTTCCAGTATTAAACTTCAAATATTTTGCTGGATGCTGAATAGTACTTTCCTGTCAATTATCTCTTAAGCTCAAATCATGCACAAATAGAGTGGAACCTTAGATTAGAAAACCATGCTTTTGTTGACATCGTCAACCATTTAGAATCCTCAAAGTTCGTGCGGGCGTCAGGCGTGAGTTGGTGAAGAGCCAAAAGTGGGTTGTAACGATGCAGTCGTTGCAGAGCTATCGTGGGTTCAATGCTACTCGAAGCCACAATCAGTGTCGTTGCCTCTCTGCACACCCTCCCATAACCTGGAATTTTCAACTTCAAAATCGGTACGTGCGTTCATGTCCAGAGCAAATCGAATGATTTCGAATTCAGTCCTTTTCCTGTCCTCGCCTTTAGAGAAATCTATCTTCTCGAGCTCGTGTGAGAGGATGCCGGACCTTGGCACCAGGCTTCTACTCCAGAGCATGCCAAACTTTGTTCGTGAAGCTTTGTCTCACTCCAGAGGGTGTCAACGGAGTAAGAAATCATGGTGGAACTCCGGCTCTACAGTGAACTTTGAAAGAAATCCCCTATGCTTGAATAAAGTGATGGGGGAGCAAGAGGACACATTGGACATTGAGCTTCGCCTCGGCCAAAGCTCAAGTGTTGTTTAATCCTCCTCAAGTTTCGAGCTTCTACATAGATTGCACGAGCATTGCAGTCACGGGAGACAATGTTCATCAGGGATCGATTAGGTTTCAAAAACTTTTCCGGAGAAGCCAACACCACATTCTTCAAGTCCTAAACAGTCTCCTCAATGGATCACGTTCCATTGCGGTCAAAATGCTTTAATGTCGTTAGCAAGATTTGACCAGTTTTTGCATCAGTTTTGCAGAGTTAAATACTTCAACGCGCTGGAGTGAATTAGTCACCGAGTGCATCCAAAACGATCAGTATCTTAGTCAGGAAATTCAACAAAGACAGTCGAGAGTTAAACATCAAAGAGGTTTCGCAAGAGCTCAATATTCCAGGTCTTTCAGAATATTCCTTGCAACAAGTAAAACTTTTCGAAAGGAAACTCTCGCTTAACTATGAACAATCTCAAACTTCCTTTTTGGAGCACAATGCTTTGCATGCAAGCAATTCCTGGGTTCCTGGGTTCTGGCACATGGCACAGTTTCTAGTATTGAAGCAATTCTTATTTTACGTCACCAGCTAGCGTTTAGTCGCGAGACTTCGAATACGATGTACTATATTTGATGCCATATAACTTCACCAATTACCTGACAGTCAGTGTAGTTATTATATGATGCTATTATCGTTGGTCCCTGCTGCCCATGATATCAGTCACTGCTAAGATGGGCCCAATTGACGTGCTGCTCAGAATCAGCTTCAAAGAGTATTAGTAGACATGTTTGAAGTATCAAATCAAATTGTAGCTGGTGGATATAAATACACACATCTTGAGACGCACAATTGCGATAACATTTACCCGCACCGTGTGCAGGGTTCTCATCGACTTGGAAAAGTGTCGGATTAAGATATGTGCTATTTGAATTGCTCAATTTTCGAAGCTGCCTGGTTCCACAACCTGATTTCAGAATTGTTCTCGAAGAGTTTCCATTCATCCCCGACCATACAGAACATTGGGATCCCTGACTTCCCTGGGAAATGGTAGCTCAAATCGCTCCATCACCGCACACTCGGCATTTCCTTCTTCTAAGACTGCGAGTTTCTTGCCACAAGAGCATTTTGGAGATGATAGTGGCCTTGGATGATTTTCGGGTAATAAGACAGGCTTTACTGTTGGAGGCACCAGAAGTGGTTTCTGCTCCACTTGTCTGTGGTCATGCTCAGTAAATGCTAGGAAGGCAACCACACTCGCCACCACTAAGACGGCCTTTGCAGCATGGGCAAGTGCATGTCCAACCCTCCCACGTAGACCCTTCATGAATCCTCCCGCAAAATCAATACCTCTTACTGCAACCACTTTATGATCCGAACTTAAGACTGGTTCTTGAGAGTCCTGTTTGCCATTTCTGTCTAGTGGTACGCCCTTACATCCATCGTCTTTCTTATCTACTTCATTTCCCCTAGAGAGCGTTAGCATTTTGTCAGCTCGATCTTGAGGCAGCGAAATAAGTTGAGAGAGATGTTTGGATGATTGGTCGTCCACTTCAATGGCTGCATCCAAAACTGGCTTGGAGTACGGCGGAAGGAGAAGATCGTCTTTTTCTTCCATTGGCTCACCTGCAAATGCTAAGGCTTCATGTACAACTTCCCATTCTCGCCCTTTATGGTTCTTCAACCTGTGAAGGAGTAAGTGACGATTTTCTTCGAGTTCTGCAAGTATGGCATCCTTTTCGACTCTCTGGTGACTTTGCGTTGACTGAGAAACAAAATCAGTTGCTTTAGTCAAAGGGAAAGTTTAAGAGTTCAGAGCTACAACAGCATGGACGATATGGAAGACCTTTCTTGAATGACGATACGAGCACCTGACAAGACATAACATTATAGTGCTCCTTCGACCCATTGAAGTATTCACCCTATATGTTCTTAGCTGTAGTCTGAGAGCTTGAAACCTTTCTACTGATTGTATTATGCAAATTACGAAAGAACATCTCATTGTGATGCTCCTCAAATGAAAGTCCGACTTGCTCTTCATAATCGCGGGTTACAATCCAAACAGACATCCTTGCCATTCCTAGGAATGGCACGTCACATAGAAACCACAAACGCTTGTCAAGGGATCAAACTCTTTGCAGAGCGTAAGAGTTATCAACCCTACTGTAAAATTAACAAAACCTCATCCAGTAGAGAACGATGAAGATTTCATGCTCTAATATGTACGTCATTTTCAAGTTTTGTGCGTTGCATTGGGGTCGGTTTCAGTGCTCGCCACTACGATTCTTCCGGAGTGCTGACAATGTCCCTATGAAAAGCCATCATACGACGTTTTTGACGTTGACATCCTATAGGCAACAATGTCTCACGAGAAAAACCAACTCAACCTCAACTACAGGATAGATGGAGAGAGTTGTCTTCTGAGAACTGTCGAGCGCCGTTACATGCAAACTGTCGAAACCAATCTCTCAATTGCAGACATAACCTTGTAGGGCTTCATGCATTCAAAATAATCCGCGGCTCAGGAATAATATGTAGTTTAAGTTATTGGGAAAATAAACAAGGACTCCAAAACTCCAACGAAACAAGAGAAATGCACCTGCTCGGACATAATACATGAAAAGTCGCCGGTAAAATTCCAGAAGACCGAGAGACGACTCACGCATGTCTCGCATGAAAGAAAGTGCAGTGTAAAAAACACGGTAGTGAGAACTGAGCAGAAAACCTGTAAAGCTTCAAGCTGGTCTTCAAGCGTTTCTAAAGCATCGCGAATCAAGCCTAAAGCCCTTGCCTCCACATTCTGATCTCCACCTGTACTGGCCTTGCCACAATCTCCACCAAACCTCCCATAGCCATCCTTCTCACCCGCGTCACTCACAGAGGACAAACTAGAATCGAACATCCGGCTGCAAGTCGTTCGCATAAACTCGGACTTCAACGCTCGCTCAATGGCCTCACTAATCTTGGCATGAAGCTCAGACGCCCTTTCCAACACCAAGCGTATCTCGTCCGCTTCCATTCCCTCACCGTCCCTTCCACGAGAAACCAGAATCTCAAAACAAAATCAACACAATCAAGAAACTCGCCAACACGTCCGCACCTACTCCTCAATCATGCAATCGAGTGCATGAGCCGCACTTCGACAGCCACCCTTACTCCATCACGGCAACTATGAAAGACGAGCAGAGTTTCAACGCGATGTCAGAGGTGCAAAGCCTAGCAAGGGCATGATATCTCCACAATTCATTCCGCAGTCATCATCGTCTTCCCAGCTTCCGTTTCCTCCGCCGCTAAAAGAACTCCCTGGCTGTATGCGCATCAAGACCTGCCGCTCGAATTTCAAATGCTGCGATCACGCGCTGCCGAACACGCCACAAGTTTACGAAAACTTGGTGAGTTTGGAGACTGAGAGATTTAAGGCGGCGAAAAGGGCGGCGATGGACAAGCGAGGCTGCAGCGTCAGTTCGCAGACACAAAGCGACTGTCGGGGACGATGGAAACTGAAATGAAATAAGGGTTAGGGTCAGATTCTCAGTCAACTCTCTAGTTAATAAAGTTATCAATATTTCATTATAAATCAATTTTAAGTAACTATAACTCTATTCGTTAAAATTGGTTGGATATATATATATATATATATATATATATATTTATGATTGAATATTAAATATTAGTTATGGTGGATGGTGTTGTAATATAACTAGCAGATAGGTAGTTACATACGTGAAAATAGATAAATAATAGCCTACATCTATGCATTACCATAGAAGTTTGGCGAATTAAGTTTAGAGTAATAGTCACAGTGGAAACCAATTAAAAAAAACCTCAATAAAAAAATAAATAATATATAGATATATATATATATACACACAAATAACACATTTTATGCCAACTTTATATTAAAATACCAAAAAAAGAAACACCATTTTGTGAATTCAAATTTTAAAAGAGCATAAATAGTAACGACTGAAGACACCAACCCTGAAGTCAGCATGAGCAACAGAAGCAACAGGAAGAATGGAAAAAAAACAAATCAGGCTGCATTTGGGTTATGGTGGCAAGCATCTGGAATCTAACTCGTAGCGCGCATAAAAGCTGTTAGTTTGTCGCGCAATGTTCCCGCGAGAATGTGAGGGTGTGAGTGTGGATCCCCGGTGTTTTATCGATCTCAAGTTTCGCGGTGACGTTCAAAATCTAGTGGCTATGGCACCTGTTTCTGTGACCTGTTTGACGAGATTCTCCCAGAGTTGCTGCCCACAATCGCAAGGGCTTTGGAAAAGAATTTCGGTTGGGTTTCTGTGTAGCTCTGTCATGGTAATGTCTTCTGGTTGGGCTTCTGCCGTCGAAGCAGTTCAAGCTTCCCCTTTATCCGATTACGTGGTCGCTGTGTTCACTTTGACTGGGGCTCTCGGAATATTACAATTTTTTGACGAACTAGCCAAACGCGATTTCTTAGAGAAGGTGAAACTTGCCTCTGCATTTCTGCAACTTTTCCTCATTTTGAGGCTGTGTCACTTCCTGCGATATCATGTGGCTCGATACGCTTGTTTTGTGCCTCAACACAGCACTCTCATAACTGTCTCGAAGCCCTAGTTCAAGAAGTTGGGTGTGAACTTGAAGCTTGTGCTGCAGACTCTATTGCTTTGAGTTTGTTGCTGCGTTCTCTGGAAAACCCCGAAAGTCCTTGTGAATGTCCTGATTTGATAGTCCTGTTGGTATATGCAGACGTTGAGTCGAAAGCTCTGCCACATACTGTCTGGGTTGGTGTTTATGCTGTTCTGGCCTCTTTTCAGGTGAGGCTTTGTAACGCTAGATCTGCACTCAGCTTCACTATGGCGAATGCACTAACATAGTCAGCCACACTTTAGAAGCTGAGATGCTAGATGGTGTCTTGCTGGCTCCAAGGCTGACTTTCCTCACCTTTTGTTTCGGTATGTTCCGAAATGTGTGGGTTCATTGCACACAAACTTGCTTAGGGATTCGGTGTGGATAGTAACACTTTGTTCTTCATCTTGCAGCACTGCTCCTCTTGCTAAGTATCTGGCAGCCTTTGCACTTGTGGCAAACGGATTTCGTATGATTGGGTTAGGGCTTGGTCTTTGGAAGAATGAGTCTCTCGTAAAAGCAATAAGCAGAGGAGGCAGCCGAAGGTAATCTTTTGCCAGAGGCTACCAGTTCAAGAGTGTCTGGTTTATAACTCTTTCACATCTCTTACGCTCACCAGTTCTACGATGTTGGACTCCGTTTCACAATTGACAACCCATTGCAGGGAATTGCTGCAGGGTCCCCTTTATTATGCAATTGCAATCTTGGTCGCAACACTTTTTTTCTGGCGAGATTCACCTATTGGCATATGTGCAATTGCAACTTTGTGCGCAGGCGATGGTAAAATCATTTGCTCTGTCATACTTGTTTTTCTGCAGTACAGTCGGCATGCTTGTTCTCGGCTTTTCTATCCATCACACAGAATGTCACTGAAACAGACAAACCATGGCAGATTATCCCACTGCAAGGTTTGTTTTGAAGCTTTTGGTTGTGTATCCCTCCAGTAAGGGCCATCGAGCGTTGAGGCGATGTTAGTTGATGTTGATATGGGTGATGCAGGGTTTGCGGATATTGTGGGCAGAAAGTATGGTAAGCTGAAGTTACCGTACAACAGCGACAAATCATACATTGGCTCTGTGGCTTTCTTTATGCTGGCCTCACTCGCGTCCACGGTGTATGTAACCAACCTCAAAATTCTGTGATGGTAGCAAAATGTTTCTGGATATAGATAAAAGTCCTAAATCTGCCCAGTTTTTACACATTTTAAATTGTATTGTGATTTCGGACGTCTTAATCATTTTTCGGTTGGCCATGAGTTGAATGGTTATGTTGGCTTTGTTTTGAAATATGCAGATACATAGCTATCTTCTCAGCATGTGGGTTTTTCACAGCAACGCCGGGTGTTTATATTACGTCGCTAGCGGTGGCCCTTGCCGGTGCAATTGTCGAGGGTTTGCCTCTCCCAATTGATGACAACTTCACTGTGCCTTTCACTGCAATCGGAGTCGGCATGCTATTGTTTCCTTTTTAAGCACGAACTGCAGTTCACATTCTGTCTAATTGCCATCGCTGCTTTGATTTCATTTCTTCTGCGACACGTGAACTCTAAAGACGTGAATCCCCTTGGATTTTCGACTATTTCTTAAGTCTTGCACATCAAGTTTAGTAGCTTCACAGCAAGCCGCAGTAATTATATGCAGAGCTACCGACATAGTACTCCAAGTGTATGAAGCACACTCTAATGCTACTCCAAGCCAAAAGGACAAGCCGCTTTGCTATAATGACAATGCTGCGAGAGCATTCTATGTTTATTTTATTTCAATTCAATGTTCAAATGAGATGGTTTTCGGGAAAAATTAAGGAGAATCGGTTCAAGTAGGGTATGTACACTATGAAAGTTTAATAATTAATATTAATCTTTAATATTTAATAATATAATTAGTGAAATTTTGAATTAAAATTTATATTAATGTTGTATTCTTAAGTCGGAGTAGATGTTGATTGACTAATAATACCATTTTCTAGATTGTTATGTTTACGAGTTTTTCTTCAAGTTATGGATTCTGGATATTGTGAATGTATGAGTAAAACATGAATAAATATATAAATCAGAAAATATGTGTAAATAATGCTGTCATACACAGAGTAATATACAAGTGTCTTGGGAATGGGGACTTTGAAACATATATTTTTGGATGCAAACATATTTTTCAATATTTGAATTCGTCAAATGCCCTTCTCAAAGTTTCCGAAAAGCTTCAAAGCGTGAATAGAAAAACGATGTAAGTATACCTCATCAACAAGCATAAAGGAACTAAACTATTGTGTTCATCCACCCGAATATCAAGTGGCTTTTTTTTTAATGTAAAAACTCTTCCTAACGTTTTTATATATATATATATATATATATATATCCTGTAAGTTAACACAAATCAAACTCATCGAGACACATGAGGAGCATGGACCCCAAACAAAAGTCTACAGGAAGGCTTTAGACCTAAAAAAACCAGGTTTTATGTGCTCAAAATTATTGTGAAGGAGAGACTTGTCGGCAATCCAAGAGCAGCCTCTTGAAGGCCGTTAAAAGCTGGTATTTGAATGAGTAGGCGTCAAGAATGAAAGTAATTCGTCCACTACCAAGTCCCGCATCAGTGCAAGTGTTGGCAAGAAGGCCAGATGAGTCGGTGGAAATGGTCCGAAAATTCACATTGCGGAATTCTTACCAGTCCAACCCCAAAGCATTCAATTCCATATGTCGAAGCGCTCAAATTGCGGGTCCGACGCTCTCGTCCGCGAAATCGGACGCTACAAAGTTGACGCCACCTGTACAACTGTCTTGTGGAGAATTATGTATTGTTCTATAATGTGGATCGTGCAAGGTCTGTGGATTGAATTGCCTCGTTGCTATCCCAGCGCTTCTTTTCATGCGGTTACAACAAGAGGGTATGGAATGTTACATAAGCATTCCATATATTTTTTTATTTCTGCAGGGTATTGCAAAACCCATTATGTTCTTGTCGCTTGTGAGTTTCATCACAAATGCCAACAAATACAAATGAATGAATATACTATGTCACAAATATGTCTCTTGAATGTGACCCTCTAACTGAATACACATAGAAAAAGTAACAACATTTTTTTATTGATGGGCACGAGAACGATACATTTACTAGTTCGTGATCAAATGAATGTTGTTCATCTATCTGACAGAATGAAATATAGATCTCCAACACCCCTCGCGCTTAGAATTCTCGATAAATCATACTTTGATAAGGTAACGAGATCGAAGTGTTCCTGGTTTTTGGAATCGAGTTACCGGAGGATGTATGCAGGTTTCAGTCGTCGTGATACCCAGAAGTTTTCGCTAGTGAGTCTTTCCACGTGATTTGGAGATGGAGTGTGCAGAGTACAACGAGTGTTTACCCTGGATGTAATGGTTTTGTAAAGCACTAAATTTTTGCAGATTCAGATGCTTCTGTGGAGCTTTTGGTTCCTCTTGGCAACACTTCATTGAGTTTGTCATTGGTGTTTGGATATTATCTTCTTGTTGTTGCGAACTCCTGTGAGCGGTGAAGGTTTTGATGGGGTATAATCGGAGAAGGTGGTTTCTTTGAGAGATAACCTCGGTGATGTCAATAGTCAGTCGAGGTTCTTTGCGGTTCAATATAGACGTTGCCCTAGGGTTTACTACCGATGGACAGATTGCAAGAGACAGGTGATTAAGTTTCGGGGTGCTGTTCACAAAACTTTGACTATGGAGGAAGCAGGGCCCTTTGTGCTAGGGAACTAGGTTTTTTCTAGGATTTTATAAGTTGGATCCCGTTTAGAATTCTGATAATAAGCTTGAGTTTTTTATTCCCATTTTGCTTCTAAGCTTGACAAATCTGTTCTTTCCTATAGCTTTGGTGAAGATATGTGTGATCTGATCATGTGTTGATACGAAAAACAGATCTACTGTTCATGTGAGTAGATTTTCTCGTATGTAGTGTAACCACATTTCTATGTGTTTGGATCTGTTGCGGCACACTGGATTGTGAGCAAATTCTTCACTACTTGTAGGTGTGGAATTCAAGGATTATGCATGAAGCTGCAAAGAATTCCTTTGGCAGTGGAGATTTTTGGTTTTGTATTTACCAAATATATGAGCATTTCCATAAATTTCTAGAAATGCTTTGTATTGATGTGTTGCAAGTCTGCCTCATTGTTGATGTTAAGTCCTTTAGTCATGGATGTAGAGGATGGTGTGTAATCTTCCATAGTCAAGTCCTTCATAATATGGGTGGTGTCTTTTACAATTAAGTTAGGAGAGGAAGATTCTAGTAATCTTTTCCAACATAGGAATCAATATTTTCAAGAATTGATATTTCAAATTGATTCATGAGTTAGTCTTTGATTTAGGTTATTTTGTTGGAATTAAAGCTAGTTGACAAGAGATCATCAATGTAGAGTATGACAATGGTTGTGCCAACACTATCTTGGAGATAGTAGAGATTGTAGTTACTTTTGTTTTGAAAAAATTGTGTATATTAAAAAATATATTGATTTTTTTAAATTTAGGCCCTTCATACTTGCTTCAAGCCATAAAGAGACTTGTTAAGTTGGCATATTTTGTTGAAGTTTGTGAAATTGTAGAAACTATTAGAGATGAGTATGTATATAATTTCTTTTAGATCACCATTTAGGAAAGTGGATCTTATATGGAAATAAAGAAGTGACCATTCATTGTTGGTTGTAAGAAGAATGATCAATCATATTGCTTTCTATTTCATAATTAGATTAAAGTTTTCATTATAGTCAATTATCTAAATTTGTTCAAAGTTGCAACTAGTCTTGCCTTGTGTTTTATTGGTTTTCTATTGCATCGAATTTTGGTTTTGAATGTCTATTTTGTGGTGAGGATGCATTGTGGAAGGTCATAGAGCTTCCATATGTTGTTCTTCATAATGGAAGTACACTTTTGTTCTATAGTCTCTTTCCAATTTGGATCAACATTAATTGCATCAAAACTAATAGGATCTAATGGCTCATGAGTAATACCAAAAAATAATTGTATTCAATTTGTAAGTAGGGTATGATTTGGTAAAGAGAATGTGATTTTATTGTTGTGTTGAGACCATTGCAAGAGAACATTATCCTATCTCTCAATCAAGAAGATAGTTCTTGGATTTGAGTAGGATGATGCCATTGAATAATACCATTTTATATATGAGTATTTCTTGTAGGATGCGTAGATGTATCAAGAACTAGATATCCAATGGCATTGATTAAGAATGCGGTGGGTAGAATTTATTCATTGATGTCAATTGATCTTTTGATATTTAGATTTGATTATATTTTATTTGCATTATTAGATGCAAGTAATAGTGAGTCCTTTGGTTTGATTGGTGTTTCTGCTTTTGTCTTGTTTAAGACATTGGTGCTATTTTGAATAGTTGATAGATTATGGTTTGGTACAATATCTTTGTTTAAGACATTTGTTTTGTTGAAGAATATGTTATTGTATAATAAAACAGCCATTAAATAAAAGAAGAAAGGAAATGTTTTATCATAGAAGAGTTATATTATATATTTTAGCAAAAGTTAGTACAAGAAAATAAGAATTGATATCCTAAAAGGACCAATTGCCAACTAGGATCAAAATTAAATCCAAAGGCACAAAACCGAGCACCTATATTATTTCTAAGGTTTTTTTGTCAATCAAAGAATGAAATTTGAGAATAAACTTGTGAAAAACAATTTGAGAGTTAATTTCATGTCATTTGGATTAATATTGAGGTTTTTAGGGATTTTTTAAGTTAATAATGTACTTGATAGATTTAGATTTTGTGAAATAAAAGTAAGTTCATGAATTTGAAGATTTTGTGAGTTTTGTAGGATATTTATAAGTAAAAATTTGAAAATTTGTTGTTGTGCTTGTTATGAATGTGTGTAAAAAATTTGATGTCAATCAAGCTATTAGATTAAAGAATACGAAAATTTTGTAGGTTATAGTCTTAAAAATTGAGGTTTATAGGATCAATGAGAATTTCTAATATATCTATTAATTTGTTAATTGGATTGAAATATAATTTTATTCAAAGGCACTTAACTTGACTTCCAATAATTCTGAAAATTTTAAAACCAATTTAAAAGTAAAATTAAGAAATCGTGGTTCATAAATATCAATATCAGGGTTGGACAAAAAGGCTACCTGATATCTGAGGGGAATTCAAGAATTATCACCTATATAGTATGTGAAATCTTTTTCAAATATTTTATGCTTGGTTTAAATTTAGTTATTACAAATCTTGCAAATTTTAAGTCAAAATCAACAATTCAAAAACTATTTATTGAATTTTTAATCTAATGTAGGATATGTTAAGAGTTTGTTTAGGATTTAGGATTTGATTAAGGATTGATTAAAGTTATTTTAGTATCTAAGATTTATTTAGGATTTACTTAAGATTTGATTTAGAGTTTGGTTAAGATTTAGGATTTATATAAGATTTGATTATGATTTGATTAGAATTTATTTAGGACTTTATTAAAATTTATTTAGGATTTGATTAAGATTTGATTAGGACTTAATTAAGATTAAGGATTTTATTTGGATTTGATTTAAGATTAGAATTTGATTAAGATTTAATTAGTATTTGATTAAGATTTAAGATTTTATTAAAGTTTGTTCTAAGATTAGGATTTAGAATTTAATTAATGTGTGATTAGGATTTAGGATTTCATTAGGATTTGTTTAGAATTTGGTTTAGGATTTCATTAAAGTTTTTTGAAGATTACATTAGGATTTTATTAAGGTTTAATTAAACAATTTACTTTTGATATTTTTTTAATATTTTTTTTGATATTTTTTTATTATATATATTTTATTAAGAATAATTTATGATTTTTTTATATTTCTTTTATAAATTTGAATTTAATTAAAAATTAATTAGCATTATTATAATTTAATTTATGTTTATTTAGGATTTTATTAAAATTATTATAGTCATCTTATTACAAGTTCTATTTTTTCTTCCACGGCCAGGTATTTAATGCATTCTCAAGTAGACCCCACATATTACTACAACATTTTTAGAAATTTTTAGCTTATGCTCATTGAAAATTCATACTTAAAATCGTTTAGTTCTATGGTCATATTCTACAAATAGGCCAAACTTAACTTGAGGCTAGAATTTATTATATTTTCATGTTTTAATCTATATATAAATTTTGGAACCAAAAATCTAGAGGAATGACAAATTGGGATTTTAAAAATGATTTATATCCATAGAAAAGTTGGCATTTTGGCTTGAATTGTCATAGTGCAATTCATATCAATTAATTTGCAATTGGCTCTTTTTACAATGTTGTTTTGTTTTAGAGTAGATCCATTTGTGAGTTCCTGCCTTATTCTACTTTTTTGACATAATGTGATAAATTTTTTAGAAAGAAATTTCTTGCTATGATCAAAGCGCATTGATCAAAATTTTATTTTGAATTACATTTCAACCATATTCATAAAATCTAAACTTTGCAAAACCTTGTGATTTGTAGCAAAAAAAATCAAATCAAATAAAGTAACTATAATCATCAGTTACGATAAGTATATAGCTTGAACCACCAAGAGATGTTATTGGAAACAAGCCACATATCTATGAATGGATTATTTTAATTTTTTCTTATTTTTTTGTTTTACTTGCTGTCAAGGGCATAAATTTCAAACAAAGAAATCTTCAATACACTCTTGTGATACTAAAAAGAACTAAAAAGTCATTCAAAGTTGATATATTATTGAATTAGAATGGCTATTGCCAAAAATAAGAAGACTAGAAAATCTAGAAATAAGATTAAGGACTAAAAAGACATTGATTAGAGTAAAGAAGGCTTCACTCTTACCTCTACATATATTCTTCAGTAGGAGCTACATGGCAATGTCTTGCTGAACCTCTAAAATGTGTTGACTTTACAAGACATGTATCTTAACTTATAAGATAAGTTTTCTATATGTATACCACATAATTAACTTATTTTTCAAGCTATCAACATGTCGTTAATTTATTGATCAAGATTCTAACCTACCCATCAACTACAAATATATATAAAATCAAAGTAGCATCTATGAAGCTTCTCTAAAAGGTATTATAAAATTAATCTACTTTTATTTATTTTTATCTACTTCTACTTAACCATATAGGTATTTATTAGAATATTTATGAATATCTATGATATTACCTCTCTCCCCCTTTCTATGAACAAATTCTATGAGGAGCAATCTTTATATGTTGAGACTATCCAAGATGCGGCAATTTATATTTGCCACATACTCTGATCTTTGTTCCCTTTGAAGATGATTGATAGGTCCTCTCAGCCATTGATAGTGTCTTATACTAGAGCAAGAAGACCACCTTGTTATTTGATTGTTGTTGAGGTCTTTGTAACTTCCTTCAACTAAAACATTTGGAATATTGTCAAGAGTTGTTCATACTTCTAATAAAATCACCAAATACTTGGAGTCTCTTCCAAGGTTGTGATACCAAACACATTATATGTTGCCATCTATTTGACAAAAGATATGTCATTCTTAAGAATTTTTATTTCAATTTTATTGTCTTAAGGTTGTGACAATTACAATGTCTTATTTGATAAGTCCGTTGTTAGGAACTATATACAAGATAAGGATTTAGGATCAAGAAATGGAATTAGCTTGACATTAGAACAATAACTAGATACAAGGCAAGAAGGTCATGGCGAGACCACAAGAAGTGAGTTGTCAAGACTAAAGATTCCCTCAACCTTGACTCTTATATATACTAGGTCTTAAGAAGCTTCTTGAAAAGTTTCCATGAGGCTTAGAAACAAAGTAAGCCTAAGATCCTTCATTGGCAACTTTCTTAATCATCTAAGCATTCTAGAACCTTCCAAGATCTCCTCTGACCTTCTAAAACTTTCTTAAAATCTATTGAAATCTTTAAGAACCTTCTTAGAACTCAATAGAATCTTTTGGAATCTTCTAGGATCTACAAGAAGCTTCTTAGAATCTTCTATAACCTTCTTAGAATCTTCTAGAACCTTCTTAAACCTTCTTCAATTGTATATTTGTGACATCACTTCTTCCTCTAATTTTGAGGTCTTTGAGAAGCAATGTTGCTGTAAGTCAGTATATGTACAAAAAGTTGAAGATCTATTGTATAATATCCATTACATATTCCAATTGTTTTTTGCAAGGCAAATGGTTCATAGGCCCCTCTGACCATTGATAGTACTCCAAGCCTACTACTTGTGAGCAAGCATTAACTTCGATATATTTATTATAGAATAATCCTACAAACACTCTTTTTGGGCGTCTTTCACAAGCAAGTTCTATCTCAAATACAATTATCAGCAATCTATCACTCGATATCTTTCAATGTTTTTGTGATTTAGATAGCTCTTTATGTTGGCATTCTCTCTCATGAGCTACTTAGTTGAGATGATATGATCGGTAGGGTGTCTATCTTTTAACTACCTATATCACATAAAGTAGATAAGACCAAAAGAATATAAACAAGCTATGGTCATGAACTCGAACTACTCACTTATATTATTGTAAATATTTGAAAAAATTGCCTCTTTAAAGGCTATCTCATCCCCCTTTTTTATGAAGCCAAGAACTAAAAATCATCATAGTGAAGCCATCTTATTAAGCTATTGTGCCTCATTTTACTGATTTTTGTCTAGATAGATGTTATTGATAGAACTTTTGAACCTTCATTTGTGTATTTATAAGATTATCAGCTGATTCCCATGTACAATTATTGATATCATATCCATGCCAATGGATCAAATATTCAAACCTTCTATGTCTTATCCTTGAATCTAATATCTCTTCTACTTCAAATTCAACATGATCATTAATTTCAATCATAGGAGATGTAGTTGTCTTTGATCTGGTATGTTTGATTCTTTATACCTTTCCAAAAGTGAAATAGAAAAGACTTGATGAAACTTCATGGATAAAGGTAATTCCAAGCAATAAATTATATTATTGATTTGTTTCTAAATCACAAATGGTTCCAACTTTTGATAGTCTAACTTATTACATGGCCTTTTGATTTTTATATTGTGCCAAATAAACCACACTTTGTCACCAACTTAGAATGGATGATGTTCCTTTATCAATTCATTTGCCACAAGCTTATAATGTTGTTGAATCCTTTCTAGGTGAGTCTTCAAGGTTGCTTGAAGTTCGGCCATCTGTGTAGCAAGGTTCTTTGTTCTTGGATTTATCAACTTTCAAGGCTCTATTATATCTAACTTTAGATGATCACCATAGTTTGAGTAGAATGGCATTTATTACATAGATGCATGGATTATGTTGTTAAATGCAAAATCCACTAATGATAAGTAGAAAATCTAGTCGTCTTATTGATAGTTGATGGTGTACCTCAAATATTACTCAAAAATTTGGTTGATGAACTTTTTTTGGCCATTAGTTTGAAGATGGAAGGCAGAAGAAATATTGATGTCAACCTTAAGAATCTTAAAGAGTGCCTTTCAAAACCTTGATATAAATTGTGGCTGAAGATTTGACATAATGTTGTCTAACAATCCGTGGTAATGATAGACATTGTCAATAAAAAGTCTTGCCATCTCTTCACTAGTAATTGACTTCTTGCAAGATATAAAATGTGCCATCTTGGTCAATTAATCAACAACTACGAAGATAGTATCAAATGACTTTGATGGTGGGAGATCTATAATAAAATCCATAGAAATAGATGACCATGGTTGTCTTGAAATAGGAAGGAATTGAAGAAGTCCATATGGTTGATATTGAGGGTTCTTTGACCTTGAACAAATATTACATGGTAGTACAAATTCTTTAATGTCCTTCTATATTTTAGGCCACCAAAAATCTCTAGATAGAAGTTCTAAGGTCTTATTGAATTCAAAATTTTTGACTACAAAGAAGTCATGGCATGTTTGAAGAACGTGCAGGTGAGTTAGTCTTTTAAGAATAAACAAATGTTCTTCAAAGAATAAGAGATTGTCTTCAATTTTGAATTTAGAAGACTCTTCAGGAAGGTTGTTGGTAAGATGCTTGATATTAAGAACAAGAAGGTCTGTAGTTGAGACTTTATAAACTTGATCAAAAAATAATAAATCCACAGGCATTGATACATTGGTTGCTCAAAGATAAAATTGCTTAAGCTTTAACAAGGTTGCCTATTGTTGATCATATGCTGCTTTGTTTTTTTTTGATTCAAAGTAAGAACGTCTTGATAATGTATTTGATAACCCTTATTAGCTCTCGAGTTGATATGTGATGCAAAAATCAAATCATAATAAACATATATTCTAACGCGTTTAGCCATGCTTCAAGACTTGTACTGACATGAGGTATTCAAGATTCTTGTATTTTATATATTCAGTTATTTAATGAGAGATGCTTTTAAGAAAGTGGCGCCATTCTTGGAAAGAATCCACAATCGCAAGCAATTCTTTATTGTAGATTTTATAGTTGATTTTTGTCCCTTAGATTTTTCTAAAATAGAATGCAATTAGATGAAGTTTTTCATCTTCTTTATATTGCAATAAGACTACTTCTCATGCAAAGTCTGAGGCATTACTCTCCATAAAGTAAATCTTATTGAAATCTAGATGTATAAAAATTGGAGATGTTGTCAAAGCATTTTTTAAGCTTTGAAAAGCTTTCTCTACTTTCAGGCACTAGTCCAGCTTATCCTTGCATGTCAATTGCATAAATGGAGCAATAATCTTGGAGTAATTTCTAACAAAAATCCTATAGAAGTTTACAAATCTAAGAAAGTATTGGACATTACATGTAATTTTTGGCTTTGCCCAATCGATGATTCATTGTACTTTCTTTAGATCTATAAAAAGGCCTTTGTTGAAAATAATATATCCAACAAATTCAACTTACGGTGCATGAAATACATACTTTTCTAGGTTTGCATATAGTCCAATACTTCGTAGTTTTTCCAATACAAGGTGGATATGTTTTTTGTAGTCTTCCGGATTCTTAAAAAAGATTATAATATCATTCCAATAGATCACAACAAAGACATCAAGATGCTCATAAGATATGTCATTCATTAAGTATTGGAATATGGCTAGTATATTGGTAAGTCCAAATGACATGATATTATATTCAAAATATCCATACCTAGTGCAAAATACTATCTTCTTCTCTCTCGTTAATGCATATCAAGTTATATGTATATTGTAGATCAATCTTCATAGAGATCTTTGTTTGGCTAAGTTAATCAAGAAGTCTGGATATCAATGGCAATAAATATCAATTCTTTATTGTTATTTTATTGAGATTGCAATAATTGACACACGTTCATAAAGATCCATTTTTTTTCTTCACAAATAATATTGAAATACTAGCTGGCAACTTGGAATGTCAAATAAAATTCTTAGCTAAATTTTCATTGATGTAATCTTTTAAAGTTCTAAGATCATTTTGGAATAAATTGTATATGGATCCAAATGGTGGTTGAGCACCTTCTTGAAGAACAATCATATAATTGTAAGGGCAATGCTTCGGCAAGATGTTTGTATTTTTTTTTAAAATACATCTACAAAATCCATATACACCTCTAGAATTGTTGTTGTAGCAACCGTAGGTTTTGATCATGGATTTGTATAGAGAGCAAAAATAGTGCCTTGTTTGATCACCCTCAAAAATGCTCTAGCTCAAATAAATAAATGTTGTTTAAGTTTTGACTTATCAAGTGTTAAAAGCTTTTTCATAGATCTGGTGGTTCTATGATCTATTAAAAAAAATTCTAACTTTCAAGATATCCAATCTATTCGTGGATTGTATTTTTTAAGCTGTGAGAGTCCTTAAATGACTAAACTTGATGGTGATTTAATAATGTTGAATACTACTTGGTTGCTATAGTTGTCGAAGGTTATTTCTAATAGAATTGTCTCATGAAAGATGTTTCTAGATGATAAAGGCTGATCATCTGTTACTTCTATATGTATGGCTTTGGATTTTTTGACCATACATATTTTATGTAATCTAAATAATTCTTTATCAATAAAACATGCACAGGCTCTTAAATCAAGTAATGCATGATACTCTAGTTTTGTGACTCCTAACTATATAGGTATAGTAAAATAATAAGAAGCATTGGGAGAGAATATAAGATCTTTTTTGATTTGTGATAGTGAAGAATCCAATCGCACATTCCTTACTGTGGCTAGACACCCTCGTTTTCTTGCAAAGTTTTTGATGATGTGGCAGCACTCTTCATTCAATATGTACGTTGGTATTTCTCTGAACAATTATCAACCTTATGGCCAAGTTCCCTTAAATACTTTTTTTCTTACTCAAAAAGAGGTTTGAAGCGAACTGCATCAATCTATATATCTTTTGCTTTGAAATGTTCATTAGAATTGGATGGTGAAGAAGTTGCAAAATAATTGGTGTATACATGTGGCATAATTGAAGAACGTTTATCTTACCATCATTGAAATAAATGGTTATCACACTTCACAACTTGATTAATGGCTTCATTGAGTATTTGAAGATCTAGCATAGACAACAATAAGTCCTTGATATTGTCTAATAATCTCCAATAAAATTGGTTCATCAATACATCCTTTTTTTTAAATTTATATTACATACTAATTATTAAAAATTTGAGACATACGTTGATGTAAAATATATTTTTTGTCAAAGACTTCAAATTTTAATTATTGAAAAATGAATCTTATCATGTTCACCAAATGCTTCTATAAATACTACCAAAAATGCTTCAAAATTGTGCAATATATGAGAATTCTTTTCAAATAATGAAGTGAACCAAGATAAAACTTGACTTAAGAACAATGTTCCAATCAAACCAACATGAAATGCTTGAATGGAATATTTTTGAGGTAGAAGGAAGGTGATTACTTGTACTTAGTTTATAAAGCCACAAAATTTTGAGCAAGTCCCATCGAACTTTTTTGGAAGGTTGATCCTTGGTTCTTTTGCTATTATTATTATGAAATCATTGCCTGGAGTGGATACACCTCCCATATTTATTGAAGTAGATGTAATTATTTGAGAATTTGGAACGTCTATTGCCATTTGATGTGGTGCTTGAGGTACTCCAATTCCTTGACCATTATGTATGCTCATATATAGTTCTTCATTCTAAAGCCTCTTAAAACATTCCATGATCTCTTATGACCTTCTAGAACTTTTATAGAATCTATTGGAACCTTCTGGTACCTTCCAAGATCTATAAAAATCTTTTTAGAACCTTCTAGAATCTTTTCAAATCTTCTTTAATTGTATGATTGTAACATCCGCAAATGAAGTTCTTGAGTTGAATCTATTGGTTGTTGATTCTTCATCTCCTTAGCATCACAAATATATAAAAGCTACAAATCAGAATAGAAGGTAGAGCATTATGTTCTTTTAATTTTTTTTCTTTTATAGCAAAGATTTGCTATTCTTCATCTTGATTTTGATCGATGTCATTGATGAAAAGCTTCAATTTTCTTTACTGTATTTGCAAGATTCTTTGCTTGCTCCCATCTATGTTTACTAATATCATATCTATGCCAATGAACAAGATATTCCAACCTATTTTGGCACTGCCTTAAATCTAAGTCTCCTTCTATCTCAAATTCTTAATTATTATCAACTTCTATAGAAAGAAGTGGTATTTATCTTCTTCTTGAGATATTCACTGTTTTATATGGCTCAAGTTGAGATATGTGAAATAGAAGGTGGATCTTCAATTACTTTGTGTCGTGACAGAGAGAATTTTCTTTAAGAAAGTGTTGGACTTCTAGCTATTACTAATTACTCAATCAAGCTTCAAGATTAAAAAAATACCAAGTTTATATATAATTTTTTTCTTTTAGGGATATTTATATCAATACATAAGTCTTAAGTACCAAAGATCACCAAAATGTAATAAAAATATTATAAAACCTTATATATATCCTTAAGGTGAATTTTTTCCAAACTTCAATAAGTCATATCTCATGATTGGACCATCCAAATAAATCCAAATTCTATATAAAGTACATATATACTTTTAAAGCTACTTTTAATAATATCTCAATATCTCACAATAGCTTTAAAAATATATATGTACACATGTGTATAAATTTCTTTATATTTTATAAAGTAAGTATTTAAACACCATAAAATTTTGATATATAATTTTTTAAGCTAAAAATTCATTTGAAAACTAAAGATATGGTTTCAACCATTACTATCAACAAAATGACTCACTTATTGTCTATGAATTATATATGATGTCTTCAATACTCTATAACTTCTTCATACAAATTTCAAATGCAAAAATTCTTTTATAAGAGATATAGATCTTAAAATTATCCTTGTGATTATACCTTTTAATCTCCAAAATCTATTATAAAACTCCTCGTATCCTCATAATAGCAACAATATATCTTTAAAAGATACATCAACTTCAAATGGCTATAACTTTATCACCTTGATTCTAAAGCCTCTAAAATTTGCATACAAATTGTAGTCTAAATTATAAATCTTACAACCTTTTATTTAAAATTTTCGAATGCCCTTTCTAAAGTCACCAAAATCCTTATTATGGTCGTAAGTAGCTTGCTAAATGTTTATTGAATGCTTGTAAAGATCATTACTTTTAGCCTTCATCCATCCATATCTTGCTTTTATTCCTCCAAATAAGCTTTTTAGAGGTTTGAATCTTCATCTTTGAGTCCCAATCTTCTCTATAAATTTTATACTAAATATTTAAATCCTATATATTTTAAATACTATAATCAACATAAGTAAATTTTAAAATAAATTTTCTTACATCAACTCTCTTTAAATTAACCTACTAACTATTCTAAAGTATATTAATACTTATAAATATATTATCTACTTTAGTTAATTTTTATATACTATAAAAAATTATAATACAACATTGGTAGATATAATTGATAAGTAATAGAACTAACTCATTTATTAATAGGAAAAGTCCCAAGCCTATGATAGTCCAACTGGTCACAAAGATGAGTAGTTTTGATATTGTAACAAAGTAATCATACCTTAACACCTACATTGAATTGTGGTTATTCTTTGCAATAGGCATCTACATTAAAAAATTTGTCATTTTTGAGCTCTCTTCAACTGTACCTTCATTGTTGTATGTAGCTTTGATAAATTATTTGCTAAATCTTCTGCCATAAGATTATCAACTTTTCAAAAATCAAAAGTATCAAATCATAGATGAAAACCATAATTGGCAAAGAAAGGTATTTTTTGAGTGGAAGAGTATATTAAATTATTGTATGCAATCTCTACCAATAATAAAAAAATTATCCAATCATCTTGATGATAATTGATGGTACACCTCAAATACTACTCTAATATTTTATTTACTTGTTCTATTTATCCATCAATTTGAAGATGAAAAATTAAAGAGAAGTTTATATCTACCTTTAGAATCTTAAAAAGTATTTTTTAAAATCTTGATATAAATTGAATCCTCCTATTCAAAATAATATCTTTAGGCAATTCAAGATAGCAATAGATGTTGTTAAAAAAAAACTTAGTTATTTCTTGATATATGATAGATTTTATTTATGGTATAAAATATGCCATTTTGATAAAATCATCTACTGCTATAAATATAGAATCATATAAATTTGAGAGTGGAAGATTTGTAATAAAATTCGTAAAAATAAAAGACTATGGTAGTTGTAGAATAAGTAATGGCTGAAGAAGTCTATAAGGTTAATGGCAAGGAATTTTGAATCTTGAACAAATATCACATGATTGTACAAGGTCTTTGACTACCTTCTACATTTGAAGCCACCAAAAATCTCTCGATATTAACTCCAAAGTCTTCTTGTATCCAAAATATCAGGCTATTAGAAAGCCATGACGAGTTTGAATACCATTTAATTGTGCCCTACCTTCTAGAATGTAAAATCATCTCTCAAATTATTTTGGCTTTAATAAAATAGTTATTTATTGATCAAAAGATGCATCATCCTCTTTTGGTACAAGATGAAAATGTCTAGAAAAAGTGTTCGACAAACCTTATTATTTTTCAAGTTGATAAGTTATCTTAAAATCAAATCTTAATAAAGACATGCTCTAATGAGCTTGGCCATGATTCAAAATATGTGTTGACATGAAATACTTAAGGTTCTTATAATTTGTATACATGATGATTAGATTCAAGGCACCTTCTAAATAGTCATGCCATTCTTGAAATGAATCCATGATTGAAAAGAGTTATTTATTATGAATCTCATAAGTAATCTTGACTGCTAAATAAAAATTAGAATAGAAAGCTATTAGATGGAATTTGTCATCTTCTTCCATTTCTGATAATATTGCATAGAATGCAAAGTCGTATTCATTTGTTTTTATAAAAAATACTTTAGAAAAGTCGACATGATATAAAATTGATGTAGAAGTAAATTTCTTTTTTAAAGCATCAAATGATGCTTTGG
This sequence comes from Physcomitrium patens, assembly GCF_059467195.1. Classification (NCBI taxonomy): domain Eukaryota; kingdom Viridiplantae; phylum Streptophyta; class Bryopsida; order Funariales; family Funariaceae; genus Physcomitrium; species Physcomitrium patens. The sequence goes on along the minus strand of NC_143426.1, from coordinate 12,970,322 downwards.
CTTCTTTACTCCACTCAAGTTTGTCTTTACAATCAAATGTGTAAGTGAAGCTATAACTTGAGAAAAATTCTTCCTAAAGATTCAATAGTATTTGGCAAAGACTAAAAAATATTGCACGTTCCTTACTGTTCTTAGAATCTTTCAATCTATGATAGTCTGGACTTTCTTTGGATCCATCATTAGCCCTTCATTGGAAATGATATATACTAAGAAGTCAACTTTAATAGTATGGAATATTCACTTAACTAACTTTGCATATAATTCACGTTGGAAATACATGAGATTTCTACTCTTAGAATATTGACAAGCTCTTGAAGATCCATAATAGTTAGAAAAGTATTCTCATTTTTTTGAAAGTAGCATCTATAATCTTTTTTCTATAGATAATTTTAAAAAATTCAAAAAATTAAATTAGAAGAAGGTAATCCACAATCTCTAATACCAAATGAAAACTTCCACAAAGAGGTGTAATTTCTTCTCTTTAAAGAAAAGATCGATGTTAAAAAAATAAGATTTTTTGTTTAAGGATAGATAGTCCACAACCTTCAAAATATAACAATAGATGTAAGATAATTCACTCACTTCTAAAAGAGGACAAGACCAATAAGTTAACATTCTTGTTAAACTATCAAGGATATGAATCTTAGAAAAAGAAATCCTCAATATACTCTTGTGATACTAAAAAGAACTAAAAATTTATTCAAAGATGATATATTATTGAACTAGAATGGTTGTTGCTAAAAACAAAAAGACTAGAAAGTCAAAAAATAAGATTAACGACTAAAAAAGTATTAACAAGAATGAAGAAGGTTTCACTCTTGCCTCTATATATACTCTTAACTAGGAGCTACATGGTAATTTCTTACTTAACCTCCAAAATATGTTCACTTTGTAAAACATATATTTTAGCTTGTCAGACAAGTTTTCTATATGTGTGCCACATAGTTAACTTGTTTTACAATCTATCAATACGTGGTTAACTTATTGACGAAGATTCTAACCTACTAATCAACTACAAACATATATAAAGTCAAAGTAGCATCTTTGAAGCTTCTAGGAAGTTTTTCTAAAAGGTATTATGAAATTAACTTACTTTTATTTACTTTTATCTACTTCTACCTAATCATATAGGTATTTATTAGAGTATCTATGTATATCCATGACACTTGCTCCTAAAAGGCTTATTTGAGATTATTTTTTTTCTTGGTAGTAATTACAGATTTATTAATAAATGGAGATGTGAAGAATTCTTGTAGCCATATTGTATATCAATAAATCATATAATGTAGAATGATTTATATAATTGAATCTATAATACTATAATTTTATCTTATGAACTTTGTTTAAACTAAATTTATAATGGTATATAATTACAAAGATATTATATATATATATATATATATATATATATATATATATAATAGTATGTATTTAAAAATTAAGTTAATATAATTTATTGATGTAGTTCCAAACTCCTTTTTTGTGACTTTGTTGTGTCTTTTGCTATACAAAAAATAATTTTTATCATCAAAACTTATAATGAACTAGTTACTTATAAATGATTCTATGAATAACAATTTTTTTTTTAATCCAAATATGTAAAGATCATTTTATTTTTGTTTTATTTCTCTAGATGGAAGATTAAATTATATAGTCTATTTTTCAATAATAAGATGATTCTATCTATTTGTAATTTTGATATTATTATTACAAGATTCTAAATTATTAAGATATTGGTAATTATTAGTAATATACTAAATACTTCTATTATCAAGGTATTATTTGGAATTGATGTTATTAATTTTCAAAGAAGATAGAGTTGCTTTAAATACTTAATTATTTTTTTGTCCAAAGTGAAGGTTGTATTGGCTTCAAAAGAGTAATTTTTAGATTCTAGTTATTCTAAGTTATGTCATAGAAGTAATATTTTGTATAGCAAATTGTACATTTAAACAAAGCTCTTTTATTTGATTTGACTCTATCTTGTAAATTTTCATGAATTATTTTGAGTACATTTGCTTCATGTAACCTATCTTATAGCAATAATTATATTATATTCTTTAAAAAAATTATATTGAAAGGTCAAAGTTATGTTGATTGAAGAAACTCAATTGGTCTTTTAAAATTTTCATTATGTCAATGGTAGGATCCCCATGATTGGTTTTAATAGAAGTACCTTGTTGGATGTTGGCTTTTTGTCACGGCCATAATCAGGTAAGCTAATAATTACATATAGAAATAGGTAGAAGTAAGTAAAAGTAGATAAAAGTAAGTTAATTCTATAATATTTAATATAGAAGCTTCCTAGAAACTTCCTAGATACTGCTTTGACTTCATAGGTGTCTTTAATTGACTTTTTGGATTAAAAACGTGGTCAACAAGTTGGCCATGTGCCACACATGTTGTTAGCTTGAAGATCAAGCTAACTATGTGGCCCACACATAGAAAAACTTGCCTTATAAGTCAAGGCATGTGTCCTACAAAGTCAACACATATTGGAGGTCCTATAGAACGTCGCCACGTAGCCCCTAGTTAGATAGTATATATAGAGACAAGAGTGAAGGCTTCTTCACTCTTGTCAACTCCTTTCTTGCTTCTAGTCCAGGTTCAAGAGTCTTTAGTTTCTTATCTTGTGGCAATAGCCATTCCAGTTTCCTTTTAATATACCTACTTGTTTATATTTTGACTTATTATATCGAGATAGCCTTTTGGTGTATATTTTCCCTCATCGAGTCTTTGTCCTTGACAGATTGACAAGAGTACACTTACAATATCAAAGCTTTGTTTTTTCTTGAGTAAGAATGGATTACCCCTTTCTCTTGACAAGACATAAGCATATTAGAAGTTTGTGGATTACCCACTTCTAAACTGATATTGTTCTTAGTATCTTCTTTATTATCAAGTCTTTCTTTTCTTTTGTCTTGAGCAATATCAAACAAATTTTTCTTCTTAGTGCCATTATGACAGAGCTTGTTGAAGTGAAGAGTGCAATGGCACAAATGCAAGAGCAAATGAGGGAGTTAATGCTTGCGATGCATCAACTCAATTCACCAACACATGAAAGAACAAGAATAGCAGAAAGTGGAGATATAGAGATGATCGGAGCTGCTTCAACATCTACAACAAATCACGTTCCTTCTCCAATTGTACAACACCCTATAAGCACTAGAGAACCAAGAATTGCCTTACCTGAGAAATTCGATGGTACGAGATCAAAGTTTCGAGGGTTCATCAATCAAGTACAATTGGCAATTGAACTTCAACCGCAAAGCTATCCAACTCCAGGATCACAAGTCAGGTTTATTGGTACTCTACTTTCTGGTTTTGCATTATCGTGGTTTTCGTCTTTTCTTGAAGAATGAAATCCAATATTGGACAATTTGGAAGCTTTTTTGGCGGAGTTTCGATCTATGTATGGTGAACACGATGCAATTCGTGTTGCAACAAATAAGATCCGAATTCTGTGACAAGGAAATCGCTCAGTAACAGTATATGCTTCACAATTTCGACAATTTGCAATTGACATCAAGTGGGATGATGCTGCACTCATTAGTCAATTTCTTTATGGATTGCAATACGAAGTAAAGAAATTGATGCTCAACTTACCTGATCCTCAAACTTTGAGTCAAGCAATCGATTTTGCGGTAAAATGTGATAATCGACTTTTTGAATTTCGATCCGAGAATCATCCACGGGAACCTCAACGTTATTACTCAATGGCAACATCAACATCTTTGCCAAACGTACATTCGGAAGTAGAAGACATGTAAATTGACGCGGTACGTTTTAAACCTCTAACTGAGCAAGAAAAGATTCGTCGTCGTCAAGAAGGATTATGTTTATATTGCGGAGAACCTAAGCACACTGCTCAATATTGTCCAAAGAAACGACGCAACTATAAAATGAGGGGTACGACGGTCAAAGAAGACAACATGTCGGAAAACGGATTTGTCCAGCTACAATAGGGACCGTGCAGCTGGAACCTTGTACAATTCCTAATGAAGGTCCTATCCTCTCCTCAGAACCCTCTCCTTGTTTTATAATAGACTTATATATAGGACCTAAGAATTACAAAGCCTCTGCTTTATTAGATTCGGGAGCCTCAGCATGTTTTTTAGATGAACAATTTGTTAAAAGTCGTAAAATACCCTTTGTACAGAAACCTAAACCAGTACATGTAGAAGTCATAGATGGTCGTCCCTTGTCTTTTGGAGATGTCACTCATGAAACTCATCCTATAAAAGTAACAATAGACGGTCATGATAGTTACATAGCTTTTAACATAATTAAATCCCCGTCCAATCCAGTTATTTTAGGTTTATCCTGGCTAGAAAAATATAACCCTCGAATAGATTGGAATTCGCGTAAACTTGACTTTTCCCAGAGCGTTATTAATAGTTCTACGAACCAAGTAAAAAATTATAAGTCTAGTATAGTAAAATCCGTACTCATAGGTGCAAAAGCATTTATACACGCAGCAAAAGAAGGATCAACTTTTGCTATTTATGCTGCACCTATTTCTAAAAACGTAAAGACTTCAAGTGGCATTCCAAGTCAATATCAGGAGTATCAAGATATTTTTGAGAAAAAGAATACAGATATTCTTCCTGAGCATCGTCCATATGATTGTTCAATCGACCTCAAGGAAGGAACTCAGCCACCATTTGGACCAATTTACAGTTTATCGCAAGATGAGATGGCTGAACTCAAGACATATATTGACGAGAATTTAGCGAAGAATTTCATACGCCATTCAAAATCTCCAGCAGGAGCTCCAATTCTATTCGTAAAGAAAAAAGATGGATCTTTACGAATGTGTGTTGATTATCGAGGATTCAACAAGATCACAATCAAGAACAAGTATCCATTACCTTTGATATCAGGACTCCTTGACCAGTTGAATCAAGCTAAGATCTATACAAAAATAGATCTAAGAGGAGCATATAATCTAGTACGGATCAAAGAAGGAGATGAATGGAAGACTGCGTTTCGAACCAGGTATGGACATTTCGAATATAATGTCATGCCCTTTGGACTCACGAATGCACCAGCTGCTTTTCAACATCTCATGAATGATGTATTTCGTGAATTCTTAGACAATTTTGTCGTCTGCTATCTAGACGATATCCTGATCTATTCTAAGAACGTCGAAGAACATGAAATACATGTTCGTCAAGTATTACAAAAACTTAGAGATGCAGGATTGTATGCCAAGATGGAAAAGTGTGTATTTCACACTACTCAAGTTGACTTTTTAGGATACATCATTTCAAATGATGGTCTCATGATGGATTCTAAGAAAGTCCAAACAATCATGGATTGGAAGATTCCAAGGACGGTAAGAGATGTCCAATGTTTCTTGGGATTTACCAATTACTATCGGATCTTCATCAAAGATTTCTCACGAATTGCAGCTCCACTTACACGCTTGACTAGTAAAGATAAATATCAATGGAATCAAGAAGCGGAAGCAGCATTTGAAGCCTTGAAGACATCGTTTATCTCTGCTTCAGTCTTATATCGTGTTAACTTTTCCAAGGCATTTTTTATGGAAACAGATGCATCAGATTTTGCCTTGGGTGCAGTTTTATCACAAATGGGAACAGATGACAAACTTCATCCGATAGCTTTTCATTCAAGAAAATTCTCAGCAGCCGAGATCAATTATGAGATCCACGATAAAGAACTTCTTGCGATCGTGGATTCCTTTCAAGAATGGCGTCATTATCTAGAAGGCGCTTCTAGTCCAGTCATTGTGTATACAGATCACAAGAACCTCGAGTATTTCATGTCAGCACGTGTGTTGAATCGTCGTCAAGCTCGTTGGAGTATGTCTTTGTCAAGATTCGAGTTCATTATCACTTATCGGCTAGGAAAACAACAAGGTTTATCTCATGCCCTATCTAGACGTTCTTATTTTGTACCAAAAGAAGGAGATGCAGCTTTTGAGCAACAAAGAATGGTCCTCTTGAAACCGGAGCAATTTCATCTCCGAGCAATAAAATCAACATTGACTGTTGATTCAACTTTTCTCAAGCTAATCCAGTCCAGTATGTCCTCAGACCCTCTTGTTTATGATATCGAGAATAATTCTTCCAAGTCTCATGATCCTTCTAAGTTCGAGTTCAAGAATAATCTATTATATTTTGAAGGACGCCTATATGTTCCAGAAGGAGAAGCACGTGTACGTGTTCTTCAAGCACGTCATGACTTTCCAGCAGCAGGGCACTTTGGATATAATAAGACTTTGGAACTGATATCAAGAGATTTTTGGTGGCCACAAATGTGGAAGTCAATCAAAGACTTTGTACAATCATGTGATATTTGTTCAAGATCAAAAATTCCTCGTCATCGACCTTATGGACTTCTTCAGCCATTACCTATACCAGAACAACCATGGTCTTCTGTTTCTATGGATTTCATCATAGATCTTCGAAGCTCAAGATCTTATGATTCTATATTTGTGATAGTAGATCGTTTCACCAAGATGGCACATTTTGTGCCATGTACAAAATCTATCACAGGTGAAGAAACAGCTAAGCTTTTCATTGATAATATCTATCGCTATCATGGATTACCTAAAGATATCATATCGGATAGGGGAACTTAATTTGTGTCAAGATTTTGGAGGACACTTTTCAAGATTTTAAAAGTGGACATAAAGCTATCTTCGGCTTTCCATCCTCAAACTGATGGACAAACAGAGCGCGTAAACCAAGTCTTGGAGCAATATTTAAGGTGTACTATCAACTACCAACAAGATGATTGGACAACCCTTCTGCCATTGGCAGAGTTTGCTTATAATAATACGGTACATTCTTCCACGCAACAAACACCTTTCTTTGCCAATTATGGCTATCATCCACGACTTGATACTTTTGATTTTTCAAAAGTTGATAATCCTGCAGCAGAAGATATGGCAAATCGGTTGTCAGAGTTACATGCAATAATGAAGACGCAATTGAAGGAAGCTCAAGAACGACAAAAAATAAACGTAGATCTATATCGTAAGGAGCAACCACAAATCAACGTGGATGATAAGGTATGGCTACTTCGTCGCAATATCAAGACTACTCGACCTTGTGACAAGTTGGACTATCGTAGGCTTGGCCCCTTTTCTGTTTCTGAACAGATCAACCCAGTTGCATATCGGTTACATCTACCGGAGTCAATGAAGATCCATCCTGTATTCCACGTGTCTCTTCTTGAACCATATAAGACAGTGGATATACAAGAAAGAAGACAAATGCCACCGCCTCCTATAGAAGTAGATAATAATGAAGAATTTGAGGTGGAAGAGATATTAGACTCAAGGCGGCGCCGAAATGAGCTGGAATATCTTGTTCATTGGCGCGGATATGATATTAGTGAACGCACATGGGAGCCATCCAGGAATCTAGGAAATGCATCAGCTAAAGTCAAAGTTTTTCATCAACGACATCCATCAAAACCAAGATAAAAATCTCTCTTATAAAAGAGACAAGATTGAGGCAAGATAACATTCAATTTTCTATCCTTGTTTGTAACTTCTTTGCATTTGTGACGCTAATTAGATGGAGAGCCAACAACCAGTGGATTCAACTCAAGAACCTTCGTTTGCTGACCTGCCGGACGAGACATTACGATTGTCACAACCTTCAAGACGACGCAATCGACATGAAGATCTTCAAGAACGACATATTCTTCCTCGAACAGATGGTGAGATACAACGCGTTTGGTATCACGATTTGGGAAGGGACTCTCGATGTTTGGTGATTTTGCTAGAGGTAGGAACAACTCGTGATGGTGTTCCGAATATTCTATTCGAAGGAAGTTACGAAGGCCTCAACAATGATCAAATAACTGGGTGGACTTCCCGCCCTGATATGGAACACTACCAATGGTTGAGAGGCCCTATCAATCATCTTCGAAGAGAACAGAGATCAGAGTATGTTGCGAATACAATTCGTCGCATCATAGATTTTCTCAACATATGATGACCGCTCCTCGTGGAACTCGTCTCTAGAAAGGGGGGTAATGTCACGGCCATAATCATGTAAGCTAATAATTACATATAGAAATAGGTAGAAGTAAGTAAAAGTAGATAAAAGTAAGTTAATTCTATAATATTTAATATAGAAGCTTCCTAGAAACTTCCTAGATGCTGCTTTGACTTCATAGGTGTCTTTAATTGACTTTTTGGATTAAAAACGTGGTCAACAAGTTGGCCATGTGCCACACATGTTGTTAGCTTGAAGATCAAGCTAACTATGTGGCCTACACGTAGAAAAACTTGCCTTGTAAGTCAAGGCATGTGTCCTACAAAGTCAACACATATTGGAGGTCCTATAGAACGTCGCCACGTAGCCCCTAGTTAGATAGTATATATAGAGACAAGAGTGAAGGCTTCTTCACTCTTGTCAACTCCTTTCTTGCTTCTAGTCCAGGTTCAAGAGTCTTTAGTTTCTTATCTTGTAGCAATAGCCATTCCAGTTTCCTTTTAATATACCTACTTGTTTATATTTTGACTTATTATATCGAGATAGCCTTTTGGTGTATATTTTCCCTCATCGAGTCTTTGTCCTTGACACTTTTCTTCCTACTTTATCTATTGGCAGCTCTCTTCTAATATGATATAAAATTAAAGTTGATTGAATGTGAGATAGTTGTTGCCACTTTTATAATGACTAAGAAAGTAGTCATAGGAGTTTGAAAGGGACTTAATAACTATTTGTATATGAACTAAGTCTTCTAGTTTTTACTCCAATAGTTGGCAATTCTACAATGATGCAATAAAATTGGAAGAAGTAATGTTCAATCTCCAAGTTCTTTAAGAATGCTATGAATCCTACTCTATTTTTTAAATTATATTTTTACTATTATTAATACTCTCAAAGGATTCTTTCAAGAAGTCTTATAGTTTCTTAAACTTGTAGTAGTCAATTAGAACCACAAGAAAGCTTAACTTTATGACATGGTCAATATGAACATTTGTTGTTTGAATCTATCTTTGAAATTTTTGCTATCAAAGTCTCTAAAATCCTTCTTATTTTATAAAGAGGTGTTGTCAAGAGGTAGAAAGAAAAGTTTCCAAAGTTTCTTTTATTTGACAATTTAGATTATCATATATTTCTACAGATAAAAATTTTACTATTTTGCAAGCTTAATTTTATCCAAGATGGAAATGACTTTTAATATTGCAAGTTTAGTATGAATAGTAGACAAAATAGAGAAAGACAGACAAACATACATATTTTAAAGAAACTAATTTGCTCTAATACCATGAAAGTATATACTATGACATTAATATGTTTCTTAAATATAACTTTGTAATTGAATATATATACTCAAAGAGATACTAAAAAAATAAGAATATATTATTTATTTATGGAGACAAGAGTAATATATGTTAGTTTAAGTAATCAAATAAATGTTATTCATCTATCTGATAAAATTTTATGAGACTCAAAAAGTATATCTCTAATACAAATACAAAAACTTGTGTCATAATGATTTGTAGCATGCTAATTTATTAGATAATATGTTATCTCATAAAATTTTATAACAATGACTATTTTATTTGTATCAAATATAGTTCATGCCAAAAATGTTATACTTCATGATTTCAGCAATGGTGAAGTCCACACATTTGATAAAATTAGTAATAAGATATTTTATTCAATAAAGACCAAGAATTGAATGTTGTAATTTCAAAAGAAAAGCTGAATAAGAATAACGTCATTCTACTTAAGTGGTAAATAATCTAAATTTTAAAATTAGATTATATATTACTTACATTATACATATACAAAAAATATTACTTAACATATAGGCATATTGTAGTATTGAAAATCTTCCTCCATTATTCTTTGTTGTAACATTTGCTATAGTGGTAAGTGACAAAGATATGTTATATTGCAACTTACAAATCTATTAAGATTTTTATAAAGTTGCCACTGTTCTCTTTCCAAGTTTGACAATAATGACTTACAAAGATTTTGGATAGCAATATATAAAAAATATGTTGAAGTTTGTAAATAATATGATTGGAAGCATTTAGTTTTTTGATATAAAAATAATGCTTTTGGTTGGCTTATTTTCATTGTTTGCCTTTGCTTGGTACATACCACCCTAATACCAGGTAGCATCCTTTGTATGCTCAAGTTATTGACTAGCCTTTAATATCTACAGACATTACTTGTTCATCATCATAACTAATTTTCTTAAAATGGTCTATTTGTTCATTTGTGAACAAAATTCTCATATTCAACACTTTTGGCTTTTATTGTTTTGTGCTTACCTTAAATATTCAGGAGTTTATCTTACCTAGATGCAATATTTTAAGTATATTTAAGTTGTTACATTCAAGTCTTTTGTTTTACTATCTCAAATTAATTTCTCTTTATTCTTTAGAAATTAAATCTGAAATGGTAGACACTATTCAAGGATTACTCTTGCTTAGTTCTTCTGCATTGCACCTCAATAATAACATCGAAGGTGTGCATGAGGTTTCGTGAAGGATTCAATTTACTGAGAGCAGTGTCTCAGATTGATCATAGATTGCGAAACAAGTTCCTGAATGAAGATTCGCATCTCACTTTAGAAATGGATTTTCAGGGTAATTCTGCCACTGATTTTCCATTAAACATGAAGAAAACTCGCTGGGTGCGTGTTCAGAATATCTATCCCATGCGTCTTGCAGCTCTTTTTGTTACTAATCTTACAGCTGTGCACATAATTGCAGACATTGCTCTTCCGGTTTTCTTTCTTTTTCAAAGTGCTGAACCCTTTTCTTTCTGTGTGAATATCTCAGTTGGAATCCTTTTCAGGAGTTTGATAGTGGAAATTCACGATAACCTAATAGGCTAAGCAGGTGCAGACCTGAGCAGTCGATGCATGGCTGGTAACTGCAGGTGATAAAGCCATCAACCAATACTTTCTTTTACAACTTGTGACTGCATGTTGATTAATCCATAACTAAAACTCGAGGCTCTTGTCTTTCATTTTACAATTTTCATTAAAATGAAATATCTTCTCCACATATATTTATGAGAAAATTTGGAAATTAGTCATTTTAAACAAGGATAAAACACTTTACACACCAATCTTTTATGCAATCAGTTAAACTGCAATTAATGCATCAATTTTAGTGTAGATTTCATTCTACATTCTACATTCATCTTCATTTTAAACAAGACATTAAATAAAGTAGGCTAAAGTCTAATTTGGATACAAATTTATTTTGCACAATTTAAAATTAATTACACAACATTTATAAAAAAAAATATCATGTATTTAAATATAAAATTAATCATGTTCTTTATCAAGAATTTTTTTCATTCAACACTGAAAATTTTAAAAAACCAAGTTCTTCATATTTTAAAAGGTTTCAAAGTACAAATGGATCTTAAGTTGCCTTGTCTACCAAAGATACAGTATCAAACTTAATGTTGGTGTGAACCCGGTCCAAAATTTCTCATGGTAGTGTGAACGCGATAGTAGCGAGAATGAGGTTTAATAGTAGTGTGAACGGGGATCAAGTCCAATAAATTCCAATAGTAATGTGAACGAGGTATAAAACCTGAACCTCACGTGTGAACGCGGAGTAGTAATAAAGCATGCGTACTATATGTGAAGGGGGCAGTGAGACAGCCCGGGTGAAGCGAGGGGAGAGGAGGATTGCAAGGAGGGCCCCGAGCGTGATGAAGAAGATTGGCAGCATGCATGTTGCCAGGGTTTGTTAAACACAAATCTCGCTACACCCGATTTGCTTTCGCTACCACTACTTCTTCTTCTTCTTCTTCTTCTTCTTCTGTTACACTCTTCTGCTCCAGAATGATGAGATCACCGGATCGAACTACTGCTTTACTTTTTGAACTCTCGTTTTCGAATACAACGTTTCGCTGTTTCTTGATAGCTTGATTAGTCTCCAATGCAGACGAAGGTAACATGAATAAAGAGCAAGCGCTACAGGAACAGCAATTTGAAATCGCAAGCATGGAATCACCAATGCGCATGATGCTGCTGGATGCCGTTTTCACAGACGCTCCGGCTTCCGTATCCGCCACGCCGCCTTCGGTATGTAGATCTGTCTTGTTTTCGTTTCATACGATTCTCGTTTGTTTACTTGTGTTGTGCCATTTACCTTGGCTGAGTCACCATCAGAATTTTTAAATTAACATTGTTCATATTTATACTGTGTACCTCGGATAGTTCACGCTTGTTGTAGGAATAGTAGACCAACCAATTTTGACAGCTGCAATACGATCTTAACGTTTATGTGTTGATCGAATGCTTGAAGTGAAGGAATTCATCATGAAAATCGTAATTCATGGTGTAATTGTGAGATTATCCGCAATAAAGGGGCTTGGACATTTCAGACCACTGTGCGTGTACTGTATCTTGCATCTTCACTCATGAGCACAGTGGTCAAGCTTCATGCAATGTCTTCTTGTTTCGTGTTTCTCACAACTTGTTAATGCTACATGTACCCTTTATTTACTAGAAGGTTTGATTATGTGTATCGGCCATTCTTACTGAATTATGGACTAAGAAAAACGAGGTCAGCGAGGTGTTCGAATTCTTAGTTTTCTTGAAATTGTCACGGAATCATTAGATCCACAGTTGTTGAAGTCAGAGGTTTCCATTTCGTATCTCACGGTGAATCTTCAGATCGTTCATCACATACCTGCTTCTATTTGAATTTACCGGACGCACCCATTAGAATTAGTTGACAACCGCCTGTGAATACACATTCAGCAATGAAGAGCTATCGGTTGATGTGTATGGTGCATAGATGGAGTGCGTTCTTTGCTTATGGTCCTTGGATCTATTTCTCATTGCTTCCAGCATCACGTTAATTGTTTCATTCACAATATGGTGTAGATACTCTGTAAATTTCCTTAGAAATTGTTAAATTGCCATGATCGGTATGTTTATGCCGTTTTGTAAACCTATGTGGCTGTCTTGACTTCCTTACAACATACACTCCCAAGTATATGGATATGTGTAGGAGATAAATAGAGTGATGCTTCACGTTGCCGTTTGATGTGGATCAGGTGCTACTTTATGGACTAAGCTCAGGAGGTGAAAGTATTGCAGTTCAGGTGAACGGTAAGCGCGTCTAACTTTTTCCTTGGACATCAGATCAATTAACGTTTCTTGACATCACGGAAGAAGGTGGATTTAGCATTCATTGTTTCTATGACCTGTCGTGAGTGACAAGAACTTGGAAATGAAAAGTTTAATCTGTTAGTGGTGCAGATTTTATGCCCTATTTCTGGTTTCCGGCCCCTGTGGGCAATATCGATGGGAAGATTGTGCCTTTAAAGGAAGGCTGCTTGGAAACCGTGAAAGAATATCTCAACCGCAAACTGCAGACCAGCCGTAAGAAAAGTGCTGATTCCAATGATCAATTTGTAAGACATTTTGACTTATGAGAAAAGTCATTATTGTGGTATCTTGGACGGAGTGTTTCTGCAGAAGTAATAAATCGATTTAGGGTCCTGGAGTACATTTAATCGGAAGCCGGTATTTTTGGATTAATGTATATCCTGCGTAGGTTACATGTTCCTTGCCTATTGGTTGTACTCTTGCAGGTTGCTGCAATTGAAATGGAGCACAGGACACCACTTATGTATTACCGTCGTGGAGGACCATTTTCGTTTCTGAAGGTTTGTTCCTTTCGCCTCTAAGGCTAAGTTTGTGCGCGTTAGAATCAGAAAGTGCTTTGTAAGTATCAAGCAATTTCGTATCCCTTATGAGTAAACCTTCATCTAAACTCATTATCGCATCTGGCTGTGTAATATAGGTGCAAGTCTGGAGGGATAAAGAAATAGGTTTAGTTGCAAAGGAGCTAACGGCCCTAGCTGAGGGAAACGAGATGCGGGGCGAAGGCCTCGTTTGGAAGGATCATACTTCTCATGAAGAAAAGATTAAAGTTAGCATCTATCTTTACAACTCGAGCGCCTTATATTTCAAAGTTATTCCATTCTTCAATGGAAGCTCTGGATTACTGATCGCCAGTTTTGTTCATGACAGCGTCTGATGTTAAACACCTCCTTTGCTATCCTTTTAGTGGATAACCTTTGGACTTTAAACAAGTTCTGCTGTATATATTTCCTTATTAAGCTGTATAGTGGTTTAACTTTAGATTTGAAACTTTGCGATTAACTCTTATATAATTCAGCACAAGTATGTCTAGTTTAGATTTCTGACGTCTTGTCCACATGATGGTTTCTTGCTTGGGCAGTTGGGCATGCGATTTTTTTGTGACACAGGTATAGCAGGAGGGTCGTGGGTGGAAATAAAGCAAGCTGTGACAATTCCTCATGACCAATATAAGACGAGGTGCTCCGTGGAGCTTGTTGCATGTTGGGAGAATCTCACTGGCTTAACCCCAGATGCGACACACCATATGGAGTTCATGGAATCGGCCTATGGGGTTTCATCTGTTCCTCATAACAGCGAGGCTTCTGGTACGCAAAACAGTAGAGAAATTCTTCTGGACATGTATGATCAAAGTGATACATCACTCCCTGATGAGGATGACCTCCCGGACTTCACACAGATTAAAAGTAAGACGAGCACATGGGAGCCACCGGCCCCTATTGCTTCAAGCAGCAACATTTCTTCTTCCTTGCCCTCGAATTCTAGGAAGGCTACTTGGGATCTAATCGCCCCATTACGGATAGTTGCCTTACATGTTCAGTGCTCTGGAGGTGGAAAAATGTTGCTTGAAACCAAAGGAAGCAATAATGTTTCTCCAGTTAAAAGTGGAAAAGGTAACAGTAGAGGCAGAGGCAGAGATAGAGGTAGAGGTAGAGAAACAGGGAAATCTGAATCACTGGGCAGCCTCAGTATGTTAGGGAGTGCCAGTAGCAGAATCGAACCAGGTTTTCCTGGGCTTGAGGAAGCCAGTATCGCTGATATTGAGGGACTGTCCAATTTAGTAGGTGGAGGCTCGGCAATTCCATCAAGAGATCCAGTGCTTGTGATATCGCATATCCTTCACTTTCAAGGGCATCAAGATGGGACAAAACAAGTTGTCTTCACACATAGCAAGGGTCCGCAAGAGGGAGCACTTCCAGGAGTTGAGTTACGCATGTTTGATTCTGAGATTGTCATGTTAAGAGCATGGCATAAGTACTGGTATTTGGAAGTCGATCCGGATATTGTCTGTGTGTATCAAATGAAAAAAAGCTTACGGTATTTAGCGGAACGTTTCAAGGTTCTAAAGTTGGGAACTTTTGATCTTGGTCGAAGGATGGGTCAAACAACTGAGGTATAGAGTTTCTTCATGTTTATGTGGTTAATAATGGGCTACAGTGCAAGGAAATTCTAGTCCGATTAGATTTATGTGGAGAGCTTGTTGGAATTTACCATATCGTGGACACTGAGTGTAACTTGTGTAATTTTTAGGTGAAATCAGTTGTGACTTACGGAAAACATTGGATAAAGAAGCAGGCTCGCATGTCATCTACGTCGAATCAGGAGGTCTTCAGGGCCTACATGGAAGGACGACTGGTTATTGACATGCTTCGAGTTGTATTAGTGTCTTTTAATCTCTCCACTTTCACTTTGGAAGAGTGCTCTCAGGTGATCTAGTTCTTCAACAAATCCCAATGTGCTCACCAATTTTTTTACTGTCTTCTGGTCTGCATTTTACAATTGAGGCGTGCAACCTATAATAATGCACTTTAAGGGTTCAAGATGTTTAGATGAACTTTTGTTGAAGTTTCTGTGCGTGAGTATGAAAACCTTGGTGAATACACATAAGATCTTTTACATGTTACCAATTATTTGTCATTTGAGCTGTTGGTGGCGTTATGTCTCTTCAAGTTCAACTTGAGTTCTGCTTGCGTTTGATTGTTCAGCTGCTTGACGGCCATCATCTAGAGCTCAGTAAGTAAGCAGCGTTGTGTTAGATATGAACAGGTATTTCTAGGCGCCCCGAAAGAGGCACTCTCTACGGCTGCAGTATCAGAGCTTTGGCAAGGCAAGTATGGAGGCCTAAGACGACTTCTATTATACTCACTTCATGAAGCTGAGGTGGGTATTTATCTTTTTAATTGAAACCCATATTTGAGAAAAGGGAGCATTTTTTCTCTGGATCATATAATCTACAAGTGAGAACATTCATGAGGGTTCTTAAAGACCTCAATGATGACGGCTTTCCTTTCAGGTGTATTTTATAGTGTTCGCACATGGTACTTTGTGGATTTGTGAATGACTGCGAGTATTGGCTCATGCATGGCATAAGATGCCCAACAGGTTGTTCTTAAACTTATGGAGAGGTTGCAAACGATTCCAGAGACAGTGGAGATGGCAAGAGTTACTGGGTTGACTCTCTCAGATGTCCTCTACAAAGCTCAAATGGTGCGAATCCAAGTAAGTGAATCATGACCTCGTACTCTTGGTACCTTCCACTCTGTTCTTTCCTTCCACTCTGTTCTCTGTTCTGTTCTTTCGAGAATGATGTAGATAACTTATTGTTGGTCTGATTTTATACGTTGATGCACAGAGCTTGCTCTTACGAAGTGCACGCAAAGAAGGTTGGCTCTTAGGAGGAACAACTTTAAATGGTGAGAACTGTATTTTAGGAATTTTTCAGTATTGTATTAAATTAATGGCTACTATAAAACGCATCAACTTATAAGCAGTAATTCTTATATGCAACGAAAGCAAGTATTCCTCGCACATACTTTCATCTTGAGTATACCATTGTGTGAAAAGTATTTACAAACTCGATATAAGTTGAGTTATTTAATTGTCAACTTCATGGAAACCTTTTTGTCATAACAACTCGAGTTCCAATGCATCATGTTCTATCATGGTGACGTTAACGCCAAGTCGTTTGCCATCAACCTGATATGTTCACTGTGTCCTCTGAAAAGTCTGTCTGGTGGCTTCTATGATAAAGGGCAATTGTCGGAGAGTCCTTTTTTGTTACATCCAAAAGATAATCACACTGCTGCATTTTATCAGGTATTTGATCCGAGTCAGAAGATCTCGTCTGTCAATGAGAATGTTTTCGCTACCAGCGATGATTGGATAAAATTCATAGTTTGCTATTAAAGTCACATATAGTTATTGTACTAGAGCATTGGCATATTTGCCTTACTGATTTATGAGGTATTGAAGAAACTTTATTATTTGGTGACTCGAGGTGCTCTGTGTGCAGGATCCTGTTGCAATCTTAGATTTTGCTTCGCTTTACCCATCATTGTTTATGGCTTATAACCTGTAAGCTTAGTACAATCCTTCCTTTCATAATTTTGGGTTCTGATTTTTGGGCATTACTTCCAACTTGAGTTTCCTTCAGTTTTGTTATTAGTTGTTGCAATGTGGTTCAGTTATGTCTAGGAATTTTCGAATACAGGTCCTTAGTTGTCATTTTGTTGAGCAGGTGTTACACAACGTTGGTACATCCTGAAGACGCTAAATCAATTCCTTCTCATCAGCTCATAACCAGGTAAGCTCTAGAGTTTTGCTCGTTTGTTGGAATCGTTATGAACCAGTAAACCTTGTTCACTAAAGCCTTTCAAGTTTTACATTGTTTTGAGTTGCCGTACTTCTGGTTCTTTGGAAAAGTTCCCCGAATTATTAGACCAAAATCCTCTACCTAATTGCAGAATTGTCTTACAGTTAGTAAATGTTAATCTGCACCAGTTATCAATCCCTACATATATTGTGTTCACGGTTTTCAATTGTCTGATGAATGACCTTGTATATCTGAGCCTTGGGATGTTCGATTCATTGTTTTCAGTTTAACCGGTGCTCAATTTGTGGTGTCATCTGTTCGACGAGGTGTTTTACCCCGGATTTGTGGTATAAGCTTTAGCCCATTGAAGCATTGATCTTGAATGGAAGTCTGTTTTCACAATGTTTTTTGTGCTGTTTTTTGCATCGAATTTCCAAATTCGCATTTTCAAATAAGTTTCCTGCTTTCAGGAGGTTGCTGTTCTCCACACCTTGATGTCATGTGTAACAATTATTTTTTTTTCCCCGAATGAACATGTTCTTTTGAACCTTCACGACTTAAGTTCTCTCGCAGGTGCTTTGATTACAGCACGCAAGCAAGCTAGAGATCGTATGACTCAAGAGCATATTAGTTCTGAAGAGTATGCTGTATTGGATGGGAGACAAAAGGCATTGAAGGTGCTGTTTTAACATATATTTTTGGTGTTAGAGCAAACTGTAAGTGCAAACTTTAATAATGATCTATTTTCATTAGTCTTAACTATTAGCACACATTCAACGTACAGTAACTGAGATCAGTGATATTATGTGTAATTGCAGCTCTGCTCAAATGCTTTATATGGGTTCACAGGTGCGAGTGCATCACCTCAACAGGCAGTTCCTTTGGCGGATACTTGTCTGAGGTAACTTGCTTATCAGCTGATATTGTCTACGCACCATCAAAGATTGTTCACGATTTATATCGACTTATCATGGAGACATTGTTATAGCGAAATCGAGAAACGTGAGCTTTAACCCACTTCCTAAAGATCTTTTATAGTAGCTGTAGTATGCTTACTAGGGGTTCGCTTTACTTAATAACACATTCAAAGAACTGTCTTGGAATAGAATCGTGTTCTTCACATGGTGGTTTTGATTTATGCAGCATGGGGGCAGCCTCCTGTAAGCAAGCTGTGCAGCTTGTTGGGAGTATTTTTGAGAAGGTGGAGGTTATCTATGCGCAGACCGACAGCGTGTTTGCTCACTTCAAAGACGTCAGCATAGAAGAAGCTATCAAACTCGGCACACAAGCTGCTGAGATAGTCTCTCAAGCCTTTCCCTCTCCCATTGTTCTAAAATTCGAAAGGGTGAGGATTTCAGAATTCTCACAACGATAGCCTTGTGATAATGATGATGTTCAATTATGATAAACATGTAAATGAAAATCTTCAACATATCTTATGGAGCAGGTGATGAAAATTCTATTCATTTGGAGTGGCCATGCATTTAATGACAAGTAGCTTACGTCTGATCCAATATTCTTTTGCAGGTTCTGTGTCCTTTTCTCCTCCTCCAGGTCATTTTTCTGCCCTGCAATGTCCTTACCCGCATTTCATCTGCTTTTAATTTTCAATTCGTTTTTTCTTTTACTTTTGTTATGAAGAGTTAATTAAAACAAGCTCTTACTGCTTTTTCTGATACTTTGGTTTTGATTCTTGAGCAGGTGAACAGGTACGCCGGCAGGCAGTACACTTGCAGCCAAGGAAACGAAGGCCAGGGTACATTATTTGTGAAAGGCATTGAATCCGAAAGACGTGATGTGCCCAGATTTGTCCGAAAAATCTGCAAACAAGCGTTGATTGACGTTCTTGTGGAAAATGATGTACCACTCGCTTATGTAAACTGCAAGAACTCCATACGACGGATGGTAGCAGGCAAGTCGAGCTTGTATGATTTTATAATGACTGGGGTAAGATTTAACATTGCTCATTAGCAGTGGAGTTTTTCATTGGTGTTGAGAACATTCTGAATTTTGCTGAGGGAAATTTACCTTTATTTCACTGTTTATTGCAGGATAATTTGTGAAGTAATATGAGTCGTAGCCTCTGAAGAGGATGCAGCCTTGTAGAGGTTGTATCCTCTGAAGATGAAGGTTAGTTGTATAATGTCTATCTTAAAACGAATCATGTTAATGAAGAACGAAGTTACAATAAACTAGAAGCCAACAGCTCTTCTAGCTTTCAACAAGTCTCACATCGTGTCGATGTCGTTCAAATGGCTAACAACGTGATGAAATGAGTTGATGTAGGGTCTCTGGAGGGTGGATGATCACGATATTACAAAACTGGTCGAAAAGACGAAGAGTTCCCACAAGCATGTCGGGGCATCCACTGCAGAAGAAGGGCGAGGCCCTCATGTGGCTCTCTCTGTGAGGTTGAAACGCAAGAATCCCGATCGTCAGTTTCATATTGGGGAGAGGATACCTTATGTGCTAATGGCTAACTCAAGCAAACTTCAGGTAAATCAGATGATTTTTATTTTTTTATTTCTTTTTCTTTTTCTTTTTTCTTTTTTGGTGTTGAGTATTTTAGCATTCACTATGTATCATTTCAGTAAATTATCGAAATTAAAGAGCCGTAAGGACTAACTAACGGCAATCTCTTACACAAGCCTCAGATATGGAGCTAGTGTAATGATTATGATGCAGATTGCATGACGTTCTGGTAATTTCATTGAATTGAAGATGAAATTTGCTGCTTCATCTTGAGGTTTCTCACTCTAGCTGGCAGGATGACATGGCGGAAGATCCAATTGAGGCTCTCATCGGAGGCAGTCTGGTGAATACACACGTGTATCTTGAAAACAAGCTCCGCAAGCCTCTAGAATCTGTATGACCGTTCTAACCCATAGTTGCCCTTCGTTCTTATGCCCTCTTGAATCACTCTGGATGTTATGAATACCGCGTGTAATTATTGCGATTACACTCAACAGCACAAGTTTGTGATTGCGTATATGCTTGTTAGATGCAGTGTAGATTGGAGTCTTCACCGTTGGCAAGCCTAGCAACTTTAGTATCTCAGTTTCTATGAGGAAACTGCTGATAATTCTCAGATTCAATTGCTTTTGCAGAAACATTCTAGCTTTTTAGATGACCTCAACGTGACGTGATGCTGTGACTGTTGTGATGAAATAGATATTGGAGTTTGTAGTGGACTCTGCAGCACTGAGGGAATTGTTCACTGGTAGTCATACTGTTCCTCCTCCATCTGCATCAGCAGGTGCCCCTAACCGGACACAGGGCTTAGTTAGTAGCTTCTATCGACCCAAGTCTCCCTGTGTCATTTGCAGGTATGATGATCATCTTCAATTTTTTTGAAATTCATATCCAAAACAATTCACCTCAAACTTCTTCAAATTTGTTATATCACATTGTACCAATCCTTTGCGTGTATTTTAAGTTTATTTTTTAAAATAAATAAACGTTTATTGGGTTCTTCTAAAATCTGAACCCTCAAAGTAAAGCAGAAAGTGTGACTATTTTTGACACTGAATTTTTCTGTACAGGAAACCGCTGGAAACCGCGCAAGGGGCTCTGTGTAAAGAGTGTACTTTGGCAGGTTATGCACAAAATGCAACTACTGCTATATTCCTTGAGACTGCTGAGCAGGAGGTTAAGGTAAATGGAGCTCATGTGGAGTGTATGAGGTGCCATTCGGGAGGGCATTTTCAGTCTGTCCTTTGTACGAACTCTGACTGCCCAGTCTTCTACATGCGTTATGAATGCCCTCGAATCCTTTCACACATTGAGTCCACTCTTATCAAGCTGGATCATCAGTTCAAGCTTGAGTAGAGAAACTTGATTGGGGTTTTAGCTCGCTATACTCTTTCCCGACGCTTGGGACATAATTTGGTGATTATTTGGAAATCTTTGTTGACTGATGTAGATGTTTCACGATATCAATAGGTGCATCTTATGTGTAAAATGTACTTTTTGTTCAACTTCAACCCGCACTAACTTTTATCCTGGTCATTCGAGTCTTACCAGCTCTGTTCGTGTTTAGGTCTTACGAATCTCTTGCGAATGATGGTCTTTGTTTATGCCTCTCCACCCTTCTGTATGTATTGCTGCGTGTTGATTTAATGTCATGTTAGTTCCATTATTAATCTTGGTGGAAGGTTGTGACACGTGTGTGCGTGTATGAGCGTGCGCACCTTGCTTTTCATTGGTTAAGTGCGGTATTGCTAAACTGGAGCATGCTAAACCCTGAACCCAAAACCTTGGTGCATGTAAAAATATGATGCACCTTGATGCTGTGACGTCTTAAGGTCTGTTCACATCTGAATATGTTGCAGTGGATGGGCTACAGGTCGAAGTAATGGTAAGTTGAGACTCGTTGAGAACAAGGGATTTTTTGGATTACTATTTAAGTAAAATTATGGGGGCAAGAAATTAAGTTCAAAAATTTTACAGCAAATTATGAATGCACATTTTTTTTGAAATTTAGGGTTGTATGTGTGAAGTTATCTTTTGGAGGTGCCATTCATATAATATAGGCGAAAGGATTTTATGCAAGACAAATAATGGAGAGATATACAGAATCACAAACAAGTTTTTATCAGGAAAATTTTTATTTTTATGAAAAAGTCTCTACTTCCCCTATCAATCTTGTTTTTGTACATGTCACACTCTCCAACAAACAAAGAAAAGAATAAAACCGCCGTCATCAATCCATTTCTCTAAATCTAGTTAGAAATGAAAATGACAGGAGAGAACTTAAATTCTAGATGGAAATTGCTTTCAGATGGAAACATGTATTGAATTACCACCGTAATTATAGTGGATTCTTAACAGTGATGTAGGGATTCCCTATTTTCATCGAACATTCATCCAACAATTCAGTTGAACAGATGTTCAATAGGGCATCGTTTTTAAACCCCTAACGAGTGCACGATGCCTCAGGTGTATATTAGGGCTACGCTGTTTGCTCTAAACTAGTCTCCACGCTGAGTGCCGGCAACTCACTCCTTTTGCCCACCCTCAATACTTTTTGTATCTTTGTGGTGACTTAGTTTAAGCTTGTTAAGGCTTGTTGGTGATGTGCGGTAGTCGCTGAGGATTTGCATGTTGTGGAGAAAGAAAACTGTTTTAGAGTGTTCAGTTCGTTTATGGGAAGTATGTTGGTCCCTTCTGAACGAAGCTCTGTTTTTAAGAGGATGAGGGCTTGGAAGGTTTAGTCATATTTAGTGGCTGCCGCACGTCGTTCTTGGTCTTGCTTCATGTGAGGTTCTGTGAAACTGAGACTGAAGTGCTCCGAGCAGTTGGAGTGAGTGAACGAGCAAGGTTGTGTGTGGAGAGGAGGTCTTCTATCTCTCCATGATGCCAATTAGCCAAATCTGAGCTGCATTTTATCCTCCGGAAGCAATCATGTGAACCGGATCGGTGGTATCTCCATCTCTTCTGGTAGCGCCGCTCCTGTGAAGTTGCCAAGAGTTGCTTGAGATGCTGCTGCTTTCGTTTGCAGTGGATGCTAAGCGGTCTGATAAAGTAGTAGTCAGCGGTGTTGAAAGAAAAGCTACCGAGAAGTATAGGTCTGAGAGTTGCCGTGACACCGCTCCGTCATACAAAACCCTACTGTTCATTCACTCCACCTCGCTTTGACCAGAAGGAAATAGTGGAATAGCTATCGATCTTGAGCTTCTTTTGTTCAGTAACTTAGGTTGTCTTTGACTCTTGTTAACGATGGCAAGGATTGGAAAGAGGAAGGGCAGTAGAAGTTGCCGCTGATTTTCTCAGCCTGGTGATTTTGGAGACTGACGAACTCAACACTTGATATGAGCCGAGACTGTTTGCAGTACTTCGTGGTCACATACGCTCAGACTCGATGCTTCCTATTCATGCTGAGCGTAGGCTTACTTGAAGTCTGATAGGGTTTCAACTAGAATCAACATGATTGTAACTCATTGCTATTTTAAAGGCACCCCAATCTGTAAGAGAGTGGAAGAGGAATTTGTCAAATTTAAATCACATTATGGACTAGTATTGACAAAAACCAAATATTGGCAATGTTTATTTACTTTAACGGTTGTGACATCTAACCGCGGTAATAAAAGAACGATGAGGGAGGAGACAATAATATCATGGAATTACACTCTGAAATAGCAAATTGTAACTTAAGTGGCAGACATTTGCAGCATGAAAATACTCGCATAGTGGCTCAACATTTGAACTATCTTTAGCCTTAGTTAGTGTCGGGTAATTCTGAATCAAGCTTTTTATTCGGGATACAATGGTATATACAAATTCGTTTATGTTAGCCCTCTCGAACAGGTCTTTTGATATTTTAAGAATAAATGAACTAATGAGCATCACAATGGAGACTATGGTAGAAACTCGGTGTAAAAGAGTAGAAATGAAACATCTATATGTCAGAGGTTATCACAAGTCATCTGATTGCCATTGTATTAACTGAAGATAAAGGAGTATATCAGTTTTTTTTGAACGAAGAGTGGGCACTTATTATGTTTTGCAATATAATGTGCTCTTTCTTCTGTTCTTTCAATTTTTTTGCCTCTTTCAATTCTTACAAAATGAAGCATATTATCCGACTTCTATGGACATGTAATGATATGCATGAATTTGTCACAGTTGTATGCTATATCGCTGAAATTGACGGCAAGCTTATCAAAATCATTGAAAGTAAAAGAACTTAGAGGAGAAGACTGTACCAATCGCGATGACCAGACATGCCACAGCCAACATATGACAAACTCATTGCTACCAGCTGATGCTGAGCAGAGAGGTAACCAAAAAAGGCCAAACAAACCGCCCATAGCATGCGACCAGGTTAGCATGGCACAACACAACCAAAGTAATCGAATTGGGAGGAACATGTCTAAACGATCGCTGGAGAATTAGCCAGAGAAAAACTGCAACACCATCCACAAATGGGACGTATCCGCACATGTACTAAATTCTCTTCTCGATAGATCAGCTTACTGCTCCATATTCACTCATTTGGCGAACCGCTATGAATTCAAAGTTCATCATGATCCTTCAAAAAGCCCAACAAAAAAAAAAACACGAGTAAGATATTCACGTTCATAGGTCAATAACATTTCACTCAAATATTTCAACTGCGATGAAATTGCATTCTGCTAACAGGCTCCAGGGATATTCAACAATGGAGAAACAAAACACATCACAAATTGATCCTAGGCTTGAGATTCAAAATCATCCTTGTGTCAACACAGACGATAAAGAAGAAAGTTTGAAATCACAAAGCCAGAGTCCTCACATCATCATCGTCATCCTCGTCATAATCGTCCTTTTCTTCATTCGGATCATTGTCGTCGATCTGAAAGAAAATTGTGAAAGTAACATCAATTGATTCAGATAACCCATTCATGTAAAACTCCTATATATAACGAAAATAGTTCAGAAGCTAAAGCTACGCCCCTGGAAAGGCGAGAGACTTGACGGATGTCGCAATCACATAGACGACTCGGCATGAGATGCAATCTCCCCCGCTAATCTACACGCGCTTCTAACTTCTCTTTCGGTATGAAGCACCTCTATCAAAATTGCATTCTAAAAAGACTCCCATGTCTCATATATTAGCGCGATTGACTTAAGCTCATTCTCAAAAAAAGAAAACATTTTACGTTCAGTTGTCGACTTGTACGTTTTTCTGTGTTAAACCCCAGCTCCGTCACACGAAAACTAAGTTCAATATATCCTACTTCCAAGACACACTAAGAGACAGACCTAAGAGAAAGACCTCATCAGGAGTCTTGCACAAACAATTCTGGACCGACTTAGCATGCGACACACTTAAACTGGCATTTGTGAGATGAAAGACAATAACGGGTGGAGAGAAGGACACAAGATATCCTGTGAGCAAAATGGCGAACCTTCTGTTCTTCGCGGTTCTTGTTCTCGAGCTCGTCAAACATTTCCTTCTCACCCTTTTCATATTATAAATAATAACGGATCAGAGGAAGGACCATAACTCAAGTTTCGAAATGCACAGTGAACTAAGAAAGATCTGATGGTTATAAATGGAGTCACCGAGACAAGAAAATGATTACTATGAATAAAGAATATATATATATATATATATATACATAGAACTTACTTCCTTGATATTTCCCCAAGTCTCCTCAGCAAACTTTTTGGCATACTCTGGATCGTCTGTTACTAGAATGTTGTCAAAAACCGACCCTGCCTTTACCTATTAGGAACATCTCCAAGGTCAGCAACAAAGCTCCACAATTTCGGCAGGTTACACAACTGTTTACAATGTATTGAAGCTTCGAAGAATCTGTACAACTTCACGCAAACAAAACATCACATACCTGCCATAGCTCCATACCGAAATACTTTAATGGAGGCAAAACATACAGATCAGGATCCTCTTCGAATTCTGCTTCATAGTATCACCAGTTAATACTCAGAATCGTTCAAGTTGACAAATGCCACTTAAGGTGTTATGGGTAAACGAACAAGTAAATTTGCAGTGGTTTACCTGGGTTACTAATAAGTGGAGCCTTCCATTTGCCGTTGTAATTAGGGTTCTTAATTTCCTGCAGAAACGTGACCGATACTTTTCAGTTATTTTCAAATGATACATAACAGCAACCTGCTCAGTAAAACGTCTATGCTCATTGACAATAAACACTATGTAGTATTCAAAGCAGTAACAAAAGCAGTTCTCCTTTTAACATATCTCGACAAGGCATCTCTGATATATCCATGCCACTGCAATAAGACACCGATATCTCCTTCCAAGAGCAGCTGCCTTAGAGTAGCGTGACAACATATGTTCTCCTTTCATGCCACATTTCCAAAACTTGCACTCCACATAAAATATCTATCATGATATACAAAGACATGGAAGAAGCGGTGATCTCACCTTTGGCGTCCACGGCCCTTTGAATTCTGGGTTTGGAATTAATGGAGCTTCCCATTCTCCGTCACTTTCATCATCCCACTCTTCTGGCTGCAATAAACAGTTAACATCAGAGCTATTTGTATGTTACGGAAATGGATATACACACTCTTCAGAAACCAGCTCGATATCCAAGCCAAAATATCAAGATCAAGGGTTTAAATTTTAATGAACATGTTAAAGGCTGATAGGCATGTGCAAGAACTTTTTCTTGTAAAAAAACTGTAACGACAACGCAATACTATGAAAATGGCTTCGTTTTGATTCATCAGCAGCAGGCTAATTGCATTCATTCTTTTCCCTTAATGATTAATTACATACTTTCAACACCCTCCCCTGATCATCGATGAAGTGATATCACCTTTAACGACAAATGATTGAGCGCAAAAATCACACACCTTCTTAGCATCAAGATCTGGGATTTCCTTTGGTATTGAGTCATACCCCTGCATCAAAAAGGAGTAAATTCACAACGACAAGCTGAGCCTAAATAAAAAGCATAATTGTATCACAAACACAAACCCAATTGTAGCACGTCGAGGTGAGAAAATAAGCAGTACACGAGCACAACCATGAAAATGATAGCTGTACGGAAACAGAATCAGACCTCGGGTTTATGGTCCTCGGGGTCTGGAATGAATTCGTTGTCATCCCAGTCTTCCGGCTGAGATCACATATCATACAATCGGCATGTCGAATGAGCACACAGAAATGAAGCACGGCCTTCTAAAAGGCGAGATCCAGATATAGTGCTGCTTGGAAAGGTACCACAACCAAAAATATTTTGAAATAAATTAATTGTGAACAAAACATGTCCGAATCTTAAAATGTTTTAAAAGATATGATTAAATACCTTCTTAGCACTGAGGTCTTTAATCTTTCGGGGTGGCAACAAGTCCCAATCTTTGTACAAGCTACCAGATTCCTTCTCTTTGTTATCAACCAAAATACTGTAAGTAGCGTCCGGTCGGATGATAAATGTATACACGTGGGAGAGCTTGTCAGTCTCGCACTCCACTGTCTTTTTCATTTGATGGTTTTTACTCTTGTACAAGATGATGGCATGGATTTTTTTGGTTTGAGAACCACAAATATCAGGTCCAAACATGATACTGCACATATTCAATTCCACTTTTAGAGCACATCATTTTCTCATAATGCTTAGGTTACTTTTCTAGCACAAGACTTGACAAGAAGACAAATTTAGAAGGTAATCCCGGATGTTAAGAAAACATTACTGCCTTGTAAGAATAGTACCAGTTTGAATGATGCAATAAACTGTGGACTGCAGAACACTACAGGACTAAAGCGTTTCCCGATTGTCAATGTGAGGGTTGACTATGGTGCCACCAGGTTCTGAATCGCGACATGCGTATCCTGTCAAGCTTGAAGTTCACAAGGAGGAAATTGAAGAATAAAGTTAGACCAATTGAACGTAGGGACGTACCTGTAAGGAGTGTCACCACCAAAAGTCTTTTGGTCCACCTGACCACTCATTAACTTCACGTAGCCACCCCCACATTCGATGTTTTGTTCGTGTTTGACTTGGTATTGGAGTACTAGCGTCTTGCCCTTGTTGTTGAACTCAGGAATTTGTGCAGAGATAGCATAATATCGCGAGTCAGTTGATGTTTGAATTCCTGCGAAAAGTCAGCCAGCAAATGCGACTGAGATAGTATTACTTGCCCGTAAGGCATGGGTGGAGTATTCCAGGCATATATATATATATATATATATAAACATAACTACTAAAATCGATCCTTATAAATAAACAAACACCTTTGGAATCACGGCATACTAAGCTTTGGTTGTTTTCAGACTGGGTTACAAACGGTTCGATGAGCACAAACCTTTGTCATTTTCGTCTCCATACCACTTGCCAGGAGTGTGCACAAAGTTTCCATTAAGGCCTTGACTTTTCTTCCAGTTTGATTGAATCCAGCGACTCTCCCAACCGTCTACGCAATCAGATAACATCAAAAGAAGATAGTTAAGCTAATCTCAATAAGGTGAAAGCGAACCAACACTCTGCCCGCCTAAATAATGCCGGAAAACAAATAAACGAAGCCCATTCCATTAGAACTCGGAAAAATAGTACACTGATACTATTATACCACTCGTTTAGATGAGGGTAAAGAAAGCCAAGCTGGTTTATAACCAGGGTCAGTTCTATGTTCAAACGAAAAGTCATTTCAGCTTAGCATGAACTGCAAGGAGAAAGAGTAATGCACACGATAGCATGTAGCCGTAAGAATGTAAATAAACATGCTGCGCACGTAAGGGACAGACATATACTCTAGCTGCTGATCACGAGTCAGCTTTAGAAGTAGTTGACGTGCTCGTATGAAGCTATTGCAGCGCAAAAATAGGCTTCTACTACAGATCATCATCGGAGGATGATGACGGAGTAGCGACAGGGGAAAAAGCATCGCAGATTGTCAAAAAAACCAACTCTAAATAACAACTGATAACAAATCAATGCCCAGGCCACGCACAATACTCTGTACAATAAGCTCATCAAAGCTGTAATTACCATATGAATAATCTCAATCGTCAGCTGAAACTGAATAGACTTCAAAGACGCCTTCGTCGACAATTTTTACAACACTTTTCACTGCACTGCCTATCCCTAGAGTGAGCAAAAACACGGTCAGGCCACCGAAGTGACCAGCATAGTGTGCACGAAACTTCTGTTCTCCACAACATCAAAACCACGACGCACTCAAACACCGGGATCCAAGAAAATGACCATACGGCCGCATAAGTGACTCAAGCTGAAAACCCCTAAACAAGAACAAACAACTTGAAATGTCACACAATATAATGCAAGTACGATCGGAAGAAACTTGCCACTGCAAACCGAAAATAAACCAACAAACTGCACGCCGATAGTATGTGACAAAATGAGCACGAGAGAAGAAGGCAAAGTACAGAATCGCACCATCGAAACGCTCTTGGAAGATGACCTCGCATGCAGCAAGACAAACGACCGACAAGACCAAGAGCAACGCAGGAAAGAGGGCTGGAGGAGCGGCCATGGCTGGGGACAAAAATAACAAACTACGACGAGGAAGAAAATGGTACTAAATACCATTGAGCGCTGCAGGTAAAGATACACTGGTATTCAAACTGCGACGGGTTATACTTACCATCATCGCCAAGCTCTGACGACGCTGGAACCGGATCTTCCGAACCTGGACACAGGCTTCGGACCGAACCTGCTACAGCACGCTGTCAATACATTTTCCCATTTGCTTTTTGCATGACATCGTCTATCGCAGTTGCTCCGACGGAGATACTTTGTGTGCTAAAAAACTTCTCACCATGACCTGCCACATTCTCCTCTTCAGTTGTTCGAGAATTATCAACCAGATTTTTTAGAAAATTTTCTCGATAGATGGATTTAAATTTGTATGCACAAATAAGAGATAAAAGGATTGTGACCTGAGATATAAATCAAGGGATGTAAAGAAGTTATTTGATTGATTAATCGATGTATCTAAATAAAGATAAATGTCTAATATAGTGTCTTGAAATCCTACCGAGTCGATCCGTTCTTAGAGATTGGAAAGGAATTGAAGAAGTAATTAGTTAATTACTCACAAGTTTTAATAAGTTGTTACATATCTGTGCAAAATTGATTAAATAAATAAATCTCTTCCATAAATATTATTTTTATTATTCCTATTTCTATTGCGTATGATGATTTTCAACAACTTAAAAAATTAAGGAGTCCTTTTGTGAAATAACTAGCATCCTGTTTGGTACTATTTTATCTTCAACAACACAGTTTTTTGCAAATATGTGTATGTATGTATATGACAAACATGATTGTAATGAACAAATATATGTGTTTTAAAATCGAACAAGTAAGCATTTGATTTTTTTATGATATACTGAATCATTTTTCAGTTTTACTTGCAACAAAATAAATTTGTCACATTGTGATACCATTTATATCTCCCTACACGCAAACTGGGATGCACTTACAGGCAGTTAGAACCTTTATTTCATAGTTAAAACTCGTTTTTTTAAAGTAGATTGAATGATAAAGTAGTATAACAAGTGTAGTAGAATATATTTGTAATAAAAAAGGTTACATTTTTACGTTCGTAACACACGATAGATTTAAATGTTCCAACTCACTCAACGCCAAAAACACTATTAAAATACGAGACTTGGTTGGTGGAGGAAATCATGTATTGTAGTGCACAACTTGTAAGATTATTTATTCCTTCTTATTATTATTTTATTTGGGTTACTGTTTTCTGAATCTACAGATTGCTTCAACATTACTGGTAGGTTATGACATCAGCCAAATTATAAAGCCAGTGGACCTGGTTCTACGGGATGAATCTCAAGACCCTACTTGTGCAGTTTTATACGGATGAAGAAAATGAGATGAAAGTAGAGACATCAACGTTTCATGCATCCATACATTTTCGATTCGAGTTTAAACCCTAGATGGCTAGAATTGAGAAGCAATTTCATTTGTGCTCCGACGTTCGCAAGCTCGTGTGTTGTTATCGTGTGATTTGAGTGCCTGTCGACTGCATCTCGCGGGGTGTGCAGACATGGCGAAGTTGGAGCCAGTCGGGGGGAAGAAGCTGATTAAAGAGTGGCCGACTTGGATTTTGAAGAAAGCGAAGACGGTGACGCACTACGGATTCATCCCTCTCATTATCTTCATTGGCATGAACACGGACCCGAAACCCCAGCTTTCGCAGCTCTTAAGCCCTGTATGAGGATTGGCGATGCTGTCTTTGGAGGCGATGGAGTGAATTCGCCTGAATATCTGGAAGCCGTTGTCCTTTCGTTTTCAGCAGTCCGGGGGAGCCAGGTCGATGGACGTGTTCCAAGTTCGTGAATCAACGGAACAAAAGAAATTGTGGTTGGAATTCAAAAACCTAGTTTTGATTTTGAAGGATATTGTGCAATTCTAATTATATGACTATTTCTTAAGTGTTTTGCGAAGTTGAGAGGGTTCTTTGGATTCCTTTTTGAATTTTTACCTTCTAATACATGTAAAAATTCACGAAAATTGTGGCAATTTTTATGTGAGTCCTATGGTTGAGATATTTACATCGTTGTTGTGTTTTGAATTAGCTTTTCAAGTCTTTCTTCACGTGGCAATCATGTATTCCCGCGTTTCGATGGAGAGCCTGTATGAAGTTACAGTTGTTTCGTTACAATGATCTACTCATTTTGTTCTGATTGCTTCGTCATTTTCATAAGCGTTGTATGTTCATTTGGCTTGTTACTGGCGTTATTGTCACGAATGACTATGAATTCCTTGTTTCTTGTTCTGTTAAGTGAAAGTGGATTAATCAGGCTTGCCTTTGAATACGAGGATCATCAGCTGTACTCAGATAGCATTTTCTGAGGCTTACATCTGACTAAGATTTCTAGGTGGTTTATCAATTCTTGTGCTTCATGAATGTCACCTTCTATTCTTCATTTGCGGTGCTTTTAAAGTGATCTATTTTTTTTAAGCATCAGTTGGAGATCTCTGTCCTCGCAAAGTCCTTTAACATAGTCTGCAGGACTGCTAAGCGGACTCGGTTTTTTCGCGTCAAACTCTACATATTATTTTGCGGGGAAATCCATTTTTGACGCATGTGTTGATGTTTTTGAAGCAATTTCCTGGCTTCAACTTGTAATACAAGCCAATTTCGCAAATGTCAATATGACATTCATATTTGCCATAATTACAATAGTTCTTACAGGTTCGACGTTTCAAATAATGGAAAATTATATAGCCTTCCCTGATTAGGCATATTAAAAATGCATTTTTAAAGATCTTGATAGGTAGAAAGTCAAACTTGTGCTAGTGTGGCTACTTTCGAAGAAGGAAATGAAGCTTTACCAATCATTCAATTTAATACAGCCATCCTGTAGATGATGTGAAGCGTAGGTGCTGGTCCTTAGCGGTCCTTGAGGATCTGGTGCTGGACGGTCTTGCATACTAGATTTAAGTACTGTGCGAGGACAGATATTTGGTGCCAATAATGTTATGATTCACGAACTAATAAAGTCATGGCCAACTTTAACATCTGCACTTCCTCAAGGGTGAAATGACAAACAAATCACGACGCGGAAGTCTTCTGAACCCTTACCATTTTTTAATTTCTAAATAGTAAATTAATTATGTTTAAAAGATTTGCTTGTCATTGAATGTTTGGATTTGGCCGGATTTGCACTTTTAACATGTGGAAATTTCGGCAGCCCAGCATGCTTTGGTGTGGGCAAACTACTCGGAGACAAGAAACTGCCACAAGATGGTAGTAAAGGCAACGGTAGTGGTGTTCTATTCTCCACAATCCTGTGAAATTTTCCAGATCGTCGTCTAGATTCTAGCTCAGGGGTTGAACACGTAAATAATTTCTGTCAGAAGCAAGTCAGCTCGATCCTTTACTCGTGTTGAGCAAACAATGAAATTTCTTTTGTTCTGTAATTGATTATTTACCGTTTGCCCGTTACATGTCCTCCAAAGCGACAGTCCATTTGTTCGATGTTTACAACCTATCCTCTCTGCCAGTTTCAGGAATGGTTGTCATCAGGAATGGTTACACACATACATTTCAGGAATGGAATGTATTTGTGTAACCTTTCTTGTATGTTTACTGATGCTTATATTGAATTCACCTTTAGTTCACGATAGTTTACCAGTTTTTATTTTTTTATTTTTATTGTTTTTGTGCATTTGAATATTACTCTTCAATACTGGATGTGAAATACACACACACATATCTATATAGAAAATAATATTTCTTGCCTAGTAAACCTTATTGAATTTATTTTGAATGACTGGATCATGTGTATGTGTATGCATATATATAAAGAATTATAAGGATAAATAATGTAATTTTTAAGAATAGTAATTAAAATTTTAAATTCAAATAATTATTTTCTATTATTTTAAAAAATAAAAATCGATCTTTTAGATGTTTGAAAGTGAGTCCATAAAATATATATATATATATATATATATATATAAGTAGCTGAAGTCAAAAAAGTATAAAAGTCATTGACAAATTAAATATATATTTTTTAATTAAAAATTTTAATGAAGATATATTTGTGATTTTGATAGAAATTTGAAAGTTTATCAAAAACAAAAAGAGAATTTTCTCAACCAATTCAACTGTTATGATTAACCAAAGACAAATGCTATGTAAAGAAGGCATTTTGGATTACTTATACCAAAATTAAATAAGAGAATATTTATGTTGATCTTTTTAAATATACCTATATAAAATTTTGTAAAATATGAACAAAAAAATTAAATCCTATTCTGCATCATTTTCTTCTCTACAAGTTTTTTACTTCAAAACCAAAACAAACTATAAATATTTTTTCAACATCAATAATATCAAAGTGGTTCAAGATCAACAAATGAATATAAAATGCTCTAGTAAAACATACAACTAAGATGATTATTTTTCTCATGCAAATATTATATTATTTTCTAAGTTTAATTATTCTACAAAGATTATGTTGTGACTTTCTTATCATACAAAGTTACTAAATAGAAAATAATAATAGTTAAAAATAATGACTTAGAACTAGTATGTCATTAAAAAAACATATATATATATATATATATATGAGAAAATATTAAATAGACCCAATCTTTTACTAAATCAACCCAACTTTGATGAAGAATATGGTAATCATGATGAATGTGGTTGGTTTTCATTGGTTGCAAATGTAATGGTAGAAAAATGAATTGAGAGATCATTTTTTCTTTTCTTTTCATGATGGTTTTGATGTGTGAGTTGATTTAGTAAGAACTTAGATCTATTTAATATTCTCCTATATATCTACATATATATATATATTCAAAATTTTTACTTTTAAATAAGATTTTTATAGTTAAAGTTACTAAAAATAATCTTTATTCTTCTAAATATTTATTTTCTATGATGTAAGTATAAATAATAATTTATATTTATTATTTTTGATGCAAAAAAATTACAATGAATATAAAATATTTCATCATTTATTCTTGAAGAAAAAAATGGCTTAAATATTATATATATATATATATATATATATATATATATTAAATAATAATACTTTAAATAATACAAGATAGTAGAAACATAATAATAAATATATAAAAAATTTATGTATATTGTATGGAAAATATATTATATTAAAATATTAAAATATTAAAAACTTATGATATTAGTGATATAATTTGTGTTTATTTTTAAAATAATAATAAATTAAATACTAAAAATATTTTTTACATTTATTAATGAGATTCTAATAATAACTTAAAAGTAAAAAGGTAGATATAGAAAAGATGATTATAGATAAAACATAAAATAAAATAAAAAATATATAATTGTAATAGCATAAATGACATAATTTCTCTTTGTAAGAAGATTAAAAGCAAATACATACAATATATATGGTAGACTGTTACAATCATACATATTTACTCCAATAATTACCTAAATAATTTGAGTATGTAGAAGTAGATTAGAATAGATAAATTTGATGATATCTTGCAGTAAAACTTCACAAAATTTTTATAGATGCAACTTTGACTTTACACATGTTTGTAGTCAAATGTTAGGTTAAAAACTTGGCTAATAAATTACTCATGTATCACATGTATTGATGGCTTGTCATAAGAGCTAACATTGTAGCATACATATAGGAAATTTTCTTTATAAGTCAAGACATGTGTCTTACAAGTTGGACACATGTTAGAGGTCATATAGAATGTCACCACAAAACTGCTAGTTAGATAGTATATATGGAGGCAAGGGTAAAGCCTTCTTTATTCTTATCAATTCATTTCTTACTTCTAGTCTAGTTTCAAGAGTGTCTAGATTTATAGTCTTTGGCAATAGCCATTCCAAATTCTTCTTGAATATACATACTTTCTTATTTCCATTTTGTCATCTTTCTTTTATATATATCTCACTTTTTCACATATCTTCTTTGAATTCTTGACCTTGATATAAAACAAAGAAACAACCTCTAAATATGTATAGATATCTTACAAAGAAATATCCATCTTTTAAAAATTCATATGATATTTTAATTTCATTAAAATAATTAAAAAATACTAAAATATATATTTTTGATGATATATCAATATTATATAAGACATGCAATTGGAAGATGTGAATATAAATATAAATATAAATATATATATAAGTATATTTTTTAAAGTTTTAAATAAATAATTTATATCAAAAATATTATATTGGATGAAATTAATAGATTTAATATAATACTAATAGAAATAACATGCTTTAAAAACAACATATTAAATTCAAATGTAAAATTTGTAACTATTATTAATTTTCTTAGGTTTAAAAATATTTTTGTAGTAAAAAAGACCATATACTCAAAAACGTATCAATCACATTTTTAAAATATTTCTTATACTAAAAGCTTATTAGAATAAATCTGCAAAGATCAACTCAAGTTTTTTATTGTATAGTCAAAAACCTTATTTAAAAATAAAAGAACTTGCTATATAATTTCAAAGAATTAATAATATTACAAGTCTTATGCTCTACAAATTATTTGTACAAAAAAAAGACTATAGCCATCATTAGACTTGTCTATTCTATTTTCAACAAAAATTACTTACATATTTTTAAAGTTCATAGTTTATTTTACATCCTTGAGATAGTTATATAATTATTTTGGTTTCATCTCTTTTTCTTTCTTACTTCCACCTTTTAGTACTCTTTATCTTACAATATTAATCCATCATTTAAGTTTCATTTTGTGTCTTCAGCAACTTGACTAGAAAATTAGCTATTAACATCATACAAAATAATGTTGCATCTATTAGTCAATGTTTTTACAAACTATAATATAGTATAAGGAAATTATTATGAAACAAATATTCAGTAAAAGATTTTTTTTTTTAATAATCAAGATATTTTTTATATTTTTTATTTTTTTTAAAAATAAAAATAAAAAATCTAAAAAAGTTCTAGTATATATATATATATATATATATATATATATGGATAGCTAGAAAGAAAAAGAAAGTATAGAATGCAAAAAAATAATGTGACTTAAATGAAATAATTGCTAGACATAGAAATAATATGTTTTGTCAATACAAATTGTACAAATATTATAAAATACCTATTCATACAAAAATAATAATATGAAGTAATGAAATAACTAGATTCTTTAATATTAATAATATAAAGTGTATAAAATAAAAATATATTGGATTCTAAAAATAAATTAAAGAAATTTAAAAATAAATGTGTATATATAATTCCAATATTTATATCAATATATATATATATATATATGAAGATCCAATAAATATTTTAGAAATAAAAAATATAGTATGAATTATAAAAATATTAAAGAATTTATATGTGATTTTAAAAAATATCACATATAAATCATATTTTGTATCCAATTTTAAAAAAACAACAAAAGATCAAAAAAAAAATCTAAGAATAGAAGCATTATTATAGACATAGAATTTCAGTTTATCATAGAAAAATATTTAAAATATATTTTTAATTTAAATATTTGTAATAATTTCCTCAATATTTTAATAAGAAATTTAGAAGTTAAGTCTAGATAGAAAATTCATTTTAATAACTTGACTTACAATTCTTGTAAAAGGTTTTTTATAAAAACTTTCTTTAATAGCCATCATAAGTGTGTGTCTGTATGTATGTATATATATATATATATATATATAAGATTATGATAATTCTTAAATTCTAATTTATATAAATTTATCTTTTAAGTGTTTAGTTTTTCTAGTCTATAAGTTATTATATGTATGTATGTATGTATGTATGTATGTGTATGTATAAGTATATATACACATACACACATACATGCCATACAATTATATATGTATATTTTGGTTGTTTTTATCTATTTGGAAATTTGGATTAATCTAAAAATTATTATGTAATGAATGAAAAGACGTGAGACTAACTTAAACAAAGGGTTTTAAATAAGTGATCTTGAAGGATTGTGCTCACTTAAAAATTAACTTTATAAAAGATTATAAGAAAAATTATTATTGTAATTTAAAGCAAGTATATTGATAAAAAAATAACCACATAATTTTGTACCAAAGATAAATCTAATGATGGTTTTAAATATATTAATATTAAAATTTATAAAATCCTTAAAATATCAATATATTTTAATTAAGAAAAAATAAAAAATACTAATAGAAAAGTCTTTGATGAATGCTATAATAGGCATTTAGGTTTAAATTAATTATTTTGAGAAATATGTATTGAAAAATAATTTTTTATATACAAAATATTATATATATATATATATACAATGCATAAAAGATATATTAAAGTAAAAAATTATTTTTATAGTACTAATATTCATGTACAAGACTTTTCGTAATAAAATTTAGATAGAAGATGCAAAAAAAATAAGATTTACAACAAATACTAACATTTGTGAATATTTTAAATAAATCAGAAACTAAAATCTAAGAATTACCTCTTTTATATTTAGAAGTATATTACACTTTAAAAACAAGTCAAAATTATAAGCTATTTTTCATTTGACTCTTTTTAGAAAAAGTATTTAATTTACAAAGATTATATAGTATCTATTGTATAGAATAATTAATTTTAACCTACATTTCTAAAAAATATTAAATACTATTTTTATATAAAATACATTAATCTAAAATAAAAATTGTACAGAAGAAATTTTAGTATATATATATATATATATATATATATATATGTTCCTCTTTTGTGTTTTTACTTTAATAAATTACACATTTCTTATCAATGCACTATCACCATATATATTTCACAATAACAAGTGGTAATTATGGATGGTCTTCTATGACTATGTTTTTATTTGTCTTATATACATACTAGTAGAAACCCATACCATTGGGCATTGGGATCTCTTGCACATCCATTCATTTTCTTCTTCATCTACGCATCCTTGTTGTCATGTTTCCATATTTCCTAGTCACCATATTCTTTGGTTCCCACATTTTATGGTTACCATGCTCCCAAAGTTCCTTGTGTTCCCTGTTTCACGGCCAATCAAAGAACTTCTTTGTCTGTGTTATACCCAAACTGTCACATGACATCATTAGAAGATGTTATACTTTGAATCTAACTAAAATCCTTAAATTATTTATCGGCAAGTCATTAACATTAACTAGTACCAAAATAAAATGCAACTAAGAATGTAAAGGTGCCTTCAAAAAGTTAGTACCTGTTGCACGTATTGATTTAATGACTGTCATTGCTTACATGTGCCTGATTACTCGATCATGTTCAGACGAATATCATGACTCTTTCAGTCTGTTTGAATTAAGCGTAGTATCTTCTTCGGTTATTGTACATGGTCAATATGACTCACATTTTGGATCTAGTTTAAAAAGTGGTATCTCCGTTCATCTATGAAGCAACTGATAAAAGATACATTTCCTTTGTGTATGAACGCCTGAAAGAAGAATGACCGTGTTTGATGAAGATTTGCTTCACGCTTGTTACAATATGTACTGTTGCAAATTACGTTTGCCGTCGATCAGAAAATTGAGGAAACAATGCACAACAATCACTTGTTGGGTCACTACAACAAAAGATAAATAAATCGCACGTGAACGTCAACACCACCTTGAGAGTACAACACTGGCTGCAACGTAGTCTCAGACAAAAATACCTGTAGTTTGCACAATCCACGTCTCCAGTTTTCGAGCATGGTACCATCAAATTGGCAATCCACAAAATGCCAAACTAAGTGATCAAACTATGTATCCAGAGAACAGGTCAATGACCTGACACATGTACTCTTGTGTACATTGAATAATTTGATTCAGAAAAATAGATTCTTGATGTACAAATTTAAAACACAAAGATCTATTTACAAAAAATATGTTCCACCCACTCCTGAAACAGGGATTGCCATCGTATAAAATGCTACAGATCCTATGAAGACTTAGGCAATGACTGAATGAAACCATTATATGACATCTCCAAATCAAAGGAGAGTTGCCTAGCCTGATCTTGAGTGAGCTCCTCAGATGCGCCCATTTTGTTGAGTCTTGCTATCCATTCCTTCACCCTCACCTTCCCCACAAAATCAGGGGATAGCTGTGGTACTTTGCTCAAAGCCAGGATAAGGTCTGACATCATAGGGTGAACCTGAATCATACGCATGAGCTTTGTATCAACAGAATGCATGTCGGATCCTTAATATATAACCGGAGCTTGCTGACCACAATAGCTTATTCATCACTAATATATCCAACATATATGGCTTATCCTTACAAACGTATATATATATATATATATATATATATATATATATATATATATACATACATACCCTCTAAACATAAACGATACCAGGACTTTAGTAAACAATTAGCAAATAATGAGAATACTCCACAAACTACGAATCATAAAAACCTAACGAAGACACTCTCTCAGTCAAAACGAGAATCAGTAAGGGGAACGAGAATGCTGCCTCTAGTTCGTCTTGTGCTAATTTACATTTTAAGGCAGAAGATTTAACAAAGAAAGTTAGAGTTATGGTAGCGATGAGCCACAAGCAAATTGTTGAGTCTGAGAACCCTGTACATACACTAAAACTACCAACCAGACTAACACAGATTGAATAAATCGCAAGTAACAGATAGTCACTGATTTAGGGCTAGTGATGCGTCAAGAAAAGGACCATGCAACGGTTTAAAACCCAATGTAAAAGCATTTGACCCCCCGTATATTAATTTATGAACCTGATACTTTGTATGCAAGGCGAAAATCAAAGGAGAAATTGAGATAAGATCCAAAAGAACGCTAAAATATTAAAAATGAAGAAAGTAAAAGAAAAAAGAATACTAGTCCGCTTCTAATTGTCAATAATCCATTCTATAAAAAGCAGAGGCTATATGAGTGGACCAGAGATTTGATAAGTCTTCTCATACCTGATCAACAGCAAGCATGTTTAGCTTCAAAGCATCCATGGCGGTAATAAAAATCTGCACACATTCTGCCACAGCAGCTGCAGTGCCAGCATCCGAGGATGCGCTCTTATGTTCGACAGTAGCAGGAATTCCCGAGACCAACAGCCGGTTCAGAGCTGCCGGACAATCCATCCTATATGTATCTGCAAACCGCTCCACGTCCAGCACGCAGTTCTTCAACGCCATCTTCAACGTTCGAAACTGCGCTATCAACTTGGAGCATGCCGGTTCATACTCCTTAGCGCTTACCAGGTCCCGCACGTACGCCTTCTCTAGCTTCTCCGTCGTCTTCATGATCGCAAACAGATCTGCAAAGTTGTCATACATCTCCCGCTCCCGCTTGTCGTGCCATAGTCGCACCTCCCGTTGTTCCCCGAACGCCATGAAACCTCGCATCGAGTTCCCTCACGGCGCATCCTCTCCTGCTCCTCGACGCTCTCGATTCCTCCAGAAATGTTGCTTCGATTGAATTTGCGTACAGTTGGCAGCCCTAGCTGTGACAAACCCTAAAGCCTGATCTCCACGAAGGAGACGACAAAGCACTGCATGCCCAGACTCACCAGGCCCCATGACCAGACTTGGAGCCTTCTTGGAAAGGGGACTCTTTATTGTGGGAAGATTCTTTTAGGATGAAATACGTTATAATAATTGCCAATCGGTTACTGCTTGTGAAGTGTTGACTAATTTTGGATGTAAAATACTGGATACATCCATGTGATTACGGAAATCATACTTTTGCAAATTATTTTAAGAAGTCGTACAAGAAGTACATGTAATTTTACATTTTGGATCGGAATTATGTAGTAGATATTATATTTATTTTGAAATCAACAAGAAAAAAATAGAGTTTCTTACTAAATGTGAAAAATTTTAATTAAATATTTATTGATGTGATTTTTTTAATAAATAATCTTTTTAAAATTCTTAACCAAGTTAAATAAAATACTTAATATTTCAAATGAAATAAAGAAACTAGTACTATCATTCGTCAAGGGTGTATCTATAATATTAACAATATATACATTATGTAGCATTTAAAATAATATATATATATATAGTGCAAGGTTTTCAAACTATAATAAAAGCTATTTAATCAAATGCTAGATGCAAGCAAACATTTCAATTATTTTTTATTCTAACACAAAAATATTTTAATTTTATATATGTCACTAAAATCTTTGCATTCAACATATTTGTAATATTATTTGATATCCAATGCTTTATTTTCCATTAATTTTATTAAGTATATTATAGTACTTATAGATTTCAAAATTATTTGTAGACTTATTGAGAACTACGTATTAAATTTTGTTAATAAATAAGGATAAATGAGTATATTTTACCAACTTGTATTTTTACAATAGTCATATCATTGTATATTATTATTTTATGGTCATTTTTGATATATCCATATAGAAGAAGAAAATTATTTTCTATCATTTTGTTACTAAATAGGCTTGAAAGAGTTTGTAAGATAAAAACTGTAAGCATCCCTTCAAAATAAAAGTATGTAAAATTCATTTAGAACATAACCTTACTACTAGATACATTACATTCCAATTTAGAGGAATTATATATTATTTATTAAAAATATTATCGAAGTTTTTAAAATTTTAAGAATAATATTTTTTAAATATTAGAAGATACATATTATTTTTTCAAATATTATCAAAGTTTTAGACCATATTCAAGTTAATTAAATTCCAAATAACTTAAGTCATTTGATCCATTGATTACTTAAAACAAAAAAAAAATATATATATATA
Organism: Physcomitrium patens; assembly: GCF_059467195.1. NCBI lineage: Eukaryota > Viridiplantae > Streptophyta > Bryopsida > Funariales > Funariaceae > Physcomitrium > Physcomitrium patens. The sequence continues at coordinate 12,928,188 of NC_143426.1, read as the reverse complement.
TATATATATATATATATAATATTTATTGTAATAAGATTTGAATAATCATTTCTACCTAAAATTTAGTACCATTAAAGAAATTAATACTATCTTTTTACCTCAATGACCACCAAATTTGCAATTTTAAAATTCTTATAGATACATCAAAAATTTTAAGACACTTAAAATTTGAAATTTTTAAAATTAAATTTTGGAAAATTCAAGAATATAATCAATACTAACAACCTAATTGATAATGAATTATATTATAAACACAATTGCAGAAGTTGGAAGTAGCTATGTAATATTAGACGCTAAAATTTCGATCATTTTTTGCTGAATTTAGAAAAGGAGAAGGAGACACAAGTACAACAAATCACCCTAATTGATTTTTATTGCAAAACAAGGATTTCTAATTATACTCTCCAAGTTCACCTCAATGACTTGTTTTAACATATTTTGAATGCAAAGCTAGAGTTCCTCATACACATAAACATCTTTTAAATATGCTAAAAAGACTACATTCTTTTTAATATATATAATTTTTTTTCAAAAGAGAATTCATCCAATGTGAACACTGGCTCTCAATGTCATTCCTACGTTAAGCTTTTTTTAGGTCTTATTTTAGTTTTTAGTTTTTAGTTTTTTTTAGTTTTTAGTTTTTTATTTATTTTATTTTTTTTATCTCACGTCCTATGAAACTAATCTAAGACTAAAGAAAAATAGAACCAGTGAGGATGATATTATTCACTCTGCAAACAGAAATTACCCCACAACTCCAGTGCAGCAACCGACACTGTTTTACAATCCACCGGTGAAATTAACAATAAAAATTTGGAAAACGTTGTGCATGATAAACCTTTGGGCATGAAGGAGGAGGAGCGTGAGGAGCACTTGGCCTTGAGAGCCTGTGGGGGAGGGGGGTTCCGGAGGTGACGCCCGACAGATTTGGGTGTGGGGGACCGTGGGTTCCTTCTTCCCCCTCTTCCCTGCCCCCATATCTCCCACTTACTCTTCCCCCTGCTGCCCCTCAGCTATGGAAGCCGCCGCGCCGCCTCCCGCATCGCAACCAGCTCCGACCTCGGTCTCGCTGCGTCCCGGTGGTGGCAAGTCCCTCTCCTTCCGCCCCCACAGTGCCCCCTTCCAGAATGGTTCGAGGGGTGCGTTTTCGGACGACCCTGCGGCCCTTAACCCTAACGTAGCCACCACCAAGTTCGTGCTGCGGGAGCGGCCCGTCAGGAGCTACCATGAGAGGATTCGATACTCTAGGGATCGTTTGCTGGAGTTTCGCGATGCCTGTACGCAGGCGCCGGAACAGCTTGTGAACTCGGGAATCAGTAGTTTGACCGCCAGCCCCGAGGTTGAGGATGATTGGACCAGGAGGGAGCCGAGGGATTTGCCGCAACCGCCTGTTGCTAGAGTTGCAGAGTCTGATGATAGGGATTGGAAGGCCCGGGCTCCGCTCCCTCCATCTGCACCAGTGCAAGAGGAAAGATCCTCGTCTCGCGAACAGCAAAGGGACAGGAACCCTAAGCACCGCAATGACAGAAATGACAGGAGCGATTTCAATGATAGAAATGACAATCGGGGTGCTCGCGAGCAGACAAATTCTTCCCAGGGCCAGCGTCAGCAGGAGAACGCACCCTCGGGGCCTCTTCCTGCAATTGTCAAGGCCGCCAATCCGTGGTCGGCTCGAAGGGGAGCCCAGTCCGAAAAGGAGAAGGTTTACCGGACGGTGAAGGGCATTTTGAACAAGCTGACGCCCGAGAAGTACGATGTGTTGGCGGAGCAGATGATGGAGGCCGGAATCAGCTCGGCTGAGATATTGCAGGGCGTGATTTCGCTGATCTTCGACAAAGCAGTGTTGGAGCCGACGTTCTGCGCCATGTACGCGCGGCTGTGCGAGCAGTTGAGCAAGGAGCTGCCGGAGTTTCCGAGCGAACAGGCCGGGGACAAGCCGATAACGTTCAGGCGAGTGCTGCTGAACACGTGCCAGGAGGAGTTCGAAGGCGCGGACGCGATGCGCGAGGAGATTAAGAAGATGACGAAGGCGGAGCAGGCAGTGGAGCGCGCGGAGAAGGAGAAGAAGGTGAAGCTGCGGACTTTGGGGAACATCAAGCTGATTGGTGAGCTGTTCAAGCAGAAGATGTTGCCGGAGAAGATCGTGCACGCTTGCATCCAGGAGCTGCTGGGGCAGGATCCGAAGGGAATACCGGCGGAGGAGAACGTGGAGGCGCTGTGCCACCTGTTCACGACGGTGGGGAAGCAGCTGGAGGAGAGTGCGAAGTCGAGGATGGCGTTCGACACGTACTTCGCCCGGCTGAGGGTGATCGGAGACAGCAGGAGCCTGGCGTCTCGAATCCGGTTCATGGTGCGCGACATCCTGGACCTGAGGTCGAACAAGTGGATGCCGAGGCGAGAGGAGATGAAGGCGAAGACGATCAGCGAGATTCACGCGGATGCGGAAGCGAAATTGGGACTACGACCGGGGATGATGGCACTTCGAAACGTGAGAGCAGCGATGCCCGGGTTCATGCCAGGGGTCGGAGGTATGATGCCAGGAATGCCCGGGATGCCGGGAATGCCTGGAGCAGGAGGGGGAATGCCTGGAATGCCAGGAGCAGGGGGGGGGATGCAAGGGGTTCCGACGATGGGGAGCATTATGGGGTCAGGATTGGAGGCGGACGGGTGGGAGACGGTGAGCGTGGGAAGGAGGAGCAGGAAAGACAGCTCTGGGGTTCTTCCGATGCCAGGAACAGGGGTTGTCGGTGGCTTAGGTGGTCCGACGGGCGGATCTATTCCAGCAGTTGGTAGTCGTCCTGCGAGATTTTCCTCTTCGACTGTGCGCACTAACTCTGTTGGTCCCAGAGCTCTACCACAGGGCAGCGGTGGGTTCAGTTTCATCGGCAAGTCAAGCGCGTTGCTCGGAAATAGTCCTGTCCCAACCATTGTCCCTGTTCGCCAGAGCGGTCCTGCTGCAGAGCCTCCTAAGCAGGAGGAGTCATTGAAGGATCCTGCTCGGGGGCCACCTGCTTCAGCTGAAGCACGTGTGGCTGCAGCCGGGCCTCCGTCTGCAGACTTGGTGAAGAGGTCGGAGTCGCTGCTGAAGGAGTACTTTTCTATCGTGGATCTGAACGAGGCACTGCTGTGTGTGCAAGAGTTGAAGAACCCTAGTTTCCATCCGGAGTTTGTGAGGATCGCGATTTCGACTGCGCTGGAGATGCGAGAGAAGGAGAGTGGGTTAGTGCTGAAACTGTTGGTGCACTTGCAGTCGAAGGGAGTGGTATCGAGCGAGGACTTGCGGGGAGGTGTGGTGATGGTGGCGGAGGGGCTTGAGGACATGGCGATGGATGCGCCATTGGCCCCGAAGCAGTTGGGAGGCATGATAGCAGGTCTGATTTTGTCAGAAGCGTCGGAGGTTCGGTTGATGCAGGAAGCTGCAGCGAAGATAGAGGACGAGTTTCTGCAGAAGGATGTGTTGAAGGCTGTGGTGAACAAGTTGAAGGAGAACGAGGCGCAGGTGGGTGAGGTGTGTCGGAAGGTTTCGGTGGATAAGGAGGGACTGTTGAGTGTGACAGTGGAGGGAGACATTGCGAAGCTTTTAGGTTAAAGCGAATGTCTGAATTATGGTAGATGTGATAGACCTGTGCAGATTTGCCGATGGACAACGGTTTGAGACTACCTGTTCGCACTGATAATCGGAATCTATTTCAATGTAGGCTGAGGCGCACTCTTCTGAAGGTGTCGTGACGTTAGTTTTATCCTCGTCTCTGTTTCTATGAGACCCGTGAATTTTTTCTTATTGCAGTGAGTCACATCAATATTGGTGTGCAATTGAGATTTATTCTGGCTTTTTCAGATTTTTGTCTCTTTTTCGATGAATTTTCTCTCTGGATTCGGGAATGCCTCTTAGAGTGCTGACTTAAGAGTACTAAGTCATATTTCGTCATATTAGCGAATGAGGCTGCAGACTAAGCGTACTCAAGGCATTGTTTCAATAGAAATGATTTCTCTCTGGAGTATGCATATCATTGATATTCTCAGTTGTGGTATGTATGATCTGTGAATGAGTTTCTGCAACGCCATTGAGGCTAAATTTTGTTGGAGTAATTTGAATTCTAGGCAGTTTTTGAAGTTGTGTCATGCATGACCTAAATGGTACTGCCTGTGTGTTGAGATGCAGTGGTCAACGAGATTGTCCTCAATGACCCACATGGTTGTTTTGTCCTAGACTAGTGTTCGGTTATTTCGACTATGCTTGTCCTGAGGATTTTTATCCTGTTTTCTTTTGTTGGATTTCCTACATTTGATATTTTGTAGTATTATACAAAAATTACATCTTCTAAATTATGTGAAGAAAATCTATAGAAATTCCGATACGAATGTGTGGAGACAAGTTTATCAAACCTTACCAGATATGTGTCACGATGCCTTTAGCTAAGTTCTTTCCATATAATACTTAACTTTTTAATTTTTCAAAAATAAATTATTAAAGCACTTTTTAACTTACAATACAATTTAATTCCAATACTTAGATACTATTATACTATTGCACTTAAATGCATGTAAAAATAATAGTGCAAATGCTTTTGATTCTTTATTCTTATGTACCTAATCCATTATGGCCTTCTAATTCTCTAAAATCTTTAAGTTTTTTTTGTAGACTTCTAAAACTATTGACTTTTGCATTCTATTTACTTTTACATTCTATTAGTTGAACCCGTGCAATTGTCACAGAATTAGTTCAATTAGGAATAAAAACAACAAGAGGGTGTATCCTTTTAGAAACCTGCAATAATCCAAACACAAAGACCAATTAATTATACAATGAGTTTGGTCAAGTTTAGAGCATAACATAGGAGAAAAATCAAGTCTCAATAGGGCAAGAACCACCATCTTTTAAATGCCAAACTATAAATTCAAGTTTGTCAAAAACATTTGTCTGTAAATAAGATTTTCAACCGCAAAGCACAAATGCATGCTGCTAATATCCTAACCAAAATCTTTTACATCCAAATATAGTGAGGTCAAATCTAAAATACTAAAAATTTAAAATTTAAAATTAAAAAAAAGGCTTAATATTGACAATTGGCTACTTACAATAGTAGAGTTATCTTCACCAAAGGACTCAAGACAAATGCTATACACATTGTCACATGGATCCTGAGCACTGCCTTCTACAAACTCCACCACAAAAGACATTTAAACCTTCAGCCTTATACACACCAGCAACCAATATCCCTTTAATCGCTGCTTAAAACCACACCCTAGCATGTCCCTCCACTCTATGCATGGATGAGTTGTTGTCATGCAGAGGCTTCAAAGTAAGCTATATCATTGAGTTATTTCTCACAATGCCACACCTATTTTCTTCACTGATTGTGAACTGAAAATGTAGATTTTATCAACAAATCAAAGTTTACATTGTTTGTAAGAGGATTATTAGATTCACTATTTAGATTGCTCTTGTACTTGCATATGACAATTGTGGAGAATCCTCTACAAAACTAAAAAAGTACAAAAACAATGACCAATACAAGAATCCAATCTGAAGTTATTTTGCAACTATAATACTACTAAAACCAAGCAGATCAAAGTTTGTTTTCAATTCCATGAGCAGTTCTTTCAAGCCATAGAATGAATTTTGACATTTTCAGTCAACACAAATTATTGACTTGAAAAAAAAAATACATCAATTTTAGTGGTTCTTTCAAGCCATACAATGAATTTTGACATTTTCAGTCAACACAAAAAATACATCAATTTTAGTGGTTAATGTTCATAAATCCTGCTAAGTTCCTAGTTCATTTTGTAAGAGTCCAGATGGTCAAGATAATTGGTTACGATTCAATAGACCTAGGCATGGAAGTTAAGACATTAACCATCAATTAAGCTTCATTATGAACATCAATCCACATGTGTTTGAAGGTCAATCTAACTACCTTTCCACATGATAAATCAAAAACTGTTGAAAGGTATAATAGGACCTATAAACATGTATGAGATTAGATTATGTCTATTCACATTTTTGAATCTGATATGAAGTAGATACATGGATTACAATTGAATTTGCATTAATATGCATCAAATGACCTTTTGTCGGACTATATCTAGTTTAGAATAAAGGTCTGTAATAATTTCTAATCTTCAAGCATTAAGTTTCAAGACCTATTATGCCATGAACAAAAATGCTCAATCCAAGCTAACAATCACTTAAGTGACTTTGAACTACATATACATATTATTTCTACAAAATTTAATATGTTAAAGAAATAATAATCATGAAATTTATGTTGATGTGTATAGAAAGATGAAAGTTATTGGTGGATTTTGATGTCATCAAGATCAATAGCCTTTTTCTTTGTAGCACAACCTTGAGCTTTCAATCAAATATAGTCATTATACTTACCATTGTATTTACCACACAATATGCTTTTTAGAGGCACATCATAGTAGCTAACTAAGACAATTATAATGCAAGAAGAGAAGAAAACAAAAGATTCTACTACTATCATCAATCTAATTAACTATTCAATTTAAGCCAAAATCTAAAATAAATCCTTGTAAATTTTTTAAATTTTGCAACACGTTCTCCATAGTCAGTACTACTCAATTGAAGATCAAATATGATGATTAATTAATAATTAAGAATGGAATGCTCGCTAATGTGGTTGTTTGATTTTTTGAAACAAGGAATTTTAATGCATAAGATACCAATTCAACTTAAAATTAGTTTTGCAAAGGTTGGTCATATTTTTAAAAGGTATATTCTAAAATAATTTGATTTTAAAAAAATTGGTTGTAAGTTTTATAGGATATTAAGAAATAAAATATTATTTGTAATATTATAACATAGAAGATAGATATTGACATTGAATCTTTTGTAAGCCTTGCTTATGATGTCAATGTGGTTATGTATGGAAATATATGTAAATAATAGACATATTTATTTGTATATTTACCTAAATAAGTTAAATAAATTGAAATAAATAGAAGTAGATTAAATTATTAATATATTGTTGGAAAGCTTTCTAAAAGCTATGTGGACTCTAAATATATTTGTAAGTAATTGATAGGTTGACAACTTGGCTAACTAATTAGCTACATATTACATATTTAGCTACTTGCATTGCAAGTTGGTTATGTAGAGCACATATTGGAAATTTCTTCATAAATTAGATACATGTCCAAAAAGTTGGATACATGACATATGGCCTTTAAGATATTTCCACATAGTTCTTTAGTAGATGATATGTATGGAAGCAAGAGTGAAGCTATTCTTATTCTTGTATTTTATCTTGATTCAAGACTTCTTAATTTTTTTGCATTTGATAATAGCCATTTTAATTTTAATTCTATATCTATCATTTAATTGTGTATTTTCTATCTTTTGATGATATAAGAGTGTATTGTTATTTTTTAGAATTTTATTAAAGCTTATGTCTTTAAAAATTTGATTAGAGTCTTAATTATATATATATATATATATATATATATATATATATTAGAAGTACATAGTTTTTTCTATTTTTTATTGTTTTATTTTAAAGGATGCAAATTATCAACTTTTAAATTAATATTTTTTATTTTTTAATATCATTTTTTTAAAAAAGAAAAGATTATTCTTCTTTATGATTTTTTTAATTTAATGTTAAAACTTATAGATTATCTTCTTTTAATTTGGCACATGGATTTATTTAAAGCAATCAATTATATATATATATAAAAAAATCATGGATTCTATACTTGGTAGAAGTGAGAATGAATTTGCAACTATAATAAAACTTTATAAGCTTGTTAATATTCTAAGAAATTATTTTTTACATATTAGCAATTTCAACTATAAAAGCACTATTTCTATGTCCATGGAAGAAGTCAATAATGTGATTTGATGTCTACATTAAGAAGTTGTGCAATTTATAGAAGCAAGTAGATCAACTTCATAAGTAAATCAAAAAAGCCTTGCTACTTTAAGTATAAATAGATAAAAAATTAGTATGCTAGAAATTTTTCATAGAATGAGGTTAAAATATCAAGGATTTTTATTATAAGTCAAGTTTTATTTAAGGTTATATCATTGTCATTATATTGATGGATTTAATTAAGTTAGACTTATAGGTGCACTTTTATTTGAGAGTTCTCTTTCTTAATTTGTAACCATTGATTGTAAAGCATTTACAACTTCTTTATGATCTAAATTTATTCTTAAAAGTGTTTATAGCTACATTTAGAGAAATCAATGAAGAAATAATATTAAAAACAAAATTGTAGTCTTAACAACAAAGATTATAATGTTCTACTATCTATATAGTCAAATTCCAAAATCTTGCTTATAATATGGATTAGAATGATTAAGCCTTTATCAATTGATTTTGATATAGATTAAAAGTTAATATCAAAGTTTTATTATTTATAATGTAGAAAGAAAAGTCATTAGAATAATTTATTAATTAAGTCATTGCATATAATAATTGATTATTTGAAATGCATCAAAAACAAAGATTTGATTGAAATAGAACATATCAAGTCATCAAATAATTTTTAAGTTTTTAAAAACGTATTTACTAAGGTTGGAAATTATGCAAATTAATACAACTTAATTTAAGCAGCTGACATCAAAAAAAATAAAAAAAAATAAAAAGACAAATATTTCTATAAAAAATTATATTTATATTATAGAACAACAAATCATAAGGTACAAAAAAATCACATTATATCAACAAGTTTCATAACAAAGAACATAAATTTAATCATTGATAAATAAAAAAAAATATATCTAATTGCAATCAAATCTTTGTAGTTGGATAATTCTAAACTATTAAATATAGATTTTATACTACTATTAAATCCTATATCATGATTTAAAATATCTATAATTATTATAACTTCAAATCATAAATTTTTAGCTCAAATCTTTTTAGACACATGAGCCTTACTTTGTTTTATAGATAAAGAATTTTCATTATAACAAAAATTGATACTTTCAAAGAAGATCCAACCAACTCTAATAAAAGTTATTGATGGAAAATTACTTGCATCTAAAGACATTATAAATAAAAACAAACTATTGAAAGTGATATTAAGAGATCAAATATCTAATACTATCTCAAACATCATTCAATGTCCTTCAAATCCATTAGTACTTAGCTTCTCTTGGTTTGAATTACATAATTATGATATACATTAGAAATTATAAAAAATAACTTTATAATTTAATTCTAATAACAATAATTTATTTTTATCTTTATTTTTGAAAGCAAATGCATTTATGCAAGTTAGAAAAGATGAAAAGTTATTTTTTTAAATTTTTATGTAGCACCAAGTCTTTATTAAAATAAAAATTGCACTAGAATTACAAAATAATATGAAGAATATTAATATATCTTTAAGAAGAAGAATATTGATATATTGCCAAAACATTTTATCTTGTAATTGTGTAATCAATCGTCAAGAAGGAACTCAACCACTAGTTGGACCAATTTACAACTTGTTGCTTTAAATGAATATATTAATTAAAATTTTATAAAAACTTTATTTAATATTCAAAATCTCTTGTAGGTATCCTAAATTTCTCTATAAAGAATAAAAATGGATCCTTATAAGTATATATAGATTATTATGGACTCAACAAAGTGACTATTAAGAATTATTATCCTTTGTCTTCAGTATAGAGACTCTTTAATCAATTAAGTGAAGCTAAGAGTTATACTAAAATAGATTTACAAAGAATTTGTAGTTTGATATATATTAAAGAAAAATATAAATACAAGAATGAATTTTAGACCAGATATATTTATTACAATTACAATTTTATTTCTTATAGATTAATAAATATTTAAATTTATTTTTACCATTTAAAAAAATATTTAGTAAATATCTAAATAATATTATTATATATTACTTCAATAAAATTATTATTTATTTTAGTAATGTAAAAGGATATAAACAACATATTTATCTTATACTACAAAGACCTAAAGATATAGAATTATATGCTAAGATAGAAAAATGTATCCTTTACACAATTCAAGTATAATTTTTGAGGTATATTATTTTAAATAATAGTTTTAAAATAGATTCTAAGTAGGTACAAACTATCATAGATTGATAACCTCTTAAAATTGTATGTGATGACTAATATTTTTAGAATTTATAAATTATTATCAAATATTTATTAAAAACTTCTTTTAAGTTGTTTTTCTATTATCATGTTGTAAGACAACAAATAGGTGAAAGAAAAAAAAATTTAGAAGATCTTATTTTAAAATTTAATAGATAATTATCTTATAAATATAGATAATAGTTAAGAAGGTAATAAAATTAATAAATATTAATATTAATTTTTTATAAAGTAGACTTCTATTTACTTTGCAAGGCCATAAACAAGAAAAAATAAGATAGATTAACAAAATTATCATTATAAGCATCTTAAGGTAGAAGTAAATACTAGCTCAAAATAAAATTTATCTAAAAATATTAGTTGTTGATATCTATAGAAGACAAGTTATAAACTTGTGTTGAAATCAAATCTTGAGGAAAAAAATTGTATTGTTATAAAATATTTTGAGTTCTTTTATTAATCAAAGAATAAGTTTTAAAATTTTTTTTTGTAAGATTTAGTTGAATATTGATTTTAAGTGATTTGGATTAATATTGATCTTTTGAGAGCTTTTTAAAATGAAAGATATTTTTAGTGGTTTTGATTTTTAAAAAATAAAAGAAATATTATATTTTTGAAAACTTTATAAGCATTCTACTATAGTTATAAGTAAAACTTTGTGATGTTAAGCATCTGTTTGTCTTAAATCTGTGTTATAATTTTAAACTTAATTTAGCAATTAAATCAAAGATTATTAGAAACCAACTAGTTTAAGATCTCAATCAAATTCTAAATTTAAATTCCAATTAAATTTAGAATTTAGAATTGTTTAGAATTTGATTAAGATTGGATTAAGATTTTATTAAGATTTGTTTAGGATTTTCTTGGGATTTATTTAAGATTTTATTAGAATTTGATTCGAATTCATTTAGAATTTCTATTTTTAAATTTTAAAAAGCTTTCTTTGATATTTCTTTAAGATTAATATATGCTATCTTTATGATTCTTTTATAATTTCTTTAAGACTTCTTTTGGGATTTGATAAAACATCGATTAATATTGTTACAATTTAATTAGAATTTCTTTAAGATTCTATTATAGTTGTTAGGATCTTGTTGTTGTAAATTCCATTTTATCTTTTGTAGTTAGATGTATGGTGCATTGTTAAACAATCTTCATAGAATATAATATCATATATTCGATTAATTTCTAAAAAGAAATTAGAATGGAGTAAAGATAGAAAAATAATATTCTAAAGTTTTTAATTTTTTTTTTTTTTTTTTTTTTTTTTTTTTTTTTTAATTTCTAGTTTACATTGCTCACAAGTTTTAAAGCTATTATATATAAAGAAAACATCAATTTTTTTCTAAGATGCAATTCTATTATAAATAGATGCAAAAAATAGGCTGTATCTTATTTCTTTTTATAATTTTATTTTTAATATTGGAGATTAATTATAAGGTCTAATATATATATATATATATATATATATATATATATATATTATTGTGTATTATTTTTAAGAATAGTGTTACTACTTAAAAAATCCTTTTTATTTCATCATATCACAATTTATAATAATCACATGAATCTTGAATATTTTATATTAGAATACATGTTAAATTTTTTTACTTAACTTGTTGAAATAATTCTTTATTATAATTTGAATTTAATATTATATATTATTTTAAAAAAAACATGGCTTATCAAATATTTTGTCTTTACATTCTTATCTTGCACCAAGAAAAAGAACTACAACATATAATCAACAATGAACTATTCTTTTAAAATAAAAGAAATTACATATTTAGCCTATCAAATTAAAAATTCTTATTAACACTACTTTTATTGATAAAATTTGTTCAAGTACATGGATATACCTTTTTTTTGATATTAAAAATAATCTTCATAATGACTCAAACAAATTTGAGTTAAATAAATTTCTTTTATGATGAAAGATGTTTATATATTTTCAAAGATAAAAGATAATTATTTTCATTACAAATATAAGTTGACTTTTAGTAGTAAGCTACTTTAAATATAATAAAAATCTAAAATTTATTTTAAGAGATTTTTTGTAATCTCAAATAAAAAAAGATGCAATAACATTTTTTTACTCATGAGATACTTATTGTAGAGCAAAGACTCTATTTCATTGATCTTATGGATTTCTTCAATGTCAAATTATTTCCAAGCAATCATTATAACCTATTTCAATAGTCTTTATTATAAATCTTTTAATTTTAAATTCTTATAACTTTATTTTTTTAATAATAGAATACTAATCAAAATTACATAATTAGTATTATATTTAAAAAATACTAATAAAGAAACAACTAAACTCTTCTTAGATAATATTTATTAATATCATCAATTTCTATGCAAGATTATATTATATTGTGAGCCTCAATTTATATCAAGTTTTTGGAAGACATTCTTTAATATGTTAAAAGTTGATGAGAAGTTATCTATAACTTTTCATCTTCAAAGTGATGGACAAATAAACTATATCAATCAAATATTAAAACGATATTTATGATGCATTATCAACTACTACCAAGACAATTTGATAATTTTCTTCTATTAATAGAATTTTATATAATAATATAAAATATTTTTTTTATGAAAAATCTATATTTTGTTAATTATAGTTATAATTTATAATTTAATACTTGTGATCTTTTAAAATTTAAAAATCTACTAACAAAATATTTTGTAAAGAATATAATAGAACTTTATATAATAATAAAGATATAATAAAAAGAAGCTAAAAAATAATAAAAAATAAATAAAACTATTTTAAAATAAGGATAACATTCATTCAATGTTGATAATAAAATATAGTTACTTTTTTATAATATCAAAATTAAATGACCTTGTGAATAATTAGATTATCAAAGATTTTGCCAATTTCTTATTATAAAACAAGTTAATTCAATGACATATCAATTAAAAATACTCCTATCAATGATGATCCATTATAGATTTTACATGATTTTTATTCAATCTTATATAAAAAGCAACATATTGAGAAAAAAATAATCAATGCTATCTCTTGTTGAAATAGTTAACAATCAAAAGTTTAAAGTGGTTGAAGTCTTGGATTTAAGGTGGTACAAAAAAAATTGAAATATTTCATACATTAATATAAATATGATATTAGTGAATGCCCATAGAAGCTATGTAAAAATCTAACAAATGTATCATTTAAAAAAAATATTAATACTATCTATTAAAATCAATGACTAATTATTGATAAGAATATGGTATAAATTATAAAGAAAAAAATTTAATAATAAAATTATAGAATTCTCTTGGCTATTGATTCTACGTGGTTACAAAAGAATTCTATGAAGGTAGCTTTGAAGGCCTTAATAATGATAACAAAATTAGGTAGTATTTTCATTAAAATATGAGATATTATTTATGATTGAAGAAACCTATCAACAACCATTGTGCAAAAAAATGTCAAAATTTATTGTTAATAATATTCAATGGATCTTGGGCTTTATTATCTTATGAAGCAATGACACAATTCTTTGTGATTTTTTTTTCTAAAAAAGATTTAATATTATAGATGGTTATATTTATTAATATATTTATTTAGATAAATTAAATAGATAGAAATTAATAGAAGTAGATTAAGTTATTAATCTTCTTTGAAAGCTTTTTAAAAGCTTTGCAGAATAAAGATATATTTATAAGTGATTGATAAGTTGATAATTTGGCTAACCAATTTACAACATATTATACATTTAATTACTTGCATTACAAATTGGCTATATAAAGTACATACCAAAAATTTATTTCATAAATTAGACATGTATATAACAAATTGGATACATATCATATCATCACAAACATCCATATTTTATTCCAATAATTATTAAATTAAGATGAATATATGGAAGTAGATAAAAGTAGATAAATTTAATAATATCTTATAAATAATTTTTAAAAAAGCTTCATAGATATAACTTTGATTTTATATATGTATATAATTGATTGATAGGATAGCAACTTGACCAAAAAGTTTGCCACATGTTGCACATATTGGTAGCTTGTAATATAAGCTAATCATGTGGTGCACATGTAGAAAACTTTTTTTATAAGTTAGATATGTGTCATACAAATTGGACATGTGTTAGAGGTCCTAAAGAGTGTTGCCATATATCTTCTAATTAGAGAGTATATATAGTGACAAGAATGAAGCCTTCTTTACTCTTGTCAACTCCTTTCTTGCTTCTAATTTAGTTTCAATAATCTTTAGTTTTCTTGTCTTTTAGTATTTCTAGTTTTTTCTTGAATGTACATACTTTCTTATTTCTATTTTTTCATCTCTCTTTTATAAAAATTTTACATATTTATATATATTTTTAATTTTTTTATCTTTCATAGATTGATAAAAATATATTTATAATATTAGAGCTTTATCTTTTTTTGATTAAGAATGAATTATTTCTTTTTCTTGATAAGACTTAAATATGTTAGAAGTTTTAGATTACTTACTTTTAAATTGATATTATTCTTCGATTTTTTTTTTTTTTTTTTTTTTTTTTTTTTTAAGTCTTTATTTTTGTTTAGATGTTAGAAATTTTATTTAATTTTTATTTTTTTATATAATTATTGTAATAGATCCTTTTAAAATAAAAAATTTAATGATATAAATATAAGAGCAATTGATTGATTTAATGCTTATTATGCATTAATTTAATTTACCACTGCAAGGAGCAACAAGTTTGACAAGAAGTGAAGATATAGAGATAATTGGAATTGGTTCAACATCTACACCAAATCATGTTATTTTTTCTATCATCCAATATCTTTCACCTACAAAAGAACCAAATTTTTTCTTATTTAAGAATTTTAATGGCATAAGATCAAAATTTTGAAAATTTATTAATTAAATATAATTGGTAATTGAACTTTAATTCCAAAGCTATAAAACTTTAAGATGACAAGTTAAGTTTATTAAAATACTAATTTTTCAAGGATATAAGTTTAAAAAAAAATAAATCTCAAGATACACTTATAGCCCTCAAAAAGACTAGAAAATCACTCAAAGATAGTAATATATTAAACTAGAATGGCTATTGCCAAAGATTAGAAGACTAAAAAGTCTTAAAACAAGACTAAAGATTAGAAAGGCATTGACAAGAATAAAGAAGGCTTCACTCTTACCTCTTTCTATATTCTCAACTAAGAACTATGTAGCAATGTCCTATAAGACCTCCAAAACATGTTGACTTTGCAAGACATGTATCTTAACATATAAGGCAAGTTTTCTATATGTGTGCCACATAATTAGCTTGTTCTGCAAGCTACAAACACATGGTTAACTTCTTCACCAAGTTTCTAGCCTACTAATCAACTACAAATATATTTAAAGTCAAAGCAATGTCTATGAAGCTTTTAGGAAGCTTTTCTAAAAAATACTATGAAATAAATCTATATTTATTTACTTCTATTAAATTATATAAGTGAATATTAGAATAAATATGTATGTTCATGATATTACTTTTTTTTAGGAATGAGTTCCACAAGGAACAATCATCATTTGTTGAAAACATCCAAGATGCAAAAAATTATGTTTGCCACATACTCTAATCTTTGTTTTCTTTAAAGATGGTTGATAGGTCCTCTTAGCCATCAACAATGTTCTATACCAAGGCAAATAGACTACCCTATTTTTTGATTGATGTTGAGGCATTCATAACTTCTTTCAAATAAAATATTTGAATCACCATCAAAAGTCGTTCCTATCTCTAATAAAATCACCAAACATCGGAAGTCTCTTCTAAGGTTGTAATATCAAATACTTTTTATCTTGCCATCTATTTGAGGAAAGACATGTTATTCTTGAGGATCTTCATCTTAATTACATTGTCTTGAAAGTTGTGACAATTACGATGTATCATCTGATAAGTCAATAAGTGATAGCTTGTAAGTTAAATCTATTAATTATTATTCTAATTATTATTATTATTATTATTATTATTATTATTATTTTTAGCATAAAAAATACATAGAAATTTCAAAAAAAAAAATAGAAAGTAGAATGCTAACTTTTTAATTCTTGTTTCTTTTTTAGTAAAGATTTACTATTCTTCAACTTGATTTTGATGGATATTACTAATGAAAAGCTTCAATTCTCTTTATTGGATTTGTAAGATTCTTTGTTGGATCTTATGTGTATTTATTAATATCATATTTGTGCTAATGAATAAGATATTTTAATCTTTTTTGGCACCACCTTAAATTTAAAACTTCTTCCACCTTGAAATCTGAATTATTATCGACTTTTATATAGGGAGATGGTATTTGCCTACTTTTTGAAATATTCATTTTCATGTATGGCTCAAAAAGAGACATGTAGAATATAAAATGGATCTTCATAGACTCCAATAGATATAATCAATAAGCAATAGAATTAATTTTTTCACAAATAAGAAAAGGTCTAAGCCTACAATGTCATATTATGTATATTTTTATTTGAAAACACACCAAACGCCTAGGTATAGAAGATAAGTAAAAATGCACTAAAAATCTTATTAAGTCTAATAGAATCTCAAATAAACTTTAAATAAATCTTAATAATCTTAATCAAACTTTGACCAATTCAACATAAATTTAAAAGAAGTAAAAAAAAAAATACAAAAATTTTTTAAACTAATTTCAAAGAAAAATAGCAAAAAATCTTAAAAAAATATAAAAATAAACCTTTACAGAAATAAAAATAATATTAAAGAAATATTAGAAATAAAGAAATTTAAAAAATAATAAAAAATCCTTTAAAATATTAAAAATAAAATATTTAAATAAATCCTAATTAAATTCCAATTTAATCTTAATTAAAATTTTGATGAACCTTAATCAAATTCTAGATCAAACCTTATTAAATCCCAAATCCTAGATAAATCTTAAACCAATTCCTAAGCAAATCCTAATCAAATTCTAAATCTGAAATAAACTTTTAACAAATCCTATAGCTGATTGAATCCTCAACAATTAATGATTGAATTATTAATATCAACTCAAAATTTGTACACTTCTTAATATCTTAATTAAAATTAAGAAAAAAAAAGATAAAATTGAATGCACTTACTAATTGAGAGAAATGTAAGGTAATCCAATTAGGTGTTATATAGCCTCCTACTCCAATCTAAATATTGAACTTCCAATGCTAATATTTCCTTCTTGAATTATTGGATTACTATCAAATTTTATCCAAACATTAGAAATAAAGTTTAGTATCTATATAAATTTTTTTTACTTCAATCCAATTAAAAAATTGTTGAAGATCTTAGAAACACTCACTAACCTTCAAATTCCAATTTTTGAGACTTCAATCTACAAAAATTCTCATATACTTCAATTTAACTATTTCATTGACTTCAAAATTTGCATATACATTTATAGCTAGTACAATAATGTACTATTCAAATTTTACTTATAAACACACTAAAAAATTTAAGAAACCTTCAAATTTTTTAACATATTTTTATTTTTCAAACTTTCATTCCATCAAGATCATTATTAACTTTGAAAATTCCTCAAAATTTCAATTTTGATTCAAATGATATGAAACTGATGCTTAAAAATCTTTCTTATAGTTTGTTTTCAAATCTTATTCTTTAATCTACAAAAGAATTTTAGAGACACCATATGGATGTAGTTTTGTACCTTGAGGTTTGATTTTGATCTTGGTTGATAACTAATCTTCTCTGGGTATCAATTTTTGATAATTTGAAGTAAATTTTTCTTTAATCTATTATTAACTTTTTTTTATATATGTCTATATTAAATTCTTATCTCATTTATTTTTATTTGGTTCATTTATGTTTCTACACAGTAAATGGATGTTTCTTCTACAAAAGTTAATATTAAGACTAAATCTTTTATTATCTTTCTATCATTTAACTTTATTTTTCTATTACATCTTTTTATTAGACTCATCTATAATAAAATCTATATTTTTATTTTTTTATTATATAATCATATTAATATACAAAAATAACAATATAATTTATTACAAGAACAAATAGTCTTGATATTATAATGAAAGAGTCATATCTTATTACTTATGATGAATTGTAGTTGTTCCTTGCAATAGGTATTTTTTATTGATTTTTTGTCATTCTTGAGCTTCTTTCAAGTGTGCCTTCATTATTGCATATGATTTTGACAAATAATTTTCCAAATCTTTTGCCACAAGATTATCAACTTTTGAAAAGTCAAAAGTATCAAATCATGGATGATGACCATAATTGGCAAAAAAAATTGCTTATTTAATAGAAGAATGTACTCAATTATTATATGCAAAGTTTGTCATTTGTAAAAGAGATATTCAATCATCTTAATGTTAATTGATGGTACACCTCAAATATTACTCTAAAACTTGATTTATCTATTCTATTTGCCTATCAATTTGAGGCTGAAAAGTCAAAAAAAGTTTTATATCTACTTTTAAAATCTTAAAAATAATTTTCTAGAATCTTGATATAAATTGACTTCTCAAATTTGAAATAATATCTTTAGATAATCTATGATAATAATAGATATTATCAAGAAAAAATTTAACTATTTTTTTTATTTGTAATAGATTTTGTACATAGCTTAAAATGTGCCATCTTGGTAAAACAATCTACTATTATAAATATAGAATCATATAAATGTGAGATTTGAAGATCTCTGATAAAATCTATAAAAATAGAAGATTGTGGTTATTACAGAATAAATAATTGTTGAAAAAGTCCATAAGGTTAATGATAAGGAATTTTTGATCTTGAACAAATATCAAATAATTATACAAAGTCTTTAACTATTAAGAAAATAAATACTTAGAAGACACAACACTTAACATCAGCAAGGTTGTTTACAAAGAGAGTATGGAGTAAGATGTCTCTCACTTCCAACACCCATTATGTATAAGTGGTAGTTGTTGCCCTAAAAGATAACGTCCACTCTTTGACTTTTACACACATGGCCGTAGGATCCGTTTGGCATCTCATGAGTCCCAAGAGCATCCTATGTCTAATACTAATTACTCTTACGTCTTACATACATGCTCTTAGGATCCTTTGGCATCTCACGAAGTACGAGGGTATCCTATGACACACACTAATGATTCATACTTAGTCTTCGAATATTCCCTTGTTAATACTTTATCCTTTTCACTTTGACTCTTAGTCCATGACTTCGTCCTATATCCATTGGATGCCCTTATCATATACCAAGAGTCAAACCTTTGACCACTAACAACTTACCTAAGATAATATCCTATACAAGGTAATATTTTCTACTTTTATTTTAACACTCCCACTTTGCTATTGGTCAAATATCTTTTAAGCCTAATGCCTTTGTCAACATGTGGTGTCTATCTTTTATTAATGCCTTTGTCAACAAATTAGCAAGCATGTCCTCTGTTGCACAATATTTCATATCAATCACTCTCATTTCAATCTTCTCTCTTATAAAGTGATGTTGAATGTCAATGTGCTTAGTCCTTGAATGATGCTTTGGATTCTTTGCAAATACAAGACATCCTTGATTGTCACACTTCATTGGAGTTGCTTCCATTTGTACATCTCTAATGTCCTCCAAAAGTTGTCTTAACCATATTGCCTCCATTGCAACATGACTTGCTGCCATATACTCCGCCTCCATTGTTGACCTTGCAATTGTTGGTTGTTTCTTGCAATTCCATGAAATTGCTCCCACTCCAATAAAGAATACATACCCCATTGTTGACCTCCTATCATTTGCATCTCTAGCCCAATCCGCATCACAATAACCATATAAACTAATGTTATCACCTCCAAGGCATAATTTGAAGTTTAAAGTACCTTTTAAGTACCTCATGATCCTTTTGATGGTTGTCCAATGGATTGGTCCAGTCTTTGACATGTGTTGACTCACAACACTCACCGTATATGCAAGATCCACCCTTGTGCCAACCATTGCATACATAAGTGAGCCTACTGCTGCTTTGTATGGAACACCTTGCATTTGACTTTCAACTTCAGCAAACTCTTCATCCGTGAGCTTCATTAACTTCAAGTTTGCCTCCAATGGTGTTCCAATAGGCTTACACTCCTCCATATTGAATCGTTTCAATACTTCTTCAATGTACTTGCTTTGGCTCATTGTAATGGTCTTCTTAGTACAATCTTTTACAAAATCCACTCCTAAATAATAGTGAAGCTCTCCCAAATCACTCATTTCATACTCCTTTTCTAACTTTGCCTTCAATCAATCCATCATCTTCAATGTATTGGTTAAGATGATCAAATCATTAATATAGAGGATGACAATCAATATGAACTCATTTGATTGCATCACATATAAGGAATGATCAGCCTCACTCCTTACAAATCCTTCACTCACAAAGAATGTATCAATGCATTCGTACCACGTCCTTGGTGATTGCTTTAGCCCATACAAGGATTTTTTCAACTTACAAACAAGGTGTTGTTTGCCTTCTTCAACAAATCCTTGAGGTTTATCCATGTAGATGTCTTCTTTCAAACTTCCATTCAAAAAAGCCATCTTCACATCCATTTGATGCATCTCCAAATCCATTGCTGCCCCAATTGCCACAATGGTTCTAATAGTGGTGAATTTAGCCACGGGAGCAAATGTCTCATTGAAATCTACACCAACAACTTGTAAGTAGCCTTTGGCAACCAATCTAGACTTGTATCTCACAATATTATCCATTGCATCCCTTTTGGTTCTAAATACCCACTTACAACCAATTGAAGATCGATTTGGTAGAAATTGAATCAATTCCCATGTTTCATTGTCCATGAGTGATTTGTATTCTTCTTCCATAGCATTCTCCTACTTCAATGCATCCGTGGACTTCATTGCATCACATAAACTCAACGGATCAGCAAGAAGTGCAACATTGGCATGTTCTTCACTTACTTGAGGAAAGATGTGGTCCTTCCACCATTCACCACGTGGTTTTCTTTCTCTCAAAGGATATCTCCTTTCATTTGAAGAAGACCTTTTTTCTTGCATTCCATCCTTCTTCTTCCTCAATGCTTGTCTTTTTTCACTCAAAGGTTGATATTCTTCATCATCATCATCACCTTCAATATCTTCATTATCTTCATTGTTGGTTCTACTAATTGAAGGCACACTATCATTTACCTTCTTTGGCTCTTGATCTTGATTTCTATTTCTTCCATCCTCATTTTCATCATCATCATCATCTTCTTCTTCTTCTTCTTCTTCTTCTTCTTCTTCTTCTTCTTCTTCTTTCTTTGCTGAACTTAAAGATGTGTACACAAACATACCTTTACTCCCACTTGGACACTCTTCTAAGTGCTCAAAAGTACTCTTATGCTCCAAAAACTCTACATCATGACTTTTGATGATCTTTTTGGTTTCTAAACACATTAGCCTATATGCTTTGGTACCTTCACAATATCCAACAAATACACATTTTGTACCTTTTGTATCAAATTTGGACCTCATACAATCTGGTACCTTTGCATAAGCAATGCATCCAAAAATCCTCATGTGTGAAACACAAGGTTTCTTTCCACTCCAAGCTTCTTATAGAGTCATTGATGTAAGTGCACTTGTAGGCACCTATTCCTTGTGTACACCGCATTTACCATAGCTTCCGCCTAATATTCATGCCTAAGATTTTGTGTATGAAGCATACTCCTTGCCATCTCCACAATGGTACGATTTGTTCTTTCAGCAACTCCATTTTGTTGTGGAGTGTAAGGAGTAGAGGTTTGTCTTGCAATACCTTGAATCTTCATGAAGTCATTAAAATGCTTTGACATGTATTCACCTCCATTGTTCGTTCTCAACACTTTGATCTTGCACTCACATTGTTTCTCTACAAGAGCCTTAAACTCCTTAAACTTTGAGAAACATTCATTCTTAGCTTTAATGATGTAAATCCACACCTTTCTTGAGAAATCATCAATGAATGTAACAAAGTACCTTGCTCCTCCAATTGATGGTATCTTCATTGGTTCACAAAGATCTGAGTGCACAATCTCCAACAATTTTGTTGCACGTTGTCATACTGTAAATGCTTACAATATGTAAAAATTAGTTAAAACATATTATATGTTGATAAATCTAGATGTGTATTAGAGTAGCTAGTAGATTAAATTAAAAAGATTTGGTATAAGAAACTTTACTTTGTTTCTTTATTTCTTTTGATTTTGACATTAAATATATATATATATATATATATATATATAGGACCTAAATGTTTAGTATGAAGCTTTGGGAGAAGGTAGAAGCCTAAAGATGAAGATTTAAACTAATAGGAGGTTAATTGGGAGGGATGAAACCAAGGCATGGTTGGATGAAGGTAGAAATAAGAATCTTCATTCCCATTGGTCGAAATCCATGCCCAATGGGCTTTTAGGAGGCTGCCCGCGACCTTGATAAGGATTTCGGCGATTTCAAAGAGGCATTCGGAGATTAGAAGCTAAGATTGTAAAGTTTAGGGTTTGGAGAACAATTTGTGTACAAAAATTAGAGGATTTGGAGTTAGAGTGAAAACGTTATAGCCGTTCGAAGTTAAGGTATTTATTTAAGACATACTGTAACTCTTTTGAGAGTATGAGGAGTTTTACAGTAGCTTTTGAAGATTGAAAGGTGCATCTGGAACAGCGATTTCAAGGCCTATATCTTTCACAAAAGAATTATTGCTTTTGGAGTTCATATGAAGGAGTTGTAAAGAGTTGAAGGCGACGCTTCCAAATCAAAAGCAGTAAGTAAGTGGATTTGTTTGTAGTAATGGTTGAAGCCATAACTTGAGTTTTCGGACAAATTTTTGGCTCAAATTTTTGGAAGAATGTAAAATTTTGTATTAAGAAGCTAAACATACAAATTTCGTGGCATTTGAGCTTATATTTTGTGAGATATAAAGAAAATTGCATGTAGATGTATAAAGACAAGGGTTTGAAGCGACTATTAGGGATTTCAAGATATCTCAAGATCTGCAATGAATTTGCGGTTGAAAATTGTTGTAGAAGTTAATAAGAATACATCAGTATCTCATGTAAAATTTGAGTTTGTTTGGACGGTTGGATTAAGAGATATGAGGTGTTGAAGTTCGGAAAAATCTCCACAAAAGAATAAACAAGGATTTAGAATATTTTATCATATTTTGGAAGTTGTGGGTTACTTGAGGATTGTGTATTTGGTGTAATTACTCAAAAAGAAAAAAATTATATATAAACTTAGGGCTTTCTTTATTTTCAAGCTTGCTTGAATAATTAGTGAGAGCCAGAAGCCCAGCGTTTTCTTGAGGCAAACTCTCTCTACCTCGACAATGTGTTGCAATTCCACTTGGAAATGAAGCCCTTTGTTGTTTGCCTTATATACATCCTTCACAAGCAAGTGTCATGGCATTGTAGCTAAATTGACCAAGATTCAAGCCATTTACCATAGATTGGAGCTCCTTCATGCATTTGGCATTCAAATGACCAAGTCGTTGATGCCAATTTCCAAACTTGTCTTGATCTTGTGGAAAATTAGCAAATGCCGCCACTTCAACTCCATTCACCTTTTTACAATTGATGAAGTAGATATTTCTATCTCTAAGGCCTTTGGTAACATGTTGGCCACCCAATGTCTTGACAAAACATCCATTCATGTCAAATTGAACCTTACAACCATGTGATACAAGTTTACTCACCGAAAGGAGATTCTTCTTCATTTTTGGCACATGTAGGACTTCTTTCAATGTGATCCTCTTCATTTGGTCCTTCACAACAATGTCCACTACAATAGAGCCAATTCCAATGGCTTGTACCATGCCATTGTCTCCCAACTACACTTTTATTGCTGGAATTTCTTCATAAGTGTCAAATAAACACTTGTATAGTGTCATGTGCTTAGTAGCACATGAATCTATAATCCACTTTGACATGGCAGCCATGGAGGCTCCTTCCTTTGCCATGAAAGCATATTCATGTCCACCAAAACTATCACTAGCATTGTTTGCATTCTCCCTCTCTCCTTTCTTGGCTTTGTAGCAATTTCTAGCAAAATGATCTGATTTCCCACAAATATAGTAATTCCTCATATTTCTTTTTGAATTATCATGTTGGTGAGAATAGCTACCTTTGCCTTGTCTTGAAAATAGAGCCAAATCATCATTTGTAAGCTTCTTTTCTTTCCTCTTCGTCGCTTCATAGGTAAGTCTTGACGTGACATAGTTCATGGTAAGCTCCTTCATATTGATGGACTCCAATGCCACAATGAGGTAGTTGTAGGATTCGGGAAGGCTCATGAGCAATATCAATACAATGTCCTTATCATCAATTGGTTTGTCAACAACTGCTAGTTGGTTAGCAAGTGCTTTTATCTTGTTAACATGAGCCATGAGGTCATCTCCTTCTTCCATCTTTACCGTCAAGAACTTCCTTTTTGTCCAAAGGATGTTGGCAAGGTTTCTACTCTCATAGATGTTGCAAAGAGTCTTCCATGCTTCCGCTGGTCCATTGCAAGCTATAACATGTGAAAAGTTGGCATCATCAAGGTTTGTTGTAATCATCCCAAAAGCCTTCCTTTCACGACGTTTGTACTTCTTCTTCACTTTGATATCAGCATTGTCACTTGGAGGGTCTTCACTTTCATCAACAATGTCCCAAAGGTCTAATGAAGCCAACAAAAGCTTCATTTTTTTCTTCCAATGGTAAAAGTTGTCACCCCTAAACTTCTCAATCACTCTCAAGCTCTCACCCTCACTTGAAGCCATATCTAAGAAAAGGATGTGTGAAAGAAAATCAAGAAAAGAAGATATAGAACTCTCAAAATCAACAAGAAGGTGTTGTTGCCTTAGAAATCCAGAATGCCCTCTTTGTAAGTAAACAAGTAATTTCACTCTTGTATCACTCTCAACTTCACATATAAGACTTCTCACAAGTCTTACACTCTATTTGAATCTCTTGTATAAGCTTTGCCACTCTTCAATCACCCCTCTTTTCTCACAAAATACTTCTAACCTCACAAAAAATACTTCTTGTGAAAATAGAACAATCTGTTAAGAAGTTAAGTACATGAAACCACAAAGTTAGAACATCAATGATAAATTTCAGCAAAGAAATATAAGACTAGAGTTCTAAAACATCATAATATGGAGTCTAACATCAACAAAGACTATGAGTGCACTTAACAATAAATAAGAGCAAAATTACATCAACAACTAGATGCATAAGAAGGATTAGAAGATAACAAACTCAAACTTCAACAATAACCATAAGATCTACTTCTTACAACAAGAAAGACTTCAAAGTACTTCAAAACTCACAAATAAAGGTGAGTGGACCCATAACCTATTAAGAAAACAAGTACTTAGAAGACACAACACTTAGTATCAGCAAGGTTGTTTACAAAGAGAGTATGGAGTAAGATTTCTCTCACTTCCAACACCCATTACTTATAGGTGGTAGTTGCTGCCCTAAAAGACAACGTCCACTCTTTGACTTTTACACACATGGCCCTAGGATCCGTTTGGCATCTCATAAGTCCCAAGAGCATCCTATGTCTAATACTAATTACTCTTATGTCTTACATACATGCTCTTAGGATCTTTTGGCATCTCACAAACTACCAGGGTATCCTATGATACACACTAATGATTCATGCTTAGTCTTGGGATATTCCTTTGTTAATACTTTATCCTTTTGACTTTGACTCTTGGTCCATGACTTCGTCCTATATCCATTGGATGCCCTTACCATATACCAAGAGTCAAACCTTTGACCACTAGCAACTTACCTAAGGTAATATCTTATACAAGATAACATTTTTTACTTTTATTTTAACATTAACTGCCTTCAATATTTAAAGTCTGTAAAAATTTCTTGATATTAGCTTCAAAGTCTTATTATATCCAAAACATCCAATTGCTCAAAAGTCATGACAAGCTCGAAGAACATATAATCATACTTTGCCTTCTAGAATATATAATTGTTCTTCAAAATAAAATAAATTATTCTTAAATTCAAATTTAGGAGTATCAAAAGACTTTGTAGAATTATTCTTAATATCATAAATAAGAAGATTAGAGGATATACTTCATTGAATTTTTTTGATAAAGTTTGAATCAATAGTCAATGTTGATTTTATTACTTAATGATGAAAATGCTTTAGCTTCAAAAAAATCATTCTTTATTGACCAAAAGATGCATTTTTTTCTTTTGGTATAAAATAAGATCATTTAAAAAGGACGTTTGATAAATCTTGTTATTTTTTACTTGAAAAGTGATATCAAAATCAAATCTTAATAAAAACATGCTCCAATAGGTTTTGTGGCAATTCAAAATATGTTGTTGTATTGGATAAAAGATAGGAAGGTAGTAAAACTTTTAATAGTATTATTATCTTTTTAGAAAAATAGCTTCTACTTACTTTATAAGGCCATAAATAAGGCAAAATAAGATAGATTGAAAAAATAATAATATAAACATCTTTAAAAAGAAGTTAAGAGTAAATTTTAGCAAAAATTACTAAAAAAACAAAACATTGATACCTTGAGAGGGCCGATTACAAACCTAGGTTTAAAACATACTCCGATGTACAAAACCAAGTTTTGACGATTTGGAGGTTCTTTAGTACATCAAAAAGTGGGATTAGAGAGAAAACTTCATAAAGTTTTGATAAGCATTGGTTTTGGATGATTTGGATTTTTATTGACTTTCTAAGAGCTTTGCAAAGTTGGGATTTGTTTTGGGTGACTTTAGATTTGTGAAATAAAGTGGGTGATACTTTTTGGAGGATTTTGTAAATTTGATAGTAGATTTATTGATGAAATTTTGAAGATTTGTGGATTTATATGTGTTCAATATATGCTTTGAGTTTGAACTAGATCAAAAGATTCGATCAAAGGTTATTGAGGTTTAAGTAGGCAAGAGTCTTTGAAAGTAGAGTTTTAGGTCCAGTGTAGGTTTCTAAGATTTCTTGCAATCTATCAATTAGATTGGAGTAAAAATTATGTATATAAGTAGTAGAATTGTTTTTAAAATATATTTAAGAAATTTAAAATCAATTAAATAGTTTGATAAAGACATAATGATATTGGAAATTTAACCTTTAGATTAGAAAAAGTGGCTGGCTAATATCTGAGCAAATATTAAGGTTGATCTTCTTTTGGGTGAGTCCAATCTTCTTCAAAACTTTTATGCATGTTTTCAACTTAATTATGAAGAGGTGTATAAAATTTGAATTAAAATCAATAACTCATTCATTAGTTATTGAGGTTTAAATCTGCTGTAGAAATTACTTGGGATTATTTAGGATTTGGTTAGGGTATGTTTAGGATTTGATTAGGATTTGGTTAAGGTTTATTTAGGTTTATTTAGGATTTGGTTAGAATTTTTTTAAGATTTGACTAGGATTTGATTAGGTTTTATTTAAGATTTGATTAGAATTTGGTTAGGATTTGTTTAAGTTTTGACTAAGATTTAGTTAAGATTTGTTTAGGATTTGATTAAAGTTTGGTTAGGATTTGTTAGGGTTTGACTAGGATTTTATTAGGATTTTTTAAGATTTGATTAAGGTTTGGTTAGGATTTATTTAGGATTTTATTAAGATTTATTTAAGATTTGATTAGGATTTATTTAGGATTTGTTTAGGATTTGACTAGGATTTGGTTAAGATTTGTTTAGGATTTGACTAGGATTTGGTTAAGATTTGTTTAGATTTTGACTAGGATTAGATTAAGGTTTATTTAGAATTTGATTAAGATTTAATCAGGATTTATTAAGATTTATTAGGATTTATTTAGGATTTATTTAGGATTTGAATAGAATTTAATTAAGATTTCTATTTTAATATATTTTTGAATTTCTATGTTATTTTTTTATGATTTCTTTAAAAGGTCTTTAGAATTACTTTTTAATTTTTATATAATTCTTTTGTAATTTTGATTGAATTTAATTGATATTTGATTATACATGCTAATCTTTAATTTTAATTTGTTTAAGAATCTATTAGAGTTGTTAAGACTTGTTGCAATTTTCCTTTTATCTTCCACAACTAGGTGTCCGGTACATTCTCAAGCCAAATGCTACATATTACAACAACGTGTCCACTTAAAGTACTTGAGGTTCTTGTGATTCATATACATAGTGATTGGATTAGAAGCGTCTTTTAGATAATGATGACATTTTTAAAATAACTCCACAATTATAAAAAATTCTTTGTGGTGAATCTCATAATTAATCTCAACTGCTGAAAATTTCTTAGAATAAAAAGCTACTGAGTAGAATTTATCATCTATTTCCATTTGTGACAAAATAACACTCATAGCAAAGTTTGATGTGTCTATTTCCATAAATAATGCCTTCAAAAAGTCAATATGATATAAGATTGGTGTAGAAATAAATACTATCTTTAAGGCTTCAAAAGATGTTTTAGCTTCTTTGTTCTACTCAAATAAGTCTTTACATGTTACGCGTATAAGTAGAGCCATAACTTGAAAATTTTTCTTGAAGAAGATTCAATAATAATTGATAAATTTCAAAAAATATTATTTTTTAAAACTATTTTTAGAATCCTTTTATTTATAATAGTTTGAATCTTCTTAGAATCCATCATAAGATAATTATTTGAAATAATATATCTTAGAAAGCCAACTTGAATAGTATCAAATACACTCTTTACCATCTTGGCATATAATCTTGTATCTCTTGGTTTTTATAATACACAACAAATATAAAGTTCATATTCTTTTGTATTCTTAGTATAGATTAAGATGTTATTTAAATAATAAATGATAAAATCGTCAAAAATCTCACAAAAGACATCATTCATTCAATGATGAAAAGTACTTGGTGCATTTGTGAATCCAAAAAGCATGAAATTTTATTTGAAATATCCATATCTAATTCAAAATATAATTTTTTATTTGTCTCTTTTTTTAATGCGTATTAGATTTTATATTCCTCATAGGTCTTTGCTTGATTTAATTGATTAAAGAATTTCAAAATCAAAGATAGAGGGTATATTTTCTTGATGGTGATCTTATTGAGTCCTTGATAGTCTATACACATCCACATAGATCTATCCTTTTTCTTCACAAATAAGATAAGAGTCCTAAATTAAGCTTTAAAATGGCATGTGAATTTTTTAGCCAAATTGTCATCAATGTATTCCTTAAGTGCAGCCAATTTGTTTTGTGATAAGGTATAGATTGGTCCAAATAATGGTTGGTTCCTTCTTAAAGATCAATGGAATAATCATAAGTACAATGTTCTAAAAAAATATTTTTATTCTTCTTTTTGAAAATACTTTGATAATTTTGATATAAGCTTGGAATACCAATTGATTTTTTTTTCTATCAATAAAAAATATGGCATATATAATAAAAATTGATCATTTTTTTGTACCATGCATGAAAGGTCTTGTACCTACTAATAATGGTTTAAACATATTAATCTTATGGATTTCTACTTGTCTAATAAATTCTTGGACTAATCTATGGAAAAAATAAAGATTACTAGAAATCTAATCTATTTAAAGATTATATCTTTTTAACCATGATAATTTTAAAATAATTGAATTAGAATGATATCTAATTATATTTAATATTATTAAAATATTATGACCACTAATTATTATTTCTATAAGAATAATTTCATATGTAACATCTTCAAAAGACAATGAATGACTATCTATTACTTTTATATGTATATATTTGATTTTCTTAATTAAAGATATATCTTATATTTTTAACAAAGTCTTCGTCTAAAAAATAGACTGATGTTCTTGAATCCAATAAGGCTAAGACTTTGTAATTTTTTAATCCTAAATAAACTTCTATTATAAAATAAGGTGAAGGATTTAACTAGAAAATAAGACCTTTATTAAGAATTACATTAGATTCCAGCTGCATGGTTCTTATTGTAGTTAGAAGAACTTGTTTTCTAATACATTATCCTCTTTAGTAACCATACTCATTATTTTATAATTATATTGTTTCTTTGGATAATGTTGAGTAGTATAATTGGATTCTTTACAATATAAGCATTAATCTTCTTGACAACAATAAATCTTTTTTTACTCAAAAAGAAGTTTGAAACTTATCATATTAATTTGCATTGATTTTGGCTATGATGAAAAAGTTTTTAAAAACTTTGGAGCTACTATCATTACCTAGCTTATACCTCTCTAGCCAAATCTTTATTCTTGATGTCTTTCAAATAATCAATTATTGTATGCAATATCTAAGTAATAAATTATTTTAAAGATTTTTCTTTGGATATTATTAATAATAAATCTTTGACATTGTTGTATTACATGTTGTCTTCTTTGAAAATGTTTAGAGCACTTTGCTGTGGAAGATGAAGTTACGTTTTATAAATATTCAAAAATCCCTAATAGATTCTATCCAAATAAAAAGAATATAATTCGAATTTTAACTCAAAAGCACTTAAAATTAGTACAAAGTGCTCAAAAATACTTTTCTTAGAAACTTCAACTATACATAAAATCCAATTACCTTATTACTTTCATAATTAGGTAATTTTGATTTCTCTTTGCAAGTCCTAATTCTAGTCAAAGAATTTTAGTGAGTTGTAATTCTTAATCTTATTATTTACTTGATATAAAATTTTTCACGTAAATTCTACTATAAATCTTTTATATTCTTAAAAAAATTTAGTCCAATCTAATTTACAGATTGTAAGAAAAAGTCCAAAAACTTCACTAATGTCACTTGGCTGCCAACTTAAAAGTTGATGCAAATGTTCCAGTAGTGATTTCTCCTTCTCCATCTATTAACTTTAACTCAAAATCAATGTTTAGCTTGATCTTGAAGCTCTCTACTACCATGCCAAATTTCACATTGATTCAACTAGTTGATCTTTAGATATCATAGAAATCCTATTCAATCTCAAAGTGCCAACTTTTAATACCTTCTTGTATCAAAATCTAAATATCTCTTAATTTCATTATTAGATTGATACAAAATTTTACTTACTTAGCATAACTAGTCAACCAAGCATCATCAAATTTTAAATTATAGATGTGACACCAATTGCATAAATTAGCTAAGAGTGTTAGTCCTAATTGTAATGAATAAAATCCAAATCACCAATACAAACTCTAATTTTGAATAACGATCGCAAAGTCATTTCAATCCCTCTGAAAAAAAACCTTAAACTTTTAAAATTAGCTTAAAGCTAGTTTACAAATCTTAATTGCTAATCTTCAAATATCTCCTTACTTTATCTTAGGCAGTAATTTTAGTGGTTAGAGGTCTGATTTTGATCCTATCTCACAAATGGTCAATCCTTGCATATCAATTTAACCTACTCTAGGAATTTTTTAGCTCAATCCTACCTTCAACTTAATCCTAGTATCAACCAGGCTAATTATTTACTTCTTTTAGCTTGATTTTATTAATTTATAGCCTTTTTAAGGTGCTAAAAAAATTTCTACAACCTAGAAGGTAAAATTACTAATCAATCTTTAATCTACTAGATATTAAAAAAATAAAATAAACAAATTTACTTTTATAAAAGTCATGTTTAAATATCTTGGATATTATTGAATCAAGATGATAAGATATTAATTAAAAAATTAATATAGTTGTGTTACAATAGAATAATGTTATCTTTTAACTCATATTAAAATTGAATAATTAGAACTTTGTCATTTTAATCTACATTGTAAGCAAGGTTTTAGAATTTAGTAACATATATGCTAGCTGACTATAATTCTTGTTATAAAGATAAGAGCTTAATCTGTGCTACTCTTTTTCAATCACTTTCTTTAATAGTGATCGTAAACAATTCCAATAATGAATTCAAATTATAAAAGAATTATGAATCTTTTTCCATCAAAGGTGCAAAGAAAAAGATAAAACTTCTAAATAAAAATATGCCTATAAATCCAACTTGAGTAAATCCATCAAAGTATTGGAAGACATGCAATCTTAGATAGAGCTTGACTTGTTAAAGAAATCCTTGAAATTTTGATCTTGTTCCATCAAACTTCTTAGGCATACAAATATTTGTATAAGAAAAACTTCATGGATTTAGTTGTGAGGTTGATCTATTTGATTTCTTCAACTGTATAACTTTTTAATGCAAACTATGAACTTCTTTCATAAGCATAGAATTAATATATCTATGGTTGATAATGGTAATGTGTGAAATTTTTGTCCTAAGAGTGTTGATAAGTTTGTGAAGATCAACAATAGTTACAAATCTATTTTTATTTCCACTAACTAGAACATCCATAATTTTTTCTTTTATTTCAAAAAACTTAACAAATCTACAAGTCAAATTAGAAGAAGGTAATCTGCAACTTCTAATATCAAAAGAGAAATAATTTTCTCTCTTTAAAGAAAAAAATGAGTGTTAGATTTTTTTTAATTTTTTTTAAAGATGGATAATTTGTAACATTCAAAATATAACAATAGAAGTGGAATAATCCACTCACTTCTAAAACAAGACAAAAATATTGAGTTAGCACTCTTGTCAAATTATCAAAGATAAAGATTTTAAAGAAAAAAAATCTTAATATACTCTTATGGCATCCAAAAAGACTAAAATATTATTCAAAGATAGTAATATATTGAACTAGAATGACTATTGCTAAAGATTAGAAGACTAAAAAGTCTTGAAACAAGACTAAAGACTAAAAAGACATTGATAAGAATGAAAAGGCTTTATTTTGGCCTCCATATATATTCTTAACTTGGAATAGAGTCATTGCCATGTAGCCCAAAATTTCAACAACTTATAATTGATATTAAGTGGAATGATACTACACTTATTAACCAATTTTTCTACAGATTGTAATATAAGATAAAGAACTTGATGTTAAATTTATTCAATCCTCAAATATTAAGTCAAATAATTAATTTTATTATAAAAGGTAATAATTAGCTTTTCGAATTTTGATTTGAAAGTCATACAAGTAGATTTTAATTTTTTTATAATTTAATAGCAAAAACAATATTTACTCAATATATACATTTGAATATGAAAGACATGAAAATTGATAGAATATATTTCAAACTTCTTACTAAGTAAGAAAAGACTTATTACAAGAAGTTTGAAATATTACAAAGTCTCTACATTATGAGATTGAAGAATTTTAACTTATTTTTTAAATAAAGAGTTTGTTAAAAGATATAGTATACCTTTATTGAAGAAATTTAAACCAATACATATAGAAGTTATAGATGGTCATTTATTGTGTTCTAAATATGCTATTCAATAAATTAATTCTATAAAAGTAGCAACTATTGGTTATAATAGCTTTGTTATATGTAATATTATTAGACCATTTTTTAATTTAATTATTTTAGATTTATTATATACATAAAATATAATCTTTAAATATGTTGGATTTCTTATAATATTGATTTTTTTAGAATGTAATTGAAAATTTTATTAATAAAGTATAAATTTATAAGTCTAGTACAATTAAATCTTTATTCGTAGGTATAAGAACTTTCTTGCATGCTACAAAAGAAAGATCACCTTGTGTTATTTATGCCACACCTATTTTTAATGGTAGAAAGACTTGAAGTAGAATTCCAAGCTAATATCAAGATTATCAATATGTTTTTGAGAAGAAAAATATGGATACACTTCCAGAGCATTATCCATATGATTATTCAATTGACTTTCAAGAAAAAGCTTAATTGCCATTTAGATCAATCTATAGTTTATCATGAAATGAGTTGATTGAATTGAAGAATTCTATTGATGAAAATTTGGCCAAGAATTTCATACATCATTCAAAATTTCCAACAGGAGTTTTAATCTTATTTGTGAAGATAAAATATGGATCATTGCAGATGTGTATGAATTATCAAAGACTTAATAAGATTACCATTAAGAATATGTATCTTTTATCTTTTATATTTGAACTTTTTGATCAATTGAATCAAGCGAAGATTTTTTTACAAATCAAAAAAATAATCTTATATATATATATTAAAAAATGAGATAAGTTAAAAACTATATTTTGAATTAAATATAGGAATTTTGAAAATAATATCATGCATTTTGGACTTAAAAGTGTATCAACTAATTTTTAATATGTAATAAATGGTTTTTTTGAAAATTTTTAGACGATTTTATTATTTTTTTTTTAGATAATATTTGAATCTACTCTAAAAATATAGAAGAATATAAACTTTATGTTTATTGTTGTTGCAATGTAACATGGCTAATAGGTGAAAGAATAAAAAAAATATTATGTTTTAGAAGATCTTATTTCAAAATATTATAGCAAATTATTTTAGAAATATAGATCATAGTCAAAAGATAGTAACCTAAAAATACAATTGGTGCCTTTTTGCAAAGTAGGCTTCTACTTATTTTGTAGGACCATAAATAAGAAAAAATAAGGTAGATTAGAAAAATAAAGAACATAAGCATGTGTAGGAGGGAGTTCAAAGTTGATTTTAATAAAAATTACCTCAATAAGACAAAAATTGATATTTAGAGAGGACCAGTTATTAATCTAGGTTGAAATCAAACCTTAAGGTAAAAATTAGATGCCTACAATAATTTTGGGGTTTTTTACAAATAAAGAGAGTGGAATTTAAAAGAAGGCTATATATGATTTCTTAGAAAATTAATTTGGAGAAATTTGAGTTTGTAATAACTTTGTAAGAGTTTTGCAAAGTGAGGGTTGACTTAAGTGACTCTAAGTTTTGTGAAATAAAATACAATTTACAATTTAAACAACATCATGAGTTTTATAGTAGATCTACAAATGAAATTTTGTGGAGTTGTGAATATAGTTGTATTAAAAATATTTTATACATTTAAGCTTAGTCAAACAATTGGATTAGAGGTTATTGAAGTTTAAATAAGTTAAGGTCTCAAATATTGGATTTTTCAATCTAGTAAGGTTATCTAAGCTTTTCAACAATTTGCCAATTAGATTGAGGTGATATTTTATTAAAACTAATAGTTGACTTGACTTCCAAAACTTATACAAAATTTTAGATTAAGTTAATGATTTAATTAGGAATTATTGCTGCTAGGAGATCAATATTAAGAGCAAAGATAAAAGTTGGCCAACATCCAAGTAGATAATGACGTTTTTCTCTCATTTTATAAGTTTAGTTTTTTTTTAATTTAATATACTTATTATTAATTAAAATATTGAAAGATATATGAAATTTTAAGTAGGATTAATATTTTGATAAATAAATATTGAGGTTCTAAAATTCTCGTAGGATTGATTTAAATTGATTAGATTTTGGTTAGGATTTGTTTAGGAATTGATTATAGTTTGGTTTAGAATTTAGAATTTGATTAAGATTTGGTTTAGGATTTAGGATGTAATTAGGATTGATTTAGGATTTAAGATATAATTAAAGATGATTTAAGATTTAAGATTTTTTTAGAATTTTTTTGGATTTCTTTAGGATTTCTTTAAAGGTTATTTTTTTCATTTTTCTTTTGGATTGTTTTGGGATATCTTTAAGATTTCTTTAGGATTTTATAAAAAAATTTAAATTAATTTTTTTTGGATGTATTTAAGGATTTTTTATTTTATTTTTTTATTTTTTTTAGATTTTTTAAATTTCTTTTAGAATTTCTTTATTATTTCTTTAAAAAAAGAATTAGGATTTTTTTGTATTTTTTTATGGTTTATTTAAAAATTTAATTAGATTTGATCAATATTTGATTATATTTTTTAAGTCTTAATCACAATTTATATATGATTATGTTAGAGTTGTTAGAACTTGTTGCAAATTTCTTTTATTTTTCTTAGCTAAGTTCTTAGTGCACTTTTAAGCAAGACTTCACGTAATATGATATATTTAATAAACTTAATATGAAAAGCTTAAGGTAGAAGGAATTTGAATTTTTTTGGTTTATTTGAAATATAGAGAAGGAAGTCAAGAAAATGGAAGAAGGGGCCTTTGATGGTACTCTAATTGGTTTTTTAAATAGAATTGGAAGTAGAGCTATAAATAGAGGACAAGATATGTATTTTGATATGAACTTTGTAAGCATATTTTAGGTTTTTGTCTTATTTATGCAATAGCAACAAATTAAAGATTGCAAAGATAGTATAGCAAACAAATCATTACAAGCAGTTGTAGACAAGATTGAACAATTTGAAGGGAAGAATATTACAAAATATTTAAGGTATTATGTAAAGAAAATGGAATTGAAGCATGTTTCAAAGAAGAAAATGGTTTAATTATTTGAATTGGCTATTCTATCAGAGATAAAAAATCACGTGAGGTCCATTACAGGTCATTTTGAAGGTTCATAGAAAAAATTATTTCAAGTAATATATAATGAATTTTTTTAAAAGATTACATAGAAGTCATTTTTTGAATGGATTGAAAGGACTAAGAAGGATCTTTTTGCGATAGAATTATTAAAAGAGTTTAAAAAGAAATATTCTCATTTATCAAAGAAAGAGAGGTGATTAATGGATCTATGTAATGTAGAGCTTTTTTTCAAATAATTGATAGAAAATTGCAAGAGAAGTTTAAAATCTTGCTTAAAAATAAAATAAAAAAAAAGATGAAGGATTGTCCACAAATTAGAAATAAGTAGAAGAGGCCATAGGATTTCTTGCAAAAAGTAAAAAAATAAAATAATAAGGTCAATATTCAAAAATCACTACAAGCATCTAAAGAAAAAAATGCCTACTATTTATCTTAGATCTATGATTCAACCTTTAATGGCTATATCAAAGAAAGAAAAAATGGAAATCAATGAAATCATACAAGGGATGAAAGATTTGTAAATAAAATTTGTAAAACTTAAAGAAAAAGGTCAATTATCAAAATTATCAACAAGACAAAATTTAAGACCAATAGAAAGTGTAGTACATAGAGGCATGTGGTATGATAGCATAGATCATTCAAGAAGAAAATATGAGGATTTTTCAAAGGCACTATGTAAAGAATTTATTTCTTTCAAAGATGGTGTTATACTTTTAAAAATAAAACAAAAAAAAATTGGAGACAAATTTTGGTGAAAGAAAAATGAAGGTGTTTGTAGGAGATGCTTTTAAAGTGCATACAATCTCAAGAAATGAAGCATCAATATATTGTATGGAAGCAAATCCAAAAAATATTTTAAGTCTGAATCTATAATTTTTAGAAGAATCTAATTCTCTATGGTCAAATAGAATGAATTATACTAAAAAAAAAATTATTGGAAATAATTTAAATTTTTTTGGCAATAAAATTTAATAAATTTCTAAGTGGGATGATCTAATAGATGGATTAAAGGTGCATGCTCATATTAGAAGGAGTCAATATGAAGCTCTAATAGAAAAAAAAAACAAAACAAAACAAAAGAAAGATGAAAATAATAAAAGGCCATCAAAAAGAAATACAAGAAAAAAAAAATACAACAACAAAAGAATTCTATGCATGAAGAAAGAACAAAGGATATTTCTACAAAAAAAAATTATAAAAAAAAAAGCAAAGGCTCTCAGTAATAAATTACAATCAGATATTGAAGATGCTACAA
This sequence comes from Physcomitrium patens, assembly GCF_059467195.1. Classification (NCBI taxonomy): domain Eukaryota; kingdom Viridiplantae; phylum Streptophyta; class Bryopsida; order Funariales; family Funariaceae; genus Physcomitrium; species Physcomitrium patens. The sequence goes on along the minus strand of NC_143426.1, from coordinate 12,890,640 downwards.
ATTTGGAGAAAGTATTAGAGGAGCGGATTTTAAGTAAAAAGGTTGAATTTATAATTGATGAAATCTTGGAAATTGCAAAGCATAAATTTCATGAAGTTATTATTGATATAATAAAGAAAAAAAACAATCTATAAGGGATAATATGATATTAAATGCAAAAGAAATAAGAGCAATGGAAAGCAATAAATATGAAAAAGATGAAATGTAATTTTTTTGGAGATGTCTTGTAAATAAGATTTATAAAAAAAGATGTGATTCAAGCTATTAGTCATTATTTTTGAATTCATTAGATAAGGGCTACTACAAAAACTTTGGAAAAATTAGAAGATTTAGAAGAACTAATTGTAGCATTGATTGATTATGGTTCTAAAATTAATTTGATGTCAAAAGAATTGTATGAAAAGAAAAAATGGCCTATTGATAGGGAACATGGGTGGATGATAAGAACTACAAATAATTCAAAAAAAAAATTGTATGGAGCTTGTGTAAATATCAAAGGAATGATAAAAGATGTTATTTATGAAAAAAATTTAATTATGCAAGACATGTCTACATATCTTATTATATTGGGATAACCATATATTATTGCTAAAAAAATAAAAACAAAGGTAATGGATGATGGTTTAGGCTATGTAAGGATAAGAAGTCAAGATGGAAAAAAGGTGGTACAATTTTTAACGATTTATGCAAATTATGAATGAAATTAAGATAGTTTGAAGAAACATCTTTTTCCAAGGATACACAAAGAATTTGAAGATCTTAACGACTCAAAGGATTTTTACTAGAAGCCATTATAAAAAAGGGTTGCAATAGTAAAATGAGTAATGGCTTCGTACCTAGTAGAAGAAATGAGGCCATTATAGGATTATTATAAGATGGATACATTTCATTCAAATATATAGATAATTTTAGAAAAAAAGAGAAGAAAAATATCAAAAATATGGAACATGAGTTGAAAAAATGCAGAGTGATTGATGAAAATGAATACATATCAGGGATTTTTGAAGAATCTTGCTTTGGTGATATTATGGATACTTTACAAATATTATTGGATTTAGATTTTAAAGATGGTAATAAGGTAATAAATATGCATTCTAAAAAAAATTATGATGGAAAAAAAGAATATGTGAATAAGTTTGAAGTGAAGGTGAGTATAAAATATAAGACCATTGCAAAGAAGATTAAACCAGTATTATTACTACTACCATCAGATATATGAAATAAAATTATTTATTTAATTAATTATTTATTTATTTTAAAACTTTCATAACTTACTCATAATAACTCGGATTTATATGTTTTTTATACTATTGGAAAGATAAAAAATATTTTAAAAAAATATTTTTATTTTTATTTTTTATTTTTTATTGGATGAAAACTTAGTGAACAAATTGTAACTAGTTTTGTGGTGTTTAATTACTTGATTGAACTTGTTTCACTTGTTTTTGTGTTGTGCTTCTTTTGTTTTTGTTCTTGCTACTTCCACTTCATACCACCAATTACAAACAACTCTTAATTGAGGCCATCTTATAATTTAGATTGAAGAGTGAATTTTACACTCTTAACAATTCGGGACATCAATTGAATGAGCTCTAATGAATTGTGCTGAGCACCTCATTTTTTGTGAGTAGACACATACTTTGGCCATATTTCGGAAGGATTTGAAGATCACTATGGATAGTAACAATTTGAAGCTTCTTCAATAGGTGGATTTTGTAGTGAGAGAAGAGCCACAAAGAGTTAATTAAAGAGTTGTAAGAAGTATAAATATATTAAATTAGTATTTGATTAACTCCAACAATAAGAAAGACATGCAAAGTTGAAACTATTAAACCATTGCTCAAATCTTAAACTCAAAGTCAGTTATGCCACTTTCAAAGTTGACAATTGTCAAAGAACTAGAACGAAAAAATAAAATAAGATAAAATGAAAAGAATACAAATAGCCTTTTGAATATATCTATAGATTAGAGATTGTGGACAATGCCCTCTACAACTACATGCACTAATTTCACTACAATAATTTTCCTTCATTGAAAGATAAGAATTAAGCTATAAATCTAATCTTCCATTGTTACACAACCACTCCACCAATGCCAATGCCTACTTTTTTGAATAAAACTAAAAAGAACCACTATTCAAAAATATCTCAAACACCACTTCTTTTGCAGAGCATCACGTAATCAATGCACCAATGTAGATACAGAAATAGATAGAAAAAAGGAAATACAAGATCTTATGTCTTTTCTAGTAAAAACTTAAAATTTTAAAAATATTCCAAAAACAAGGAGGCAAAAAAAATGAAGGCCAAGACACACTTTGTTGGATCCTAGTAATCTTTTCTAAAAAATTCTAGATCAACCTTTGTACTTCAAAAAATTTGAGAAGGTAAGGAGTCCCTTCTTTTTCTTTTCTTTACTTTTCTTTTCTCTACCTCATTTTTTTTTTTCTTCTTTTTTTTTTTTTTTTTTTTTTTTTTTTTTTCTTTTTTCTCTCTCCTCCTTCTACTGTTTTTTTTGGATTTCTTTTCTTCCATTTTTTTCTTTTCTACTTCTATTTTTTTCTTTTCTATTTTTTTCTACTTTTATTTGTAATCAAAGATTCTATCTCAAATTTTGGCTTAATTTAAATATTAAAAAAATAATAAAAAATACTGTTAAAAATCATAAATCTATAGTAGCTAATTTAAGGAAGAAATAATTATCAGAAAAATCTTTCTAAAATAAATTCTAAAATATATCTATTCTTATACTAATATCCTATTTTTTACTATTTATTTCAAAATTCCTATTTTAACTTACTAAATTAATTATTTTAAGAACCATTAGTACCTTTTTTGTAATAAAATATAAAAATGAGTTAATTTTGTAACTTACAACCCCACACTATCACCAAATCTACTATCACCGTGTCATGCTTTGATGGTAATACCACTAGTACTGTTGTTATGTTGCACTCTTAAAAAAATTAGAATTGATTTGTAAGTAATTATAATACCATACTACATGACAATACTACCTTTTTAGTATCAAATCAAAGAAAACCACAAAGAATTGAAGAACCTTAAATAAGAAGATGCGACCTTATAAACTAGGCAAGAGGTTCTTTGCTGATAGGAATCTAGATTAAGGACAACCTCTTGCCTTCGTAATCTTCTCCTCTTTTCTTCTTTTTTTCACCTCATTTTTTTTTTTTTTCTTCTTGTATATATTTTTTCTATTTTAACTATTTTTTTATTGATTCTATTCTATTTAATTATTAATATTAATATATATATATATATATATATATATATATTTGAGATATTTGAATTCAAGGATAATACATTAATTTCTAGTCTAATTTAAATATTTAATAAAAATAAAAACTACTATTAAAAAATTAAAAATTATATTAGCTAATTTTAAAAAAAACTATCTATTTTGGAATTTCTTCTAAAAACCTCTACAAGAAATCTTCTTTGCAACTAATAATCTATTATTTTCTATTTATTTCAAGATTTTTTACAATAATTCATTAAAATAGTGACTTTAAGTATCATAAATGCATTTTTTGTGCCAAACATATAAGTGAGTGAATTTAATGTCTTGTAAAGAAATAATCTCAATTCCATGTTGGTGACAAGGTATGATTATTTTTTTATAATATTAAGATTAGTTGCCTTTATGAAAAATTAGATTACCATATATTTAAATAATTTTTTATTTGTAAATGGATGAATCCAATTGTATTTTTGTTATACCTATTAGAATCTATGTAAAACAAGACCAATCTATCTTAAGTGTTCAAGTCCCTTCTAATCCTTAGCAATATAAAACTTCATCATAAAGTAGGAAAAATTATACTAAAAAAAAATTAAACAAAATAAGAAGATACAAAATCCAATTTTATTAAGAAAAAGGGTCCAAAGCCATATCTGATCAGATGCTCAAAAAGGCCCCAGTGTGAGCACAATAAATAGCTCTAATGGTTAGTTTTAATCAATTTTATAATTCTTTTTCATATTTTTATTAATTTTAATTCTAAGATGATTAATTAATAGATCCAAATTATTTGTTTAGTTATTTATGAATTTTATTATATTTTTAGATTATTAATTAGATAGATACTTCTAATTATTAGATTTATTGATTATTAAAATTCTAAAAATAGAAAATTTAGAAGGTCTATGACTTCTTTCTTGATTTGGTTTAAATTCTCTTTTAGTGCCAAAATTAAATTTTTAGTAGAATTTTTCTTCTAGTTTTTAGAAATTATATCTTGAATTAATCCACAATCTTAATTTTCAACTCTAAGGCTAATCTCTAATTTAACTATGGTTAGAAAACTCCTCAAATCGAATTGTTCTATCTTTCTCATTAATTTCAAGATTTTGAGGCTTAAATTTTGTTTCATATTTTGAATACATTGGTGGTGTTAGTTTTGCCACAAAGGCATTGATTTTTGAGATATAGGCATTTCCAGACTTGAAACTAGATTTAGGCTTAGGATCACTATGGACCCTTGATCTTGGTTAGGGATTTTTGATCTAGATGGTGGAGATGTGTCCGCCACTTTTGGGCCTCCTTCCACCTAGTTAAGAGGGCTTGGATGGTTGAGCTCTCTCTCTCATTTTTTATGGCGAAGCTATGCCAAATTTTCTTCTTTTTTTTTTTAATAAGAACTCCCTCCATTTTGTAACTCCTTAGGTTTCTGCCTCTCATTTTCTTTGGTTGTATTTCTTCCTTGCAATACACTGTAATCATATTCTTCTAGTCACCAGCTTTCCAACGACACAAGCCACAAGTAATTTGAAGCTTGGACGGATTTTTAGCGAATTTCCAAGTAGAGAGGGTCCACTGGCCCTTGACAGCATTGGAGTACTGACTTCATAAATCCATAACTCAGTAATCTCTAATCCAACTTCAATGTGATTTGTTGGAATTAATGCACTTTAAAGTCTAGTCTTCTAGAAAAATCAATTCTTCAACTTTCAAGTGATAAATGTTTTTTGATAAATTTCTAGGTGAGAAGGGGTCTGCTGCCTAGGCAGTTAGGACAACTAACTTGGAAAAAACATATCTTAGTGTTTACTTATGTTTTTCTATTGAAATTCTTTGGAGAAGAAGCTTTGCTAAGTATTGTTTTAGGAATAACCAGATTTCTTAATTTTGAATCATTAGCCAATTTTTTGTGGATCTTTAAGTAGATGGAGGTTTGCTGCCTAGGTAGTTCAAGTCACCTTACTTTAAAAATTCATATCTTGAACGTCAAACCTTGGATCACCACGAGCTTCTGGTCGATAAGAATATAAAGTCAAATCTAACCACAAAAAAATTTAAATCCATAAGATATGTTTTTGAATGTCATTTGATAGAATTTCTGGAAACTTTTTGGACAACAAGGGTTGCTGTCCTCAACTCGACTCACTCGACATACTCAAGGTAAGTTTTTATGCCCTAATCACCTCCTAATCATACTTTTTAGTGCATGAATTGCTAGACTAAATTTTCACTCATCTTATTACCTCTAATTAATACTATTTAATTGAACCTTTTACCTTATTTTGGTATTTATTTGTTAATTTTAACCTCCAATTACCTTTTGACCTTCAATTTTTAACCTTATGTTATTTCAGTCTTTACTTAACTTTTAACTTTAAAATTATCTTTTTATCTTAAACTTTTGATCTTTATGTTATTCCATTTTTACTTAACTTTTAACTTTGAATTTACTTTTTTATCTTCAACTTTTAACCTTTATATTATTTCATTTTAATTTAACTTTTAATCTTAATTTATAACTTTTATTTTTTACCTATAACTTTTAACCTAGTTACTTATTTTATTTTTTATCTTTTAATTTTTATCTTTTATATTAGAATTTTTATCTCTATATTAATACTTAATTTTAATATTTGAAGCTAATTATTAAAGAATTTCCAACTCTGGATGAAGATTTGCCATCAAAATTTCATCCATAGATAACTTCTTGGATATAATTCTAATTTGCATGGCTAATACCATTTTGAAAAGCCTTAGACTAGCACTCTGGGGTAGTATCAATTATTTTTATTTTTATACCAACTCATAAGTTCCAGAGTTTAAGCTTAATCAGGTAAGTCTTGCAAGGCATTTACCTAAATGAACTGCAATTGCTAAAACTAAAAAAATAAAAAAATATGTAATTGACTTGGTTGTGTTTTGTTGGACCAATTTTGATTATTATATCATTTTATTTATTTTATTTATTTATCTTATCTATGGTTTGCATCTCTACATTAATTAATATTAGACTCTAAATCAAGTTACAATTTAATTAAATTGAACTTGAAGGGAGAAAAAACCACTCACATTTTATCAGTCCTATTTATACTTTGTTCTACTATCTTGGACTTTCTTGAATGTTTGTAGATGATAGATCCTACTTAAATAACTATCTTAAACTCTTTTTAAAAGGTTTTATGGTAGGCCCTACTTAAATAACTACCTTAAGCCTTTTCTAGAAGGTTTCATGGAAGGTCCTATTTGATCCACTAACCTAATTCTAATTCTAAAAACTTCTATAATTTCTCAAACATGGTTCTAACTTTTTATTCTTATATGCTAATAATACAAATATCTTATCTATATCATGTTACACTATGAAGGTTGATTGAATATTTTACATGTCTTTCTTTAAGCCATATGAGATAGTAAATATCCTAAAAAATAAATAAATGGTGTCATTTCTTATAGAAGTAGATAATAATCAAGAGTTTGAGATAAAAGAAGTCTTAGATTCAAGACATCACCAAAATAGGTAAGAATATCTTATTTATTAGAAAAGATATGATATTAATGAATGCATAAAGAAGCCAAGCAAGAAATCTTGCCAATATAATAAAAAAGATCAAAATTAAGATAAAGAGTTAAGTAATTTTTTACTATAAAAAAAATGAGGTTCAATGAATATTATATTCTATCTTCTAATATTATTTGTAGTTATTTATTTATTTATTTATTTATTTTAATTAAAAAAAATAGACAACCAATAGTTAGTAGATTCATCTTAAGAGCTATCATTTGCGGAGTTATCAGACAACATATTTTGATTTTTACAACCTTCATGATGACTCAATCGAAATAAATACCTTTAAAATCAACATGTCGTTTTTTAAATAGATAACAAGATGTAAGATATTTGGTATCACAACTTTTAAAGAGACTCGTAATATTTGGTGATATTAATAGAAGAAAGAACCATTCTTGATGGTGTTCCAAATCTTTTATTTGAAAGAAGTTATGAAGATTTTATCAATAATAAAATATTAAGGTGGTCTTTGTGCCTTGATGTGAGATACTATCAATGGCTTAGAAAATCTATTAATTAGATAGTATATATAGGAGTAAGAATGAGGCTTTCTTTACTCTTGTCAATTCCTTTCTTGCTTTTAATTTAATTTTAAGGATTTTTAGTTTTTTTGTCTTTTGGCAATTGCTATTCCAATTTTTTCTTGAATATACATACTTTCTTATTTTCATTTTTTCATCTTTCTTTGATATACTTATTTATCTATCTTCTTTAAGTTCTTGTTTTTAATATATATGGCTTATAAGATATTTTTATGTATCTTTTTTATAAATAATATATATAGAGGGAAGAATGAGGCTTTTTTGTACTTGTGAATATCTTTCTTGTATTTTATCTTATTTAATTTTTCTTAATTTTTTTCCATTTAGAAATAACTATTTTATTTTTAATTCTATACCTATTTTTTAATTTTTTGGTTTTTCTCTTTAAATAATATAAGAATTTATTATCATTTAAAAAAAAGTTGTAATAAGATATGCAATTTGTTTTAAAAAGATTGATTGTCAAAAATCTGAAAGACAAAGAAGTTATTACTAACTCTCACAGACATATATAATAATCTAAATAATAAGCATTAGATAGAAGATAAATATAGATAAATTAAATAATATCTTGTAAAAAAACTTTTCAAAAGCTACGTAGACAAGGATTTGACTTTAAACATATTTGTAGTTGATTAGTAGATTAGAAACTTAGCCAACAAGTTAGCCATGTAACACATGTGTTGTTAGTTTGTGGAACAAGCTAACCATATAGCGCATATATAAAAAACTTATCTTCTAAGTTAGATACATGTCTTGCAAATTAAACATGTATTGGAGTTTTTATAGAATGTTTCTACATAGCTCATACTTAAATAATATATATAAATACAAGAATGAATCCTTCTTCACTTTTATCAACGTCTTTCTTATTTTTAATCTTATTTTAAGAAAATCTAATTTTTTATCTTTGAAAATAGCCACTCTAATTTAATATTATACCATCTTTGAATAATTATCTAGTTCTTTTGAGTGACTCAAGAGTGTATTGATCTTTTGGTACTTTGAGATTCATATCCTTGATACTCATATAGTATTACTATTAAACATATTTAGATTTTATTAATTAATAAAAGTATTAAATTACTATAGAATAAAAAAATATTTATAGTTTAATATGATTAAGATAAATTTATTAGAATTAAATAAATAGATTTAATATTGGAAGTAAAAAATAGAAGTATTTTTTTACTATAGTTGTCAAGTAATTGTCAAGCATGGTAATTTTTTGCTCATGATTTGAGGTTGAATGATCATCTAAGAAATAAATTACCTTTCTAAGAATGAATTAAATATAAATAGAGACATATATTATTAGATTTTGTACAAAGAGTTCATTAAGACTTTTAGTTATAAGAATCTACTGTAAATAATGTGATTATGTATCAATAAAATGATCTAAAGTATATTTCCTAAAATACAAAGGAATACTTTAGAAAAATTAGCTTTCAAATGTTACAATAGAAATCATAATTTCTAAACCTCAAGTTAATAGAATACTTATGAGAGCATTTCAAACATGTTTTGAATATTCAATCAACATAACAATTTGAAATGTTAAAATTTTGGAAGAGGTTCAAGGAGGAATGAAAGGTACTCAATATGGAAGTCATTCTTGATCTTGTAGATAGCATGCCTTTTTATGTGGAAGTAGTCTTAAAGACTAAAAGAAGATTAATAATATATTGATTTATAAGTCAATTTTTTTTCTAAATATTCTATTTATTTAATATTTAAAAAATTAAATTATAATAATATTTATTTATTCATTTTTTTATAAGAGATAGATAGTTAAAAATATACCTTCTTGCATTCAACAATTATTGTTCTTAAACTTTTATACTTTCTATTTATATTCAATATATGTGTTTTATTTATCTATAATTTTATGTTATTTTCATTAAGTTTATTTTTAAAATAGATACCATAATCAAAAAAATTAAATATATATATATATATATATATATATATTTTTATTATTACAAATTTTTTCTTTTACAGTAATTTCATTTATAAAATTATATAGCCTATTTTAAAGATTTTGAATATAATTTATATGTTTTATTTAAATATAAATATGCAATATATTTTTATTAGTTGTATTCTGAATCTTATAATTTTTTAAATTATAAGATTAAAAATATTTATTTATTCTAACAAACGAAAATAATTAGATTATTTTATGGATTTTATACAAAAGCAAATTAAATTCTTTTTTAACATCTAATTCTATATAATTTTTTTTAACATCTAATTCTATATAATTTGGCAAAAAAATCTTATTCTTAAAAAGTGAAATTGACCACATGTATAATTTATAAAAAAATAAATTGATTGATGCTTTTGGTTGAAGCACTTGGTTGAAGCATATAATAATATAAATAAAAAGATAATAAGTGTATGTGTATATATATTTATGTTACCTTGCCTGCGATATTTTTATTTATATTGTTTTTCTAATTTCCTACAACTTTTTTTTTAAAATCTTTGTCTTGTCTTGTTAAACTCTTGTTAAACTCTATCTTAGTTGAAATTTTAGAAGAAATAATTTAAATTCTTACAAAATTTTCAAAACATACCTAATTAAATATATATATATATATATATATAGATCAAAGCTCTTATATTAAAATTTTATAATTCAAATATTTAAATATTTAAAAATAAAAATATAAAAAATAATAAATAATAAAAATATTACTTACTGTTTAGACAAATAGAATAATATAATCGTTTTTATAGACTAAGCATGCATGTAGTGACTCTGTCATAATAATTATAATAACTGTTAAATTTGATAATAAATAAAAATATAAATGTTCATAAAAATACCAAAATATAAATACCACTATTATTGAATATAATTAACTTCTAAATTGTTAAATATTTTTTATATTATTTATCTCTTCCAATTTTTTTATGAAATGCAATATTTTTACTGTTATACTAAAATACAGCATCTAATGTTATCACAAAAATTGAAATGAATAAGAAAGAATTATTTTTTTTCATAATTTTAATTATATATATAAAATCAATAATCTATGTAAAGTAAATAACGTTTGATTTTTAATGAAATATTTATTTTTTCATTAAAAATAATAAAATAATAATATTTTTTAAAATATTACTCTAATTTTGATATACCTACTAACTTAAATATAATTATGTACAAACAGTTACTAGATGAATGTGATTTTTATTTTTATTTTATTTTATTCTTTAGAACACAGCAAAAGTGTTGGTTGGTAATACTGCTGGAACACATTCGCCGTGTGGAAGTGCTTATTATATATTAGGCACTCCCGTTATGTATTTTTGTAATTTCTAGCATGAATAGCATTGCCTTTAAATGAGATTCTAGTATTTGATTTTAGTTAGAAGTTTCAATTGACACAATCCTAAGCTAATTTTAAAATGTCTTTTCTCTTTTGAATTCTTCTAAAACAGTCGTGTTAATTTTTTTTAATTAGCAAGTTTAAAGTCTATCTTTTTAATTTGTCATATTCAAACTGTCATTAAAATATGAAACCCATTGGTCTTTACTACTAGCTTTTAACATGTAGAAGTAACTTACACCTATTGGTTATAAATCCATAATCATTGCTATAGCCACACTGCATTGGCCTTACCATTGTATATATATTTTGTATTTCTTCAATACATTTTTATCTATTGTATACTTGAATATGATATCAAAGCATTAGATTCTTGATCAGGAAATACAATGCATCATTGGAACTACTTGCTCTTGCATTAGATCTAAGCAGAAGCGGTTTGTGTATACATCATAGTGTAAATCATGCATCATTTTAATTTCTTTCCTATTGAGTGATCAATTAACTTCTCTTTCCATATACAGTGGAGTCCAGCCTGTACTAGTAGTATCAACAATCTAGATCTACAGCTTAGATCATCGTAAATTCAATGAATCATAATCAAGCTTCTAGTAGAGCTACTACTTGTGCAGATCAAACTTGAATTATGGCAGCCCAAACACTTGAGCCTTTCAAATCAATAAACATCTCACTTTTAAACTCAAGTAGATTTGAGGGACAATCAAACTACCAGATTTGGTCTTTTAGGATGTCCAAAGCATTGGTGAGATACAAGCTATACAGCTACTATACACATTCCACATTGTCATGATAAGAGAAAAGGTAGAATGCTAGTCATGTAATTCATTACTAAATTTTTCAAAGCCGCCTTCATTCTAATCACAAAGAAATTTAATGATTCTTATAACCATTGGAAACATGTCAAATTGAGATATAAGCCTAAAATTAGGTCAAGACAACTTTTGTTATTACACAAAATTGTAGAACTCAAAAAACAAGAGATTGTTAATATTGAGCAATATCGCAAGGATTTGAAAGATATGGTAGATCAGCTAAAAGCCATAGACATCATTATTCTAAAGTGTTAACTAACCTATTATTTTTGAGCATGTTATCAAAAGAATATTGATTTTTAAAAAAATATATGATTGAAAAATCCATTTTTTAGGCTTTGCTAAGATTAAATCTTAACTACTTCATAAAGAGATGCAAGTCAAGTATGATCTTAAGAGAGAAACGTAGAGTAAATTATTATCTCAGACAAAGAAAAGGCCATCATTTATACAAATTCAAGAATAGTTCAAGAATAAACCTTTATCTTCTTTTTAGTAGATTAAAAACTTGTGAGATAAGATCTTCTTGAGCCCACAATCAATCCTTGTGATATAAATATATTGTGATAGAATTTCTAAAGATTTATATAAGAATTAATAAGCCTTTAATTTGTTTTGTATTACATCCATAAAACAAAGAAATATCAAAAAAATTGCAAAGTTTAGAAGGTCATTGAAGCTATGACTAATTTGAAGCTCAAGCAACTCAAAATACTATGATCTTATATGAAGCATCAACGATGTAGAGTATCAATCTACAATAGAGACCATCAATTCAAATTACATAAAAAATAACAAAGATCTAGACTTGATATTAATTCAATTAACATAGAGCATATTCATGAATCATATCTTATAGAATATAATAAAGTTCAGCTCAATGTTATTGAGTCATGTAAATCTCCAATAGATGTACTACATGTAAGCTCTTTATTTCTTAAATTTTTTCCAATGAATTTGATGTTGGATTCTAAAGCCACTCAATATGTGATTGAAAATTCAAGGCAAGTTTAGGCTATTGTCTAATTTTGAGCATGTTATTGTTGCTTCTATAATAGCTCTATGAGATGAAGTCCACCATATTCAAGGCAAAGGCAATGTGTTCATTCATTTTTCAAATGGGATAATAAAGTATATTAATAATGTCTTATTTGTCCCTAATATCCATAGAAATGACCTATTAATTGGTCTAATCTTACATCTAGAATATTTTCTTGCAAAATACCTATTGTGATATAATTGTGATATAATTTGAAGAAGATTATTGCAATCCATACTTGCTAAGATAGGAATTACTTTGCTAATGCCATTTAAAAAGAGATGGCGTCCGGTTCTGTAGATGAAATCACATGCATAGATGAAAAGTGATGGCGTCCGGTTCTGCAGTTCCCTCATCAATTAAAAGGTTGTGGAAGGGCCTCTCAAACATAATCACTGGAATAGACGCTGCTTGCGGTACTTGGCAGCCCATTCATTGGGGTCCGATTCAACATCACCGAATCAGCCGAGTGAATTGGATAATATGTAGGTATTCTACTAAATGTGTGTTTGTGGAAGAAAACTAATGTGTTCAAGAAGCACGAAGGCAGAAGGCCACGGCGGCTCCCACCGCAATGCAAATGAGTATTCCACAGAGCAGAGAATTCCCTCGAAATGAAGAATGGTTCAAAGCACCCCATAGATTTGCGGATAGCTCTCATAGATTGAAAGAAAAGTTTAATCTACTCAACTAAGTCAAGGAAATGAATTCTGGAGGGATTGTTCCGATGAGATTGATGTAAAACATGTCGAGAGATGTTAACATTGTTGCCCGAGAAGGAACTGTGAGGATAGAGCCTTCATGCGGTGGTGCGACAAGTCTAGTCGCATTGAATACATCCACCTTGTTAGATCAATAGTGGAACAATACAAAAGACACTAGCGAATCCGCTGCTTGGTCATTCTCTGCAGACCCTGCGAGAGAACCTTCGCTCAGACATCCTCAGCCATCATCAACGAGTCTTGCCGCCCACTTCAGCAACACCTCCGTGGCAGGTCCAGATCGCGCACTGCAGAAGAAAAGAAGAGAAAAAGGAAACAACATATGAACTCAGACCATGGCATCGCCGCAGTCACACAACTAGGCAGAAGGAAAACAAAAGCATGAGCAAAGGCTTCCTGGACGAAGCCGAGACATCGCAATACCACCACCAACGGAACCAAAGCACGCAAGAAATATGACTAGTTCAGCGCTGGACCACCAACACGTTTTAAAAAATAGAACACGCCGACAGTCCACAGCACTTCAGCTGGTGACACTCCCTTGCTGCGCTTGAACTTCTCGGAACAAGAAAAAAAAAAACAAAAAAAAAAAACAAAAAACAAATGAGCTCCAGCCTAGAACCGCCGCAATTACCATGGACAAAACCAGTGGGAAACCACACCTGCGCAGCCTCTACCAAAACTCGGAGCTCCAACTAAATACAGGGAAAGAGGAAAAAAGAAAAAAAAAAGAAAAAAAAAGAAAGAAAGAAAGAAAAAGAAAAAAACTCGGGGGCACACTTCGACATACTCGGGCAGCCTCTTCCCAAAAAACTGGGATCATCCTTCACCTCTGAAAAATCGGGAGAGGTAAGGGATCCTCTTCTTTCTTTTTCTTCTCTATTTCCTCAGTCTGTTAGACTCAAAATTGTGACAAAGGTGCTCAATTGCACAAAATAGAAAGCTTCTTCTCATATCATCAGTCTCTAAGCACTTGCGCCAACTCACTCAAGACTGACAGAATATTAGATCATCTCATCACTTTTATTTGGATACCACCAACTCCTCACTCAATAATATTCGCTGCTAAAAGGTTTCAAGGGGGTGTTATTGAAATATGAAACCCATTGAGATATTATTAGCTTTCAACCCATTGAAGACCCAAGTCTCCGCTACGGCCACACTGCATTGTCCTCACCACTATATATATATATATATATATATATATATTCTGTATCTCTTCAATACGATTTTATCTTTTGCATAGTTCAACACAAACAAGGTGAGCATATTTTTCGAGAATATGCGACTTTACAGCTCCACTAGGCCAACCATGATTACAGCTAATTGAAAATAAGAGTCTCTCTTCGCAAATGCACCGCGCAATTCTGATGTTCGAGAATCGAATGATAACAAGTATAAAGACCCGAGTCTGCTCAAGTTTTTTGAATTGTAACCGACTTGGAGGGAATTCGACGAGTACTATGCCCGAGAGCAATGAGCAATGCGCCTGCAGATTGATAGCCTACACCTTTGAGACAGGGCCAAGCGGAGATCACCTGTTAGACTCAAAATTGTGATCTCGATCGGAAGGCCGTGAAGGGTACAGGAGCTGCTATCCGAAATGCAGAAATTGGATCGACGGTGTCGAAATATGACTAACTAGGAACCTTTGAAGATCCAATTTCTTTGTTATATTGCATAAAATGTTTTTAGTAGTACAAGCTACGTGCATTCTACATTATAGCCAGTATGTTCACCGTCTTCCGTTCATCCATCGCAACGCGCAGTAAGCCAGAATGCGGTAACCAATGACCATAATCACCAAGGCCATGGCGTCAATGCCACCTCCCTCTAAGCTCACTCCGTGGAAGGCAGGTGCATCCGCCATCGACTTACAACCAGTGCTTGAATTGCAATCGTATGTTTCCGAGGAGGAGTACTGGATTTTCGTCAGGAGACGGTAGTTGAAGTAGTTGAAGGATACGTATTTCAGCCATTTCATCCACACTGGAATGCCCTGTAATATGAAAGAAAGCAAAAATGTCAACTGAGTGAATCAGATGTGACCGAGCTAGAAAAGTTCGCGTTGAGATGCACATAGAAATTGTAATAGAGGCTAGGTAATAACCTGCACGAAGTAGCCCCCTGTGAGCATGAAGGCCGGCATTATAATGGACGCCAGAGTGGTCGCTTTTTTCGTTTCCATCAATACTGCTCCTATGAGAAATCCTAGACCCTGCAATTCAATTCTGTACGGGTAAGGTTCATTCGAGAAACTTGGAAATGATTGAGTGGAGAGGCGCAGATTTAGTAAAGTGATCCTGAAATTGGTTTGGAGTAAAGTGTAACAGCAAACCTGTGCCGTGACGACGTTGAGGAAGACTGTCAATAGCGACAAGAAAAATGCAGCCGCTGTTAATTTTAAGTTGGCCATGAAGTACACGATGAACACGAAGATGACCGGCATGATGAGATCGAGGGGCAAGTCACCGAGGGTGCGAGCCATAAAATACGAGCTAAGTCTGTACAAATCAGATGCTCGCTCTTTGTTTAGCATGGCGCGCTCCAGCGGAAACGTGAAGATCGCTGTGAAGAGGGGAAACATGCCCCAGAAAATGGACCAGAAGAAGATCAATCCCATCTGGTCGGCGATCTGAACTTGGGTTTCTCGCTTCGAGCGCCACCAGAGGCAGCCCACTATGACAGAGATGAAGAAGACTTGCACAAATCGCAAGTAGCTTAGGTACTCATGGCGACGCTCTTTGAGCCCGCGCATCATCAGCACAGAAAACTGGTCCAGCCACGAAGTTGACCACTCCCGCTTCGCAGTAACCGCCAATTTCAGCTCCTCCTTCGCTGAGGCCGACCTTAATATCTTCGATTTCTCCTTTGGCAATAATTCTTGCTCAAATTGCTGGACCAGGTAGGAATGCACGTTGGCAGAGCTTGGAAGGGGTGCAGGGGTTTTCTGGCAGTGGCGACTCAAGCTTGTGGTCTTCTCCAAAGCAGGCGGGATTGATATGTCGCTCAAATTGCCGCTCGCAAGATCTAGAATAAAATCGGCAGGGTTCATGGCAATGAAAGGTGTGAGCCCTATCGATGAGAAATAGTTCGGTGCGTCACATGCATTTCCAAAGTAGATGGAATTCCCTTGCGAAAGAAGGATGAGCTTGTCGAACATATAGAATAATCGACTTGAAGGCTGATGAATCGTGGTCAATACTGTGCGCCCTGCCTGCAAACGAATTAATCAAACCTTCATGACTGCATTGCAGAGTTAATCAACAAGAGAAACTCATACTCAAACCAATTTACCGGCCAGCATCAACTGATGTAAGTTTAAGGTTTGTACTTTCGCTAAGTTTCTGATAACGTGGATGATCCGAAGGGCTGTGGTGGAATCCAACCCAGAGGTTGGTTCGTCGAGGAACAAACAAGATGGATCGACTA
Organism: Physcomitrium patens; assembly: GCF_059467195.1. Classification (NCBI taxonomy): domain Eukaryota; kingdom Viridiplantae; phylum Streptophyta; class Bryopsida; order Funariales; family Funariaceae; genus Physcomitrium; species Physcomitrium patens. Next base: position 12,873,904 of record NC_143426.1, on the reverse strand, counting down.
GAATTTCGTGGCCAATGCAGACCCGCTTTCGTTCTCCGCCAGATACTCCCCGAAAAAATGGTCCTCCGATGATGGTATCTCGACACCTAGCAACAAAAATCCAATTGATGAACAACGCGACACTTCATCAATCACAACAACCTCTAAAATTTCAATGTTGCAACAATGCTGCTAAACCAGAAAAGTTCAACGATGAAATTGAATTTAGGAGTGAGTAATGTTGTACTTGTCGAGACCAAGCTCTAGTATCGTCTCTTCAGCTCGCGCTATCTTTTGAGCTCGAGTGAAAGAACTGGACGGTAAACGTAGTAGTGCAGCATACACAAGAGTTTCTCGCACTGTTAGGTGGCCATATAGCACGTCATCCTGCGTAACAAATCCCATCCTGCATATACAACCAGCAAAGCCGCCTTGTCACAGTCGCAGCATTTTGTCACGGTTAAGAACGTGGATTACAGTGAGAAATTGAGCAAGTCCCAGCTAGGAATCGACCATGCACCTTCGCTTCAGCGCTTTGTTGTAAGCGATGTCATTGTATGTGAATCGGCCTGACACTCCGTGTTGATTTCGTCCACCCAACAGATTGAGCAGAGTAGTCTTTCCACTTCCCGAGGGTCCCATAATTGCCAGCGTCTCGCCAGGAAAGACTGACCCTGTGACGCCATGGAGAATTTCCTTTTCAACCTCTGGCCGTCGCTTCACTTTGAATGGCTGCCTGGGACTCCAAAATGTTCTCGACTCTATCTTCACCGTGTTTCGAATGTCGAAGAACTGAATCATGCCACTATCATTAAGTTGGCAGCAACCAGGTGCATGATCTGAGTTGGAAATTCCTTGTCAATGCTTGCTGACCGGACAGGTGAGCAAGGTGATGTAAGTACCTTAACAGTTATCGGCAAGGGGGGTTTCCGGTCCGTGGGAGGCGTTCTTGGTTCGTCATCAACGTCCACGGCGTGTTCCGCGGTTATATTATCCTCCTCGTCTGCGACCTCCCCGTTCCTCCGATCACCTGGATTTTCAAGAATCCAACAAAATGCTTCACGAAAGGGATAATTGAGCTGGTATACAGCGTCTTTTCGGGAAAATTAGACAGTTTATCAGGCACTAAAGACCATTGCAAGACTAACAAAAGACCATATTTAGCGTTCATAAACATTTCTTGCTTCGCATTAATAAACGGTATACCATAATGTTGGGTAGGATCAGGGCCGGGCATGGGTACACTGCGGAGAATTCCTCCGTCGAGATCCGCATCTATGCCTCTTCGTCGTGAGCTGGAGGTTTCCAAAGGCTGCTGGAGAGGAATGACGGACGGCATGTTTGATTCCTTTTTCGTTCTTGTGTGTGGAGCTTAAAGAATTCTCACAAAATTTAACCACTGCGCTGTCCACGACACATACCAGCAGACCACATGTCAGTTCAGGTGAAAACAACGACAACGCCAGGATATAAGTCACAATGTTTTGTGTCACCAGCCGGACCTTTGCCTCCCTGCAGCATATGGGCACAGACACTTCATTTCCGACCAACTTGTACTCTGAGTTGTTTGCAGTCAGGTGAATTGCTACGTGTTCGATCATTCTGGAGACGTAAGAATTGTTTCAGTCAAACTGTGAGCATGTATCCAACTCGTTATATACCCCTTACTATTACCGAACTCCTTCAGACTACGTTACACGAAGACGTCCACGGTCTGCTTCTGCTTGAGATAATTTTCTTAGAAATCGAAGTTTGTGAAATTGCCAGCCATCTGCATGGAGATATAGAAACAATAGATCTCTACGGGAGTCAACTGCTACCGCCATCACACTTGGACGATAACTCAACAAGTTCGAGTTGGTCTGTCGCTGAACGTAACTCTAAGCACAGAACATTGGGTGCGAATCCTACAGCACGTACAAATCGAGAACCATCAATAGGTCGAGGTTGTCTGGGGAAACCTACAGCAGAATAAACTACACAGCTCGAGGGTGCGCAAAAGCAATTCAAAGACCACCACGAGATTGCCTAGAGCCACGAGAGTTGCAAATGTCTCTCTAAGTCGTGTACTGCAAAGCGACCGGAGTCGGATGTGGTTATCGAAGCCTTCAGACGCTCAGCTGCCTTTCAGGCTCTTATGCATCACCACAAAAAGCTCACAGCCCTTCAATTGTACCCACAAAGCGCGAAAGAAAAAGAAAGTGTTGTAGCAACGTCTTAAGCCGAAACAGACGTCTCATACACATTATCCACCTCATTTGAAAATACGAAATGTTCCCCAACGGCTTATTACATTGGATGTCAAACAGGAGTCCCACACAATATGCCAACACGAACAAGTCCTACAGTTTCCCCATGACAAAAGCAAACAAAGTAGTATCAATCAATCAAAAAAGAAGACAAGGAATAAAGAAAGTTAGAAAGAAAAAAGGTCTCACCTGCCTGGCTTGAGCATCACGCCTAAATGCATGCAACTCGTAACCAACTTTGACTTCATCTCCACACTCGATAATCTACACTCTAAATCCAAGCCTACGTCCACGAGCAGCAGCATGCTGAACATATACAGCTAGTAACTGTTGCAGGTCTCAAACCCGACTATAGAGCACCCTGTCGATCGACTCAGAGTTACATTTACAACACGCGAGTCGCTAAATGCAGAGAGCCGCAATACCAGAAATGCGGCATGATGAACACCAGATTCCTCAGTGGAATCAGCAAACCTTCTGGAAGCCCATCGACAGGTCCACGGAAAGCCCTTTGCAGGACGTCGCCAAACGACCAGCGACCGGGGGTGCGTTTGACCCTACACCTACGCTGCAGAAACTGTGAATCAGTGACCAATGATCGTCCGATTGCAGTGAATCGACGGCATTTACAAACGTTCTAGACGTTTGCTTTGCACGGCATTTCTGTCGGCTCCAAAAACTGCCACGATTACAGAATTTCAAATACCAAGGCGGAATTCTGAACCTGGCATAATGAGTATATATACGCTTGGGGTGTGGAGGGTCCCCTCGACTAGATCATCGTTGAGAATAGATTTGCACCCTGTCCCGATTTGTTCTGCCACCGGCTCACGACCTGCTGCTGGATCCATGGGTTTCGTGACTGCTAGGGTAGTGCACTCAGAAATAGATGCCGAGTGTGCTGGTAATGTTATCACAAGAGTTGGTGTGGTTGGTCTGTTGGTCCTATCGGATATCATGGCGGTGGATCATCGGCATGCGCCTTCGGCTCTATGAAGTGGATGACAATCTACACATGGGAATGTTGCAACGGGAGAGCCTTGGACTCGCGGCTCAGTATTGCGGAAGGACCGCAGCCACAGACAGAAAAACAACACCCTGCGGAGATGACCCCTTGTTCCCCACTCGGGAACGTCTCCACGTCTCAGATTTCTATGGTCTCATATCAACAAACCAAATAGTTCTTGTAATATTTTCTAATGTGTTCTAAACGCATGTTAGAATGAAAGGTGTTCTATTGTAATTACTCTGTGTTGGAAAGAAAAACATTTGTAAATAGCAATGGGTTTAGTTTCTTTATTCAAATGCGTTTGCGTTTATGTGTGTGTGTGTGTGTATGTATATATATATATGTATATATATATATATATATATATCATAGCATTTTGGGTTTCCATGTGTAGTTATATTTATTTTTAATTGTCTTACTATTCATCAAGAATTTCTATAACATGCATGCCCAAAGTTTGCATAAAACTTAAGGTTGCAATTATACACATGATAAGATGCTATGAGTTTGCAAAAGGAAATATATTTGATTGAATTGTAAATTTAGATAAAGATAAAAAGTATTCTGGGCCATTTTAAATTTATGCATAATCTTTGGTGTAAAGTTTATATTCATGTAATAAATGTTTTTGAGCATCATTAAATATATGAGGTACAACAGGAAAAAAAACATGCCATAACAATGTTATATTGGTATTGCACTTATCCTACTCAATGGAAAAATTTGACACCATATATTTATTAATTTACTTATTAATTTTTTTCCCAATATGGGCTTTGATTTTCTAGAGGAATATGAAACCCAACTCAAATTTTCCACCAAAATGGATGTGAAAGTTCTGTGGGATTGAGGCAACACATAGAGGAGGAGAGAGAGCCAAGATATTAAGAGCCTTGAAAGCAGGCTTTAGGGCTTTAGGGTGTGTGGGGGGGTACCTTTTGGTGGTGCCAGAGATCATGTGGTGGAGCGAATTCCCCACCAGCCAGCCTCAATCAATCATGGAGGGGGAGGGCCATTTGTCTCAGTTTCAAGCTCCCCTGCTACTTGCCTTAGTCTGTATTCCACCCTCCATGATCAGACTTGGGCCCCACCCCATTGTATGTCCATTTCACTTCACAACCATTTTGCTAACTCATTCCACCACATTTGTATGTACTTGGAACTTGGAAAGAAACCTTCCTGCAATTTCTTTACATTTTTGTTGTACTTGAAGAACATGGTCTTTGGGTTGAATTAGTTATTTTTATTTTTATTTTATTTTTTTGTAGTGAGAAGAAAAAGGAAAAGATGCAATTTCTTGTATTGTGTGTATTGTCTTTCCTTGTAATATGCATGGACTTTCCTTTAGTGTGAGTGGTTTTTCCTTTGATGATGTAATTACACTTTGTTTGGTGAATATATATATATATATATATATATTTATATATATATATATTTAAGAATATTTTAATGAAATTTTGGTGCATAAGAATAGAATGATTGTTTATTAGGATACATGAATCACTTGCATATGACTTTCAGTAATTTTTTTGTTAGAGAAATATCATTATGATGCTGGAATTTGATGTTGGTTTCCATGAAAATTGATGTAGATTCTTGTTCATAAATGTAAACATTAATCATATTGATTTTTGTGATTATCATTTTTTATTTGTTACTTTTGTATTTTATAAGGCACCTTTAAATATTCCTCAATATGATCTCTTCCAAACTTTAGTCTGAGTCTTCACCTTTTTAAAAACAAATTCCAAACCGTAATGCTTCTACAAGAAATATTATGAATTATCTGTACAAAATCTCTTGAAATATTTTAACCAAAGTAAATGGTTTTGTCTTTGTTAAATCAGAGTTTATTTTTTAAAAAAAGACATTATCTAAATTTAATTTTCCAAGTAATTCATGCAGGTATGTGGGTGTATATAAACTATATATATATATATATATATATATATGTATAACCTCAAATGTAAATCTAAAATCAGTTTACTAAATACTACTATAAGAATTTACTCATTTGGTTGATGACTGATATTTTTTGCTTTTTTAATTATCATCTCAAAAATTACATAGTGTACCTTGTTTATTAAATTTATAATTTAACTATTTTTGAAACATACACGTACAATTAAGAATTACAAGAAAATCCAAATTTATTTTCAAGCTCCCCCTGCTACTTGCCTTAGTCTGTATTCATCTTAAGTTACTAGAATATTTGTAAACCACAAAGACAAATAAGACTCAATAGAGAAGTTGACAAAGATTTAAATGTTTATTACTATTATTTTAATTCATTCTACATGTAAGGTTGATATTTTGAAAGAACTTGTGTATATACAGTTATACATAAAACATTATTGATACAAAAAATTAAATAAATATGCACATAATAGTTGTATGATTGTATAGAATGTTGCTCTATTATTAATATTTAAAAGTATGTAAAAATATGCAACATTATAGCATGGCACATAAAAATTATTCAAATATTTCATAGATAATATTATTCTTTACAAGACCAAATGAAAATCCAAATGTAATACAGATGCAAAACTTTTCTATATTATGAGTTATGTGGATGTGTAAATTTTTAGTTTCTATTTAATTTGGAGCATGATTTATGACTATTAAATTACATTTACAATTTGTAAAATGGGTCAACCATAAAAAAAATTACATAAATTAAAATTAAATTTTTATTTTTATTTTAAAATATATATTATGAAAAGTTTGAATTTGGTTGTCTTAATATATCTCTAGGTTGATATTGACAACTTTTATAAAAGCTTTTGGTGTATAGTCGTCATTTATAACCCACATTAAATATCTTTCATAGAATATGATATACATATATATCATTTATATATACATATATATAGCTTACAGTGCAAACTACTTTACTTAAGGTGTAAATTTTTTATATTGTAAAATATGCATTTACAAATTTTAACATAGTAAGATAGAAACATACATGTGCGTACATATATGGATTTTATCCAACTAAATACTAAAACAATTCTCATCTTCAAATATAATATTCACGTTTTTGGCTAAGTATATGTTTGTCATTATAATAAGATACTTGTGCACCATGAATCTTACTTGGATTGTAAACTACAAAAAGCCAATCTGAAAATAACTATATTGGACATTTTTCAATATGGTCAAAGATTTGTGGATTATTGACCATGTTGTCAACACAAGGAATACAAATAAAGTCAAAAGAGTACTATAGATATTTTTAAACAATAATGTATTGTTAAAAAAACTTTTTTTAGGTGTTATAGTGTCCTTTGATTGTGACAAGAACAAGTACAAAATTAGTTGGTCCATCTTTTTAGTAGGATTTTAAACCAGTATTACTACTACAGTAATATTGGAGGTGTCTACACCTATGTAAAATATTTTTGATATAATTGATTAGTATCAAGATTGCTGCATCTAGATATCTAATTTAATATAGTTTAAAGATTTTTTTTAAGTCTTTCATTCACAATAAATCAATGTTAATTCTTTTGCAAGTAATATAGATTACTAATGCCACAATACAAGTATAGGAATTTATGCAGCATTGTTTAACTTTCAAAAAGTATTCAAAAAATATATACTTTTGGTGTCTTTAGGCACAAGCACATCTACTACATCCTAAAGTTCTAAAAGATCAAAAAATTCTCTAGTCTTTATTCACTGATATTTGAGATAATTAATTTTGAACTCTATATTATTCTCCAGCATTATTTTAATCTTTTTTAAAACCAAAGTTTAAGTTTGTTCAAGTTAAGATGATTTATTTTATTTTATTTTATTTTTTTGTAGAGTCATGTTTGAATAACATGTGAATGGCTCTATATCTTTTTTGAAGGTTTCATTGATCATTTGTTATTATGTGGCATGTAAAGGAAGCAACTTTTAATTATCCATAAATACCATATCTTATGTGCTGTGACCTCTTCTACTATTTCTTCAATGAAGGATAGGAATTTTAGATTTTATTTTTTGTGGCTACATTAAAGTGTTAGAAATTCACATAAAATGTTAAATACACGTTGTTGTAAATAACATGTGATAATTAAATTGTCCAATAACTTACTTTCAAGAAGCAGTTAAAATCATCTCAAACAACATATTGACAAAGAAACTTTGTAATGTTTACAATTTTGTCAAGGTAACAAACTTTGATTATTTTTTAGTGGTACATAAACGGTTTTATGCTTCATGAAAAGTGATTGTCACATCTTTTTTACTTTATCTTGTTCTAACAAATATAATTTTTAAACCGTCATTCAATGACATCTTTAAACCCTAAACCCTAAACCCTATAATGTTATGTAGAAAAATCATGCTAAGAAATTTTTGAACATAAAACATGACTCAAAATTTATAACCTTTTTATCAGTCAATTACTTATTCAATCATTTTTAAATATCAATTACTCCATTAAGTTTGATGATTTTGTACTGTTTTGACCTATTAAGTTGAAATTGACTAACAATAATTACTGAATGAATTCACTTCAAAATAAAAAATAACAGTCTCGAAATGCTCGTTGGTTTTTTCTTGATTTTTTCGTCTTCTTCTTCTTCTACTACTACTTCTTCTTTTCTTTTTTTTTTTTTTTTTTTTTGTACTCAATTTGAAGCTTGAACTAAGTAATAAACCCTACATATAATGTTGATGATTGAACTAAGTTATAAACCCTGCATATAATCAGTTCTCATGGATACTCCAGAGCAAAGCAACGATTCTAATGTCTCCAGAAAGTTCTTCAAATTTTGTATCTCCAAAAGTACTTCAAGTTCTAACACAGCAGTTGCAAACTCAACAAAATACAAGATTTTAGGCCATATTGGGGTTCAGTATTAGGGATAACAGATGGAATGTGTGTGAACTGACAGGTGCGGATTTTAACGCTGAGGTATGACATCACGGCTCGGAGGTTGACCTTTAAGTGCATTGTTTATGAAGTTGAAAGTCTCTTCTTCATGTCAGATTTCTGGAAATTTCCCTGGAAGAAATAAGCTCACATCACAGATCAGTGGCTTAACGAAACTTCAGACCCAACTTTTGAATGTCGATGTCAACTTTGAAGTATAAAAGCTGTAGGTTGAGAACACCGTGACAAAGGATCTTGACCTTTGCCGAAAAGATGCTCAGACACCCCAAAAATACACATGCTTGGGGTGAACGTTCACATCGACCACCTACTTCCAGCTTTCTGACTTCTGAGCTAGACAGACAATGTAACTTCCTGCTTCCAATTGCAGTTGAAGGAAGTAGAATAGGAGGGCCATCCACACACACACACACTTCCAAATTCGGCCATTCTTGGAGATGAAGCATCGACGTCTACAATCTCGAAAATCTGAGAAGTACTAGCTAGCTTAAGTCCCACCATGTGCAGTGCAGCGAGGATTGGAGTCATCGAAGGAATGAATTCGAGATGTACAACTGCCATTTGTCTCAAGGAAATGGTGCCATGTATCTGACAGGGAGTTGTTCGATAAACAGTGATATTGATTATCAATGCTCTTGGAGGAACAGAATGGAAGTAAGATTTTGCATATGGAGTTGTACCTTGTTGCTGAGCTGTGTTGATAGATGGTCCTTGACGTGAGTTTAGTGACCTTGTCTGTCATGAGATAACATATACGGTTGTGATTCCACCTCGCACCTGTTCATGAACAGGCCATTCCTTACTTCGAAAGCTACCAATCCTTCACGTGAAAACCAACACGTATTTGAGACTGTTTCTATGAGAATTGACGTATAAACTGATTATTAAGTGCAAGATAATACATGTTGTGCCACTGTCGAAACGATCTAGCTTCGTTTGAACTTCAGTCGACGTCTGTCGAGCATGAATAAATCCCTTCAATGTTAGAAACTGCTTTTCAGAATTTTCGAATCAATGGGGTTTTATTATCATACCGAGCACATTCACAATGTGCAAGTCTGCATTTCTTTCAGGAAACTTACGAAGAAAATTTCCATCGTAATACAAATGAATGCACCGTCTGGAAGGTCGTCGGTGTGGTAAATGCTACTAATTAACTGGTGGAGTCATTCGAAGCATGTCTGCTTCAGCATCTTAAACTGTGCAGCCATGCAGCACTGTGCAAGGTGTGCTCTCCCATGGGTTGTGGATTCAGATGGAAGCTAACACGTTTGTTACAATAGAATGAACGTACTTTGAGCTCCAACCACAAAATGCCAGGTGATAAATTTGAACCAAGACACACTGGAACATGCAAGCATTCTACTGGCTGATCATCTAACTTGAACTGTCCGGACAACGCTTGTCGACGTGGATGCTTGTGTGTTGTCGGCCCCCTTCCGACTGCGATGGCTGTCTGTTGAACATGAGGCTGGGGCTCTTGGCAAGCTTCCGATAGCCACCGACCCTATGAGTTGTAGGCCTGCAATTCAAGGGACCCAGCTGGGCTGAGCGACGGATTGAGAGTCCCAGAAGCCGCTCGCAACAAATTTTGCAGAGTTGTGAAATACTGCATCAGGAAATTGCGTTGCAGAAGGTCCGTAGAGTCCAATTTGTGGTGGAACTGGTCCTGCATGCATAGCCATCGAATTGGATGCAGTGAACTACAACCCATGATGGAAAAGACACCAAGGGTCACATGAGCGGCAAGAGTTTATTTTCTACAGTCTTTGATGAAAATAAACTCTTGCCGCCCATCGGGTAGTGGAAAATTCAATAAGTCCACGAGTACGATTGCACAGCCAGCGCTTGAGGCTTAACAGGGACATGATGCAAGCACGCTGTGCGCACGCATTCAAACGTGATTACATTTTCCTTTTTCCTTGGATCAACAATGAACGTTTCATCAACTGTTACGTGCAACACCGACGTGGTCGACAGTGAGAGACGTTAGCTTGAACTTGGCAAGCATGTTGCGGAAGTTGGAAGCCACTGCACTTGTGATCAGAGGCCACCTCGGGAACTGCACAAGCCAGCGATTCATCCCAATGAAACACACCTCAATATTCAACACGGAAGTAATCCTAGATCCATCCAATGGATTCATCTCCCAAGAGAGGCTGCGACGCAGCATTAGGAGTCGGTGTAAATATGTGCCATAATTGGCAACTTGTTGCCTCGAGCTCGCTCCGAGTGCAAGTTTACACTCCCACAATGCAACACTGACGTCACCTGTATCCATCTCGTTTACTCGATATGACGTCATCACTTTCGTACGTTTCACATCACCCCTTCGCATATACTCTATGTGACGTCATCTACCCTGTGTCTTCTCATCTCAGTGACGTAACTGTGCCCATTTTCATTTACGGGTAAGAATATCAACTAAAACTTGTGAATATCAACTAAAACTAATTTATGCATAATAAATTTTATAATATATAATGTTAGCTAATTTTCGTAAATTTATTTTAGTGTGTAAATTTTATTTTTACCAATTTTATTTAGTAGCTTTGATTTGTATGATTTTATAGTCGAATATTAATTTTATATATACCATTGTGATTTTCTAACATTTATTTTTTTGAAATTCGAAATAAACATTTCTCAATATATTGTATTTTACTAAAATTTTGTACTTAGATGTATATTTCTATTTCTAAAGATTCTATTTTGATAGGTTGTTGATTCAAATCTAAGTCATTGTAAGGTAAGAAAGACTGTAGATGCCTAGCGATTTTTTTTAAACCGACAACCTTAGTATTAAGAATAAGTGCAATCATCCTCTATGTTGGAAAATATTCTAGATTTGCTAGGGTTTTTATGCATTATACCACTACTACAAACAAATTGATGATTAAATGTTAATTTACACATGTGATATTGTGTTATGTGGAATCTACCTTGGAAATGTATTATGCATCTAGTTATAGAAGAGTTTTATCTAAATTATAAATTTCTTATAATTTGAAAATGAATGAGTTATTTAGAAATACCCATCTAAAAAATTTTAATAAGCTTAGAAATCCTAAATCCAATCAACTCTAAATTCTATTAATTCTAAATTATAAACTCAAGTAATTATAAACAATCTAAACAAAGAGCTAATCAACTCTTTAAAAAGGCCTAAATAAATCCTAAATACATCTGAAGAAATCATAAGTACACTCAATTAAATTCTAACCAAATTTCAAATTAATCATATGTAAAACTTAATCAAGCCTAAATAAATCCAAAGAGAATCATAAGTAAATTCTAAATAAATCCTAATATAACTTTAAACAAATTCCAATAAAATTTTAAATATATATTAAAGAAATTCTAAAATATTACTATTAAATACTAACAAAATCATAAAAATCCTTGAAAAATCCTATTTTTTTTAAAAAAATCACAAATTAATCTTAATTACATCCTAAATAAATAATAAGTGATTTTATTAAACTTTAATAAAATCTTGAATAAACTCTAATTAGATCCTATCAAATCTTAAGTAATTCTTAATAGAATCTTATTAAATTCTAAAGAAATCTCAATTAAATCTTAATTAAATATTTAAAAAATATTAATCAATTTTAAATAGATTGTAATCAAAGTCTATTAGATCTTAACAAAATCCTAAGTATCAAACAACAAATTTAAAAGTCTATAAAATTATAGCCAATTTTTTTTTTTTTACTTCAATATTTGATAGATTATTAATATGATAGTTAGCAATAAGTTTAAGGACTTAAAAAATATTTTAAATTACAAATTAGAAGAAAGATTAAAAAAATAATAATAATAAAATAAAATGAAAAACTTGCATATGTGTTAAACAATCTTATTTCCTAACTTTGATGTTGAATTCCTAGTGGCAAGATTTCTATCTTCTATTGTTAATTTTCTCTCAATTTTTTTAATGATCATTCACTTTATGTCAACTACAAGTCTACAAAGTTTTTACTAGATTCAATCAATAGATCTTAGTAAATTGCTAATATTCTTGCTAATCCTAAGTCTATCAATTGAAAATATTCTAATATATTTGAATTTTGATAATTTTAAATCTAGTTAATCAACTAGGTTAAAATTCAAGATACACATCTAATACAAGTATATGCACAAACTCACAAAAATTCAACTATTCATTTATTATAAGATGCCGAATATATCCTATGATGTAGATTTTCACTTTTTTTTAAAAAATAGTATCATTAAAAGAAAACCTTGACTATTTTTTAGCTTTCACAAAATCATCACAAATTCAATTAGCACAAATCTAATATATATATATATATATATATATATATATAAGTTTCTTTTTTAATCAATAAAAGAACTATATATTTGTTAAACTAGTACTTCTTAAAGAAACATGCATAGAGGATTTTTTAAACTCTTAGAGTATTTTATAACTTTTAAAATTTTCATTCAAAGCTTCTATCGGACATAGTTGCAATTACATAAAATAAAATAAAAATATTAAGCACATTTAAATCTATCTAATAAAAAAATTGGATTGGTCTGCACACTTCTTTTCTTTTAGTCTTATATTAAGTATATTTTTGATATTTTATAATTTTTTGAATATATATATATATATATATATATATATATATGTATGTGTATTCTTAAAATTTTAGATGCTTTTGTAAGACTTTAAAATTAATTAATTTTTAAATAAGTAATTTATCTTATTTCTAAAATAACACTATTTTATTCTAAAAGATTACAATTTATATAATATTCTATTATATAACTTATTTTATATTAGCAGTTCACTGAAAATATATATTATTTTGAATCTAAAAGATCTTATTTAATTTTGACGTTATAAAGTATTCTTCTGAATGAAAATTCTATTATGTGATTTTTTTAAAATAAAGAAATTCATTCTTTTTTAGCATTATTTTAAATGTTACATTATCTTTTATAAATTGATGTTTTTTATGTTTTGAGATATTTATATGAAAAAAATTAATTAATCACAAAAAAATAAATTTAATTATCTCACAGTTTTCATAGCTTTATAAAACTTATATAAACAAAATTATAGAAATTATACAACATTGTAATAAATTCCTATGTTATTTAGTTAAATAAGAATAAAATTTTAAAATATTAGGTTGAAAATTTCTTTTTTTAATTTGTGAAGAAATTATTAATTTATTATACTTAATGTAAAATTATTAAAATGAATAACTTCATGATATATATGTAAGATCAAATAAAAAATTGATACTTGTAGTGCATGAATTTATTTGCTATATCAACCAATATTAAGAGTGATTACTATAAAAGACACAAAGATGATAGGATTTTCTTCGATAGTTTTACTTCTTCAAATAGTTTGTAGTATTACAATAGCAACCATTAAAGAACCAAGAGTTTTTTTATTTTATTTTAAGAAAATTAATAATACTAGATCCAAGTTTTAAAGAATTATCAAAAATAAAAACATTTTTTCATGAAATTCAAATCTCTTGGTTATTTGACTTAATGATCTTAAGTTAATTTTATTATAAATTTATATATTGGTATTTTTCCTATCTTAGTATCAACTATTTTTAAAACATCAAGATTGAATATATAATAACTTAGATATTTTTGTAGATAAATATTGATGTGTATAGAAAATATGATGTATTTTATTATATTTCTTTATATTTAAAATAAAACTTAGAGCATGTTAGAACATGTCTTTATTATAATTTGCATAAAATATTTTATGTCGTCTTGAAAAAAATCACAATTATCTAATCCTTGGTCTAGACACTCCTATCTTATATCAAACGATAAAAATATTATGTATAATCAATAAAAAAAATTCTTTAAAAAAAAAAAAATATCTTTAAAAAAAAAATTAGCAATTATATCTAACTAATTTATCTCACTAGAATCCTTCTATGCTTTGAACTAGACAATGAAAAAGTAAAATTGATAAAAAAAAATTCAATTCAAGAAAAATCAATAAAAATAAATTAATCTAAAAATATAAAATATTTAGAAGATAAGAATACTATATAATAGCCTTTTGAAATTCATATTTGAAATTAATATTATTCTATGTAGTACTTTAACTAATTTATCTAATATAACTTAATTGATATATTATTTTATAGATTCTATTGAAGTTATTATTTTTTTTTTCAAATAAAAAAAAAAAAATTAATGTAATTTAATATTTTTTATAAATAAATTTTAATTATTTTAAATATTTCTTTTATATTATTATTTCACATCCATACTTGTTCTTAATAAGCTCATTTAAACCATTATTTTCTACATTAGAAAATTTTTTATCTAAAAATAAATATCATGTAATCTTAAAATTAAATTTTTATAATAGTGAGGTACAAAAATAAATTTTTTTAGATACCATCAACTATTTAAATAATTGGTGAACTAGTATTAATATTAATAAAAAAATATATTGTGTCTTTAAATATATTATACTTATATATATTATACTTATATATATTATACTTATATATATTATACTTATATATATTATACTTATATATATTATACTTATATATATATATATTATACTTATATATATTTTACTTATATATATATATTATACTTATATTCTTAAATATAATATAAAGATGTAATGAATAAATAGATGAATAATATAAGGATCAATTATATTTTATTTTTTAAAATATTATCTTAAAATAATAATAAATAAATAAAATAATAATTTAAACAATGAATCATCTATTTATATTTTATTTAAAAAAATAACGTACTAAATACTAAGAACTATTAGGTAGACACCTCTCTTTCATACTATATTCTTAAAATGAATAAAAATCATCTAAATTACTATGAATAATTATTTTATATCTTTTCTAAATATAATCATGTATTTTGTCAAACAAATTTATCTAAAAAAATTTAAAACTAAAAATATTTTTATCACAGGTAAATTTTTTGATGAAAAGTTATTGAAAGATCATAAAATATTTTGTAAACTCTTATGTTAATACTTTGTAGGTTAAAAGTATTTTTATATTTTGAAACAGCTATACTGATATCTTATATTTTATTAAAAAATCTAATTCTTACTTCTATTTTTTTTAAAGTTTTTTTTTCAAGAAAAAATTGACTTTATACTTTTAAATGTTATATTGTAAACATTATATAATAAATGGTTATAACATTATAAAACATAAAATTACATATTAAATTCAAATCAATACACTAATAGTTAGAATTTAATTATCTAACTATATGATTCTTAAAATAATGTATAATATTTATTTAAAAAATAAATAATTAAATTATTAAAAATGATATTATTTAAAAAGATATCTACAAAATGTAAAAATATAAAATATAGATATCTATTTAATAAATTACATATTTTATTTGAATGTATAATTAATTATGAAATATTTTAAATATATATTATTTTTAAGAATATATATATCTATATATATATATATATATATATATATATATATATATATGTATATATAACACAAAAATCTATAAAGCATAATGATATAGGTGTTTGCACAAAAAGCCTACACCACATGAGCACAACAAAACTTATAGCTGAAGGCAAATAACACATGAAGACAAGAAAAAATAGATTATTTCTGTTGCTTGACAAATTACTTGAGAGCAATTATTCCAAAGATGGAAGGTAATGCACTAACATGTACTTACTACTACTATTCTTGCTTTACTACTTATACAATCAAACAACTTTAAATGTGCTAAATATATGCAAATTATATACAATGTCAATATTTTGTATTTGTAGAATAAAAATTATATTATTTTAAATTTTCTAAAATATTTTTAAATTATAAAATTTAATTTCATGTGAATTTTATGTCAATTTCATAAAAATTCATGTAAATTTTATGTGAATGTCATATAAGCTGTGAATTTTAATTTTAATTTTATGATTTTGTATGTATAGAAGAAATGAAGAAGGAAAACTTTATTCTAAGATTTATGTGCCTAGTATTTAATCATGAAATAATAAAGAATCTAATGAGTAGAATCAAATTTATATACATTCAACAAAAGTGAGAATTTCAATGAATGCAAATCAAATTGCAATGAAGAGCCTTTTGCAAAAGTAGCAATTGTGATGAAGACGAATCAACTTGCAATAGAGAGCCTTTTGCAAAAGGTTTTTGAAAAATAAAAAAAAATAAGAGCAATAAAGTAAAGCAACAACAATTTACAAGAGCAAAAGCCAACTTCAAATATGTTGAATGTTGTCATGTGGCGTGATTTGCAATCTGAGGATCCATGGGATATTTAGCTATAGAAAGTTTGGTTTTGGCTTATATATGATGTTTTAGCTCTCAAAAATCCCTTTATTTGCATAAAAGTTCAAAATATAATGAAACCTTTCAAAATATTTTCTTCCCACAAAGATTATTTTTATCTTAAACTTTAAAAAATCATATCTCTTGATCCAACCATTCAATTTTTCTAAAATTTCTAATTGGTATAGATTATATTCCTAAGCTTTACCACAAAAAAAAATTAACTATAAATCTATTACCAATCTTTTGGCATCTTAGAAATCCTAGCAAGTATTCTAAATCCTAATCTACAAGCACCTAAAAACTATTTTTTTCATATCTCAAAAACCCAAAGTTCAAATGCTACAAAACTTGTATATTAATTTGATTACATGAAAATACACATTCTTCGAAATTCTTTGCCAAAATCTTTTCAAATTACAAAAGATATAGTTCAAAACATAACTACTAGCAACTCGGGATATATACTATCCCTAGATTTGTAAGCACTGACTTCAACCTCCAATATCTTCTTCACTCAAACTTGAAATCTATAAAATAATATACCAAAAGTATAGCCAAGAAAGTGTTCTCTTCAACCATAGTCATTGATCCTTGGTTGCTTTCCATACTCATGCATTATATCCAAAAGAGTAATTCTCAAAGACATAAATCTTAAAGAAAGGAAATCCTCAATACATCCTTCTATCACTGAAGAGAACTAGAAAGTCACTCAAAAGGTGATGTAATATTAACTAGAATGGCTATTGCCAAAAACAAGAAAACTAGAAAGTCTTAAATCAAGACCAAGACTAGAAAGGCATTGGCAAGAGTGAAGAAGGCTTCACTCTTGCTTCCATATATACTATCTAACTAAGAGCCATATGGCAATGTCCTATAGGACCTCCAACATGTGTTGACTTTGTTAGCCACATGTCTTATCTTGCAAGGCAAGTTATCTATGTATGTGCCACATAGTTAACTTGTTCTACAAGCTACTACATAGAGGTAACTTGTTCCACAAGCTACCAATACATGGTTAGCTTTTTGGCCAAGTTTCTAACCTATGAACACATCTAAAATCAAAACCACATCTATGAAGCTTTTAGGAAGCTTTTCTAGAAGACTTTATGAAATTATTCTATTTTACTTACTTCTACTTAATCATATAAGTAACTTTTGAGGTAAATATATATGTCCATGACATTATCTCTCCTTCTAGGCATGAGTTCTATGAAGAGCGGTCTTCATATGTTGAGGAAGTCCAAGATGTGGCAATTTATATTTGCTATATACTTCGATCTTTGTTCTCTTCAAAGATGGTTGATAAGTCTTCTCAACCATCTATAGTATTTCATACTAGGGCGAGAAGTCCATCCTGTTATTTGGTCATTGTTAAGGCCTTCATAACTTCCTTCACATAAAACATTTGAAACACCATCAGGAGTAGTTCATATCTCTAATAAAATCACTAAACATCGAGATTCTCTTCCAAGGTTGAGATATCAAACATATTATATCTTGCCATCTATTCAAGGAAGGACATGTCATTCTTGAGGATCTTCATCTCGATTCCATCGTCTTGAAGGTTGTGACAATTACAATGTCTCGTTTGATAAGTCCGCAAATGAAAGCTCTTGAGTTGAATCTACTGGTTGTTGGTGCTCCATCTCATCACAAATACAGAAAAGCTACAATAAAAGATAGAAAGTAGAATGTTCTTTTTTTTTATCTTGTTTCTTTTAAAGCAAAGGTTTGCTATTCTTTATCTTGGTTTTGATGGATGTCGTTGATGAAAGATTTTAACTTTCTTTGCTATATTTGCAAGATTTTTTGATGGCTCCCATGTGCATTCACTAATATCATATCCACGCTAATGAATAAGATATTCTAACCTATTTTGGTGCCATCTTGAGTCTAAGACTTCTTCTGTTTCAAACTCTTGGTTATTATCCACTTCTATAGGATGAGGTGGCATTTGACTTCTTCCCAAGATATTCACTGTCTTATACGGCTCCAGAAGAGACACTTGAAATATAGGGTAGATCTTCATAGACTTTGATAGATGTAATCAATAGGCAACAAAATTGATTTGTTTACAAATAGGAAAAGGTTCGAGCCTACGATAATCTAATTTATCACAAGGACAAGTAGTCTTGATATTACGACAAAGTAACCATATCTTGTCGCCCATATTATATTCTGGTTGTTCCTTACGATAGGCATCTATATTGGTCTTTTGTCGTTCTTGAGCTTCCTTTAATTGTATCTTCATTGTTGTATGTAGCTTTGACAAGCGATTTGCTAAATCTTTTGTCACATGATTATCAACTTTTGAAAAGTCAAAAGTATCAAGACATGGATGATGACCATAATTGGCAAAGAAAGGTGTTTGTTGGATGGAAGAATGTACCAAATTATTATATGCAATTTTTGCCAATGGTAAAAGAGTTGTCCAATCATCTTGATGATAGTTGATGGTACATCTTAAATACTACTCCAAAACTTGATTTATCCATTCTGTTTGTCCATCAGTTTGACGATGAAAAGATGAAGAAAGCTTTATATCCACCTTTAAAATCTTGAATAGGATTCTCTAAAATCTTGATACAAATTGAGTCCTACTATCTAATATAATATCCTTTGGCAATCCATGATAGCGATAGATATTGTTAATGAAAAGCTTAGCTGTTTCTTCACCTGTGATAGATTTTGTAGATGGTACAAAATGTGCCATCTTGGTAAAATGATCTACTATCACGAATATAGAGTCATAAGAATCTGAGATTGGAAGATCCATAATGAAATCCATAGAAACAGAAGACCATGGTTGTTCTGGAATAAGTAACGACTGAACAAGTCCGTAAGGTTGATGATAAGGAGTTTTTGATCTTAAGCAAACATCACAAGATTGTACAAAATCTTTGATTGCCTTCCACATTTGCGGCCACCAAAAATCCCTGGATATTAGTTCCAAAGTTTTATTATATCCAAAGTGTCATGCTGTTGGAAAGCCATGATGAGCTTGAAGAACACGTAATTAGGCTTTACCTTTTGGAACATATAGGCATCCTTCAAAATATAATAGATTATTCTTGAATTCAAACTTAGAGGTATCATGGAACTTAGAAGAAGTTTCTTTGATATCCCGAACAAGAGAATCAGAGGACATGCTTGATTGAATTTGCTTCACAAATATTGAATCAATAATCAATGTTGATTTTATAGCTTGAAGATGAAAATGCTTGTGCTTTAAGAGAATTGATCTTTGTTGATCAAAAGATGCATCTCCTTCTTTTGGTACAAGATAAGAATGTCTAGAAAGAGTATTTGATAGACCTTGTTGTTCTTTGGATCGATAAGTAAACTTTAAATTGAATCTAGATAAAGACATGCTCCAACAAGCTTGACGATGATTCAAGACACATGTTGACATGAAGTACTCGAGGTTCTTATGATATGTATACATGGTAACTAGACTTGAGGTGCCTTCTAGATAATGATGCCATTCTTAAAATGAATCCACGATTACAAAGAGCTCTTTGTCATGGATCTCATAATTAATCTTGACTGCTGAAAATTTCCTTGAATGGAAAGCTATTGGATGGAGTTTCTCATTCGTTCCTATTTATAACAATATGGCACCTTTAGCAAAATCTAGCGCATCTATTTCCATAAAAAATACCTTGGAGAAGTCAACGAAATATAAGATTGGTGTAAAAATAAATTCCTTCTTTAAAGTATCAAATGATGCTTCTGCTTCTTTATTCCACTCAAGTTTTTCTTTACAAGTTAAACGTGTAAGTGGAGCTTCAACTTGAGAAAAATTCTTGATGAAGATTCGATAGTAATTAGCAAAGCCCAAAAACCATTGCACATCTCATATTATTTTTAGAATCTTCCAATCTATGATAGTTTGAACCTTCTTGGGATCCATCATAAGGCCTTCATTGGAAATAATGTATCTTAAGAAGTGAACTTGAATAATGTGGAATACACACTTTTTTAATTTGGCATGTAATCCTGCATCTCTAAGTTTTTGTAACATGTGACAAATATAAAGCTCATGTTCTTATGTATTCTTAGAGTAGTTTAGAATGTCGTTTAAATAGCAAACAATAAAATCATCTAAAAATTCACAAAAAACATCATTCATAAGATGTTGAAAAGCGGCTGGTGTATTCGTGAGTCCAAAAGGCATGACATTACATTCAAAATGTCCATACCTAGTTCAAAAAGTAGTCTTCCATTCATCTCTTTCTTTGATACAAACTAAGTTGTATGCTTCTCGTAGATCTATTTTGATATAGATCTTTGCTTGATTGAGTTGGTCAAGAAGTCTTGAAATCAAAGCCAAATGATACCTATTTTTGATGGTGATTTTGTTGAGTCCTTGATAATCCACACACATTCGTAGAGATCCATCTTTCTTCTTCACAAATAAGATAGGAGCTCTGGTTGGAGATTTAGAATGGCGTATGAAGTTCTTTGCCAAATTTTCATCAATATACTCCTTTAATGCAGCCAACTCATTCTGCAATAAGCTATAGATTGGTCCGAATGGTAGTTAAGCTCTCTCTTGTAAATCAATTGAACAATCATAAGGTCGATACTCAGGAAGAATATTTATATTTTTCTTTTCAAAACATCTTAGAATTCTTGATATTACTTAGGAATATGACTTGACGTTGTTTCATCATTAGAAATGGGTGTAGCATATATAGCAAAAGATGATCCTTCTTTTGCAGCATGCATGAAAGCTTTTGCATCTACTAGTAAAGGTTTGGATGTATTGGACTTACATAATTCTACTTTACTAATACGATCTTGGATTATACTATTAGAAAAGATAAAGTTACAAGAAATCCAATCTATTTGAGGGTTATATTTTTCTAGCCATGATAATCCTAAAATAATCAGATTAGAGGGAGATTTTATTACATTAAATACTACTACGCTATTATGATCTTTAATTGCTATATCTAAAGGAATAATTTCATGGATAATATTTCGAGAAGACAATGAACAACCATCTATGACTTCTACATGTACAGATTTAACTTTCTTTACTAAAGATATTTTATGATTTTTGGCAAAAACTTCGTCTACAAAACATGCTAAGGCTCTGAATCTAATAAAGCAAAGACTTTGTGATTATTAGGTCCTAAATATACTTCTATTATAAAACAAGGTGAGGGATTTGAGGAGAGGATAGGATATTAATTAGATATTGCACATGATTCTAGGCCCACGGTGTCGTGTTGTAACACGAGTACACAGTAAAAATAAAAAAAAAAAGAAAAGAAGGGGAATTCTATTAATATTCAGTTACCTCGAATATTGAGAGCATCGACCAACTCCAGCGCAAATACCGAGTGGTCAGGTTCAGTCACCCCGTTACAGTCAGCCGTGGCATACTGAAATGCTCCGTTCGATTCTAATAATGGGAGTTAGTAGGATGAGAAGGACCAATTCACACGACGGGTTTGAAGAGCCAATTGGATCCAATTTCGATAATCCAATCCAGGTCCTCTTACCCAATATGAGACCTGTATTGGTGGGGCAACTCAATGCAGTCTAGTTACGGGAAAATCCAGGTCTTACTACGGACCTCAGCCAGTTTGACGCGAAGACCAATTTGACCCAATTACGCGAGCATCCAGGTTACTACGGGCATCTTATCCAATATGGGACCTGAATTGGTCGGGCGACTCAATGTGGTACCGATTACGAGGTTTCGATTCTGTTTCCGGCTGTCCTGTTCTCTGTGCCATTTCAGGGAACGGTGTTTACAGTAAATGGATCTCTTAAAGGTAAAAACGGAGGAGAAGGCCTTGATGACGTGAGCCAATTTCGGATCTAAGCTCTGATGGCAGGAGCCAATTTCGGATCTAAGATGGAAGATTGAAGAAATTCAGAGGATAAGGTTAGGGGAGAATATAGTTTTGAAAGGGGGAGGTTTTTTTTTTTTTGGGGAATCGGGGGGGGGAGCTAGTTTTCAAGCTTTTGCAAGGTTACCAGTTTGGTTTTTCATTGGAGGGTTTTGAAGATCAAGGGAATTAGAGAGAGGAGCTTCATGCTTCGGGTCGGGAAAGGAAAGACATAGAATTTGGATTTTTCTTCTTCGTAGAGTTTTGGGAAGACTGAGGCAATCGCTGCCGAAGTCAATATTGTAATGGTGAATCGAGATTTTTAAATGAAGTGGGTTTGAATACTCTTGACTGTTTTGTAAAATCGAGTTACGTCTGTGATTGAAGGACTAAAAGGGTGTCTATAGGATTGAGTATGCGGAGTGAATGAAATTTATTGGGTTAATCTAACAAGACAGTCAGTGGATACAAGATCGTAAGTACAAAGGGGTATTGAAGATTAACAGTTTGGGTTGTTCGGGGTTCTCTGTAACGTCTAGAGACCTACCGGCTAGAAAAAAAAAAAAAAGACTTCGACAAGCAGTCAAAGAGCATCCGTATAGATTTACGGTACATTGTTGCAGTCGTTTATATTCCAGCAGTCAAAAACTGATAGAATGCTTGACTATCGGCGAATCTCCATACTACCTTCTACAGCCAGACGCCCGGCGCGTTCTCGAGCAGGAAAGCATGTAATACGACATAAGTGGTGAACCCGACGTGAAAGCTTGAGGTGGAAGGTATTGGATTTCGGTTGATTTTATCTTTATTTTTATGGAAAACGAAAATAAAAATTTTGAAGGATTTTTGGGAGAAGTTTCTAGTGGGGAGTCTTCTAAAGGACAAGGTATGCACATGGATCCGTCTATTGCTAGTTTGTTTCAAGCCTTCTCATTGTCAATGCAGCAACAGCAAAGCAATGATCGAAAGGAAGCTTTGGCAACCAAAGTATTGTAAGCAGTGGTCAATAAAATTGATCAATTTGATGGGAGGAATATTTCAAGGTATTTAAGATGTTATGTTCGTGAAATGGAATTAAATCGGGTTTCAGAGAAGAAAATGGTTGCACTATTTGGACTTGCCACGATACCGGAGATAAGGGACCACATTACATCGATTACGGATCGTTGTGGGAATTCATGGGAGGATTTTTCATATGCATTGAAAGACGAATATTTCTTGGAAGATGCTGATCGCGTTACTAAGAAGCTGTTTCTGGGATGGATTGAACGGCCCAATAAGAATTTGCAAGCAACAGAGCTACTAAGGGAATTTGAGAGGCAGTACTCTCAATTATCGAAGGTAGAAAAATTGACATTGGAGCCGAACAAAGTTGATCTATTTCTTCAAGCTGCTGATGGAGAATTGCAAGAGAAATTAGAACCCCTTCTTGAAGACAAAGAAGAAGATGAAGGATTGACGACGAAGTGGAAGAACGTTGAAGATGCGGTGGGGTTGCTTACAAAAAAAGAAAGGAGGAAGGATAGGAGCAATATTCCGAAAACAGTACAAGCACCCAAAGCTCCAGTATCTACAACACCACCAACAATGCCTACAGTTCAACCTTCGACATCCTTATCAAAGAAAGCAGATATGGGGATGGAAGAAATTATATGAGGAATGCGAGATCTTCAAATCAAATTGGCAATACTTGAAGAGAATACTTCTATAAATAATTCGAAGAATGTTTCAAAACAAGGATATGTACAAAGATGCATTTGGTGTGATGATGCTTCACACACTAGAAAAGATTGCAATGAATTTAATAATATGATACGGCAGGGAATTATTTGCTGGAAAGATGGGAAGATAGCATTGAAAGATAGGGAGGATCTTCTTCAAACCAATTTTGGCAAGGGAGGAATGAGAGCATTGGTTCAAGATTACTTAAAAGAGCATGAAACAGTAGTACGAGAAAGTGTAAGTTATGGTGCTAGAGTAGATGATGAAATTGGTGGAAGTACGGAAACTAGTGACTTTTGGGCTTCTACCGTTTCTACAATGCAAGAAGGGAAATTACCTCGAGAAGCGTTATTGAGAACTGCAGCTACAATACGAGGAAGAACAGGTTGGGAGGATCCTGTTGAGTCTCTTTCAATTCATGCATATATTGCTAAGAGCCAACATGAAGCTTTGATGGAAGAAAAAAGACGAGGAAATTTTGATGATACTAGAGAAAGAAATTCTTTTAAGAGGCAAACTCGAGGAGACAAGGCTCGGGAGGCACCTTCACAAGAATTGCCTCTAAAAGATACCTCAGCATCATTGGAAGAAAAAACAAAGGAGACAAAAGATAAAGGCAAATCAATTGCTTATAAGCTACTTTCTGACATTGAAGCGGCAACAAATTTGAAAGGGGTGTTGGAAGAACGTATATTAAACGCTAAGGTAGAATTCACATTGAAAGAAGTCTTGGAAATTGCAAAGAAAGAGTTTCATGATGTTATCATTGACAGCATTAAGCGAAAGAGGCAATTAATGAGTGAAACTGGAATGAGTCATGCTATTGATGCAAGAATATGTAGAGATGAAGAAGAGGTTGATATTGGTTACAAGCAACCAATAAATGAAAAGAATGGGTATAATCAGCGAGTACGTTTCGAAGATTCTAGTGACAAGGAAATGGAAACTTTGAGCCATTATACTCAAAAGCATTGGACAAGGGCAACTACTGAGGTATTGGTGAAGGTAGGAGATATAGAAGAACCAATAGTTGCTTTGGTGGACCATGGTTCTGAAATAAATCTCATGTCTAAAGATCTTTATAAGAAGCAAAAATGGCCAATTGATATGGAACATGGATGGGCAATACGAGCAGCTAATAACACATGAGGCGAATTATATGGAGCATGTCCAGATGTCAAAATTCAGATTGGGGATGTTGCGACGGAGCAACATTTCTTCGTTCAAGATACAACATCTTATCCGTTGATTTTAGGACAACCTTATATCACGGCAACACGGATGGAAACAAAGGTACTTGATGATGGTTCTGCTTATGCAAGGGTACGGAGCGAAGATGAGAGGAAAGCTGTACAATTTCTAACAGTACCTCCTAACCATGAACGGAATCGAGATAGGTTGAGGGAGAAACCATTGCCAAAGATTGTTGAAGGATTTAAGGATTTTGGGGAAGTACCACTGTAAAGCGAGATTATGGAGGTACAAAAGAGGAGATACTCTCGCGAGATGAAGGTGCCTTTGATGCAAGTTTTATTGGTATATTGGAGAATGGAAATATTATGTATAAGAAAGTTGATGATTTTAAAAGAAAAGAAAGAAAAAGATTATATGATATTAAAGGACACTTATGCAAGATAGGTACATTGCAAGATGATGAGAGGATTTTGGGTGTTTATGAAGAAAATGGACTGGAAGATTCATTGGAATTGATTACATCTATTGGGTTAGGGGATAATGATAAGATTGTTGAGATTCATTCGAGAGAGGTTTATACCATGCTTGAATCTTTTCAAGCACCAGAAGTCACAGTAGAGACGAGATATAAAATGGCAGATAAGAAGGTAAAGCCTGTTGCCGGACCATTACCAGAGGATTCTAAAGAACAAATGGGAGAAGCATCAAAAGAAGCAAGTTTAAGAGATCCAATGAGTATTGGACATCAGTTTACTGAAGAGACTTTTGAAGAATTGAAGATTGGTTCTGATGGTTCTTTATTGCCGGAGGAAATTACTTGCTTCAAAAAGATGTTGGCTAAACAAGGTAGATCGTTTGCCTTCGAATCTCATGAAATTGGGTGTGTGGATCCAAATATTATAACACCTATGGTTATCTTCACTGTACTGCATGTACCTTAGAATCTAAGACCGATTCTAGTACCGAGGACACATTTACCTAAATTGGTGGAACTATTGAAAGAAAAGATAAAGATGAAAATATTAGAACCTTCATTTGCACCGTATTCTAGTCGATGGTTTACGGTACCTAAGAAGAATGGGTCACTACGGTTTATTCAAGATATGCAGCCGATGAATGCTGTAACTGTCAGGAATGCAGGAATTGGACCTATTATGGATGAATTTGCTGAGGCGTTTGCTGGAAGGGCGATCTATTCAATGGGTGACTTGTATTCAAGTTATGATGGATTTCAACTTGTCGAAGGAAATAGAGATATGACAACGATGAGGACACCGCTTGGATTAGTTAGAATGTACACTCTTCCTCAAGGCGCGACCAATTCAGTTGCGCATATGATGAATGGGATGAATAAGGTATTGAGAGATTTTATTCCGGAAAAGACTATGCCTTTTCTGGATGATGTTCCTATAAAAGGGTGTAGAGAAGGAGACAAGGATGAAACTTTAAATACGAGGGGGTGTCGCAGATATGTTGTTGATCATATACAAGATTGTGAAAAGATTTTAACTCGGCTTGGAGAAGTTCATCTTACATTATCGGGTATGAAGTCCGTATTTGGAGTGCGAGAGGTTGTAATTGTTGGATATTTATGCGGATCTTACGGAAGAAAACCAGATCTGACTAAAGTTGATGCAATTGGAAGGATGAAAGAAGATTGTGGTTCTTTAACAGAGGTTCGCAGGTTTTTGGGTGCATGTGTATTTTATCGAATCTGGATCCCTCATTTTGCTCACATAGCGGATCCATTATATGAACTGTTACGCAAGGGTTACCGATTTGAATGGAAAGAAAGGCATATTCAGGCAATGCAAAGATTGAAGAAATTATTGATGTCACCTCCAATATTGAGGAAGGTTGATTATAAGTGCAATAGACCAGTGATTTTTACTGTAGACGCTATTCCAATTGCCGTTGGATGGGCTCTGGGTCAGGATGATTCGAATGGGAGTAGATTTGCAGTTCGATTTTGAGCTAAAGTTTTAAGTATTCGTCAGCGTGCATATTTGTAAGTCAAAAGAGAACTTTGGGGAGTCGTTTCGGCTATGAAAGCTAAAAATGACTATTTGATTGGGGCAGTATTAGTAATTGAAACAGATTGCTTGCCATTACTTGGAATGATTATTAACTGTTCAACTCCAGATATTGCAATGTTGAGATGGATTGCTTATAATAAGTCACTAAATCTAGAATTTAAGCATATCACTCGAAAGGACAATTTAGTAGCAGACATGCTATCTCGAGCAAGATACGAGAGGGAGGACGAAATGGTTGAAGACATTGATGATGTCGGATTGAAATTCTATTCAATATCAAATCTCAACAGAGAAGACAAGCTATTTCTTGAAGAATCTTATGAAGGAGAATTATTGGATATTGGTCATTATTTGAATACCTTGTCTAAGCAGGGGAATTGGTCTACAGAAAAATTCAAACAAATAAGAAAAAAAGCATATGGATTTTTACTTCGAGATGGATTCTTATAGAAGAGACCGAAGAAAGGAATTGGGATGCCACAACGAGTGATAGGCAAAAGGGAAGAAAAACTAAAATTATTAAAGGAGTTTCATGATAGTTTATGGGCAGGGCATAGAAGAATCTGGGCTACTTTTGCTAAATTCAAGGAACGATATTGGTGGAAAAATATGTATCGAGATGTGCTGTCATTTGTAGAGTCATGTGAAATCTGTCAATCGTATTCTAATATCCGACATCGAGATGGTCTTCATCCTACGTATCCTCTGGCTATTCATTTTAAATGGGTTGCTGATTTGGTTATTATGCCGGTTGGGTTATGGCAGATGAGATATTTGGTTTTAGCTCGTGAAGATTTATCAAATCAAGTAGAAGGAAGAGCATTGAGGACAAAATCTACAGAGGGGATTTGTAGGTTTTTGCTTGAAGATGTCATTTGCCATTACAGGTGCGTAGGAAAAATCACTGCAAATCGTGGAGAATTAAATGCACAAGAAGCTCGTAAGTTCTTTGAAAAATGTGGAGTTAAACTATCACTGACTACTGCTTATAATCCGGAAGGGAATGTGAAAAGCGAACGCGGTCACCCGCCGATTGTGAAAGCATTGGTTAAAGCTTGTAATGAGAAAGTTAAAGAGTGGCCACGGCTTTTGTCATTTACATTATGGCCTGATCGAACAACACATAGTTCGGTGACAGGATATATGCCAGTAGAACTTATGACAAGTCAAAAACTAATTATGCAGATTGAAGAAAAGGTACTTACTTGGAGTATGCTACCATGGGAAGATGGATTGACAAGAGAAGAACTTCTGGCTATTAGGATTCGACAATTGGAGCAAAGAACGGAAGATGTCTAGTTAGCATTGGAAAGGTTAAAAAGAGCAAGGTTACAAAACAAGGCGCGATTCGATAAGCAACATCGATTGAGACCAAAAGCAATCGAGGAAGGTGACTGGGTACTTGTTTATGACAATAGTCTGGATAATCAACATAGTACTTTGCGAAAATTTTCAAAACGTTGGTTTGGACCATATGTTGTAACAACTGTTCATGATAATGCGACTTACTCATTACGGGAGTTAGATGGTACAAAATTGAAAATACCAATTGCAGGGAAGCGAGTAAAAATATTTAAACGAAGACATGCGGAGATAAATATGGAAGACCTTAATGAAGGTACAGAGATTCCGCAGCAAGAAGATGAAAGTGATTTGGATAATGAAGGTGACGAAGACAAACGGGACAAAGACGTAGGGGATATATTCTGAATCAAACAGCAATTGGGTAAATTGGTGCATACCGGAGGATGCATTGGTTCAGAGGGGGTGGATGTCGTGTTGTAACACGAGTATACAGTGAAAATAAAAAGAAAGGGGAATTTTATTAATATTCAGTTACCTCGAATATTAGGAGCATCGACCAACTTCAGCGTAAATACCGAGTGGTCAGGTTCAGTCACCCTGTTACAGTCAGCCGTGGCATACTGAAATGCTCCATTCGATTCTAATAACGGGAGTTAGCAGGATGAGAAGGACCAATTTACACGACGGATTTGAAGAGCCAATTGGATCCAATTTCGAGAATCCAATCCGGGTCCTCTTACCCAATATGAGACCTGCATTGGTAGGGCAACCCAATGCAGTCTAGTTACGGGAAAATCCAGGTCTTACTATGGGCCTCAACTAGTTTGACGCGAAGACCAATTTGACCCAATTACGTGAGCATCCAGGTTACTACGGGCAACTTATCCAATATGGGACCTGAATTGGTCGGGCGACTCAATGTAGTCCCGATTACGGGGTTTCGATTCTGTTTCGAGCTGTCCTGTTCTCTGTGCCGTTTCAGAGAACGTTGTTTACGATAAATGGATCTCTTAAAGGTAAAAACGGAGGAGAAGGCCTTGATGACGTGAGCCAATTTCGGATCTAAGCTCTGACGACGGGAGCCAATTTTGGATCTAAGATGGAAGATTGAAGAAATTCAGAGGATAAGGTTAGGGGAGAATATAGTTTTGAAAGGGGGAGGTTTTTTTTTTTTGGGGGAATCGGGGAGGGAGCTAGTTTTCAAGCTTTTGCAAGGTTACCAGTTCGGTTTTTCATTGGAAGGTTTTGAAGATCAAGGGAATTAGAGAGAGGAGCTTCATGCTTCAGGTCGGGGAAGGAAAGACATAGAATTTGGATTTTTCTTCTTCGTAGAGTTTTGGAAAGACTGAGGCAATCGCTGCTGAAGTCAGTGTTGTAATGGTGAATCGAGATTTTTAAATGAAGTGGGTTTGAATACTCTTGACTGTTTTGTAAAATCGAGTTACGTCTGTGATTGAAGGATTAAAAGGGTGTCTATAGGATTGAGTATGCGGAGTGAATGAAATTTATGGGGTTAATCTAACAGGACAGTCAGTGGAAACAAGATCGTAAGTACAAAGGGGTATTGAAGATTAACAGTTTGGGTTGTTCGGGGTTCTCTGTAACGTCTAGAGACCTACCGGCTAGAAAAAAAAAAAAGACTTCGACAAGCAGTCGAAGAGCATCCGTATAGATTTATGGTACATTGTTGCAGTCGTTTATATTCCAGCAGTCAAAAACTGATAGACTGCTTGACTATCGGCGAATCTCCATACTACCTTCTACAGCCAGACGCCTGGCGCGTTCTCGAGCAGGGAAGCACGTAATACGACAACGGATGAAATTTTTTGGGTTTATGGTTATAGTTGTGTTCAATATTTATTGTAAATTTGAGCTTGATCTAACAGTTGAATTGAAGGATATTGAGGTTTAAGTGGGTCAAAGTCTGAGAAAGTAGAATTTTAGGTCGAGTGAGGGTTTTTGAGATTTCTTGCAATCTATTAGTTGGATTGGAGTGAAACTTATGTGAGAGGATATAAGACTTGTTTTTTTTATGTGTATGAGAATTTTGAGATCAATCAAAAGGTGAAAAGGAGAGATATTGGCTCTAGAAGATTGGCTTTAAGATTGGAGAAGGAGGCTGGCCAATATCCGAGCACATTTTTGAAGATATCGTCAATTTGGAGACTTTGATCCTTATCAAATTTTTTGTGCTTATTTTTAACTTATTTTTTTAGAAGTTTGAAAAATTTTAGTTAAGATCAACGGTTTATTCATTAGCTATTGAGGTTTAAATCTGTTATAGGAATTATTAGGATTTGGTTTAGGATTTGGTTAGGATTTGGTTTGGGGTTTAGGATTTGGATTAGGATTTGATTTAGGATTTAGGGTTTGGTTTAGGGTTTAAGATTTGGATTAGGATTTGGTTTAGGGTTTAGAATTTGGATAGGATTTAGTTTAGAATTTTGGATTTGGATTAGGATTTGGTTAGGGATTAAGATTTGATTAGGATTTGGTTTAGGATTTAGGGTTTATTCTAGGGTTGATTAAGGTTGGATTAGGATTAGAATTTGGTTAGAATTTAAGATTCTATTAGATTTTTTTTAGAGTTTGACTAAGTTTTCTTTAATATTCTTTTATATTTCTTTAGAATTTCCTTGTGTTTCTTTTATAACTCCAATAAAATTTAATTGAGCTTGCTTAATATTTGATTATAATTGTTAACGTTTAATTGTAAATTTTTTATAATCCTATTGGATTATTAGGACCTTTTGTTGCAATTTTCTTTTACCTTCTACAACTAGGTGCTCAGTGCATTCTCAAGCAAGACTTCACGTAATACGACAACGGCATACACATAGTTGGAATAGATCAACGTTGTAAACTTCCAAAGTTTATGCTTGACTTCCATTTTTGCATGAATATAGGTTGCTACATAAGTTGCCTAATTAAACACCATCTCGTAAAGCATCTCTACTACTACAAATAATAATTGTCTTGACATATACGTATTATATTGATACAAGCCTAAACGCCTCAATACAAAGCACAATCATTCTATGAGCTTTGGTGTAATTGCTTTAGCCATCCGCCAACCTTGGTTCTTTTCAAACGATGACATTTCACCTTTGAAAAATCCTCTTGGATTGAAATCACTTAAGTCAAGTGCCTCCATCGCAAGCTCTCTTGTTGGAAAATACAACACCTTTTTCTAAAATCTTCTCATCAATACCAATTATGCATCCTTGTATTATGCTCAATCCATCCTATGGATCATAGTTCACAATGTATTCTTCCACTAATACCATATTAATTAATGGTAAGCTATCTAATCTTTGCAAGAATTGAAACATTTGTTCATTTCAAAAATCTCATATTCTTCTTGGCATCCAACAGATCTCTAGTTTCATAGGCTGCATATTGGTAACGATTATTATGAATGGTGGTTCCAAATTATATTTAGCTTTCACATTTTGACTACTTTTCTCTATGTCTATAGTTCTCTTTGCACTCTCAATCGCCATGATGCACACTCTTCTAAGTTCTAACTATCAATGCTACTCTCAAATACTCTCAAAACATAAGAAATTGCAATACAAAAAAACAACAATAGAATTTGATACCACAAAATGACCTTGAATGGGTGCTCCACTCCAATTCTTTTATCTAATGGTGATAATAACAACAAGTTATCCATACTTTTTTTTTCTCTCGCCATTATCATAATATATGAAGTCTTACTTGAGAATGCTCCAGGTACCTAGCTATGGAAGGTAGAATGGAAATTGCAACAACAAAATTCTAACTCTGATAGAATACTACATAAATTCTAATAAGCCCATAACAATGTTAAGCAAGCTTTAATCAAATTCAAAGAAACTTCAAAGGAATTCCAAAGAAACAATAAGAAATCTTAAAAAAATATCTTAGAATGATTACAAACATATCTCAAATATATTTCAATTCAATCTTAATTTAATTCTAGTTGAAATCCTATTGGACTTCATTCAAACTTTTGGCCAAAAACTAATTAAATCTTAAATCCTAAACAAATTCAAATAAAATCCTAAATTCTAAACCAAATCCTAAATCCTAAACCAAATCCTAAATCCTAAATCAAATCCTAACCAATCCTAAACCAAATCCTAACCAAATCCTAAATCAAATCCTAACCAATTCTAAACCAAATCCTAACCAAATCCTAAATCAAATCCTAACCAATCCTAAACCAAATCCTAACCAAATCCTATTCCTAAATCAAACCCTAATCAAATCCTAAATCCTAAACCAAATCTTAATTCTAAATCAAATCCTAACCAAATTCTTATCCTAAATCAAATCCTAATCAAATCCTAACCAAACCCTACTCCTAAATCAAATCCTAACCAAATCCTAAATCAAACCCTAGTAATTCCTACAATCGATTTATATTTCAATTACTAATGAATGAACCGTTGATCTTAATTCAAAATTTGCATGCTCTTTAATAATTAAGTTGAAAACAAGCACAAAAAAATTTAAAAAGGATCGGATATCCAAATAGACGATAGTCTCAAAAACGTGCTTGGATATTAGGTAGCCTCCTTCTCTGACCTTGATACCCATCTCCCAAAGCTAATATCTCTCTTTTTTAGCATTCTATTGATTTCAAAATTCTTATATAAATAAAAAAACAAGTCTAATATCCTCTCACATAAATTTCACTCCAATCCAACTAGTAGATTGTAAGAAATCTTAAAACCCCTCATTAGACCTAAAATTCTACTTTTAGAGACCTTGACCTACTTAAACCTCAAAAACCTTCAATTCAACCGTTAGATCGAGCTAAGATTTAAAATCCATATTAAACACAATTATTACCATTAATTCACAAAATATCACCCATAGATCTATTATAAAACTCTTGAAATCTTTAGAAACGTCAACCCTATTTTATTTCATAAAATTTAATTCATCCAAAAACAATCTTGACTTTGTAAAGCTCATACCAAGTCATAAAAACTCCAAATTGTCCAAATATAATGCTTATAAAAATTTTATTCAGTTTGATATCAAATCCCACTCTTCAATCTACAAAAGAACCTTGGAGTCATCGTCAAGACTTAGTTTTGTGCCTCAGGGTCTGATTTTGATCCTAGTTCATAACCGGCCCTCTTTGGGTATCAATATCTAGTTTTTCTAAGTAAATTTTGCTAGAATCTAGTCTTAACTTCCTTATAAAGATGCCTATATTATTTATTTTTCCAATCTGCTTTTTTTTGCCTTATTTATGGTCCTACAAAGTAAGTAGAAGTCACCTTTCTAAAAGGCAGCATTGGTACTTTTTAGTTTTACTACCTTTTTTACTATTAACTATATTTCTAAGATAATTTGCTCTAATATGTTGAACTAAGATCTCCTACATTATAATAATTTCTACACTCTTTCACCTATTAGTCATGTTACATTACAACACCATCCCATTTGACCTACTATTAATTATATCTCCAACTATCCTTTCAATCGCCTCTATACCCTAGTACACCTATATCAATAATTAATCCCAAAGAAAAAGTAAAAACCCATCTCGAGTTTCAATTATAATATAACCATAATCAGTTCCCATTGATATATATATTGAATTGATAATCCATAAAATCTTCCAATTGGACTGACACATTAGAAAATCCTTCAACCACCCAATATGGACTATACCATCGCACTTAAAATTTTCCTATAAAATTATTAAACTGATTATTATAAAGCAAGATCAAATCTTTGGGCATAAAATTCTTAGGTTGCACTTTACTATCATAGTAACTCTTCCATCATTTTTGGATAGCTTCCATTATTAAAAGAACAATAGCTCAAATTTCATCCAATTTTTTCAATTTTGCCAATCAGTATTAAACGGATTCTTTATCACTCAGTCGTTCATCTAGTACGATCAGTAAACTCTAGACTTCCAGTTTGATTGGTAAGATCATTTCTTGCTCATAAATCAATTTAAATAGGATAGAATTGGTTGTCACTTTACATGTTGTATGATACATCTATAAGGCTGCAAATAATTTGGTATTCCAATCCGTGCCTACCTCCAAAATAGTCTTAGTTAAGATCTTGCATAAAATATTATTGATCTTTTTTGTTTGTCCATTGACTCTACGATGATATGGAGTTATTTTTCTATGCTTGATTTTGTATATGTCCATCAAAGCTGCAATTGTAAAATTAATGAAATAGATTCTTCAATCACTAACCAATTCTTTAGAACATCCAAATTAAGTGATAATATTCTTGTATAGAAAAGTGGCGACAATATTGCCATTATTATGTCGTATTGCAACAGCCTATATCCATTTTGTTACATAGTCTGTGACAACTAAAATATACCACTTCTGTTTATGTCTCGACGCTAGAGCAATTGGTCCAATAAAATCAATTTTCCATTTTTTAAACGACGCTTGGGCCAAAATTGGTACTAATGACATAGAAGAAGTGCGAGTTGGTTGACCAATTTTTTGACATGGATCACATCGATAAATATATTGGTATACATCTGAAAATATTGTTGGCCACCAATAGCAAGCCATTAAAGCTTTTTGAGTAGTACTATCACTAGCAAAATATCTACTACAACTATCTAAGTGGCAACTGTCTAATATCGACTGTACTTTACTTTGAAAGATATAGCATCATAAAATGCCATCTTTTCTTTGCTTATACAAAGCATCTGCAATCATTATATATGATACACTTTTTAAAATTAAGCGTTTCTTAAGCTTCTCACTAAATACAAGTGGAAATATTTGGAATTCAAAAATTGAATTATTTTACTATACTCCAGAGAAATCACATCCACAACAAATAAATCAGCATTAGAAAGTATATCAGGAATACGTTGTCGTAATATGTGAAGTCTTGCTTAAGAATGCTCCAAGCACCTGGCTGTGGAAGGAAGAATAGAAATTGCAATAAAAAAATTCTAATTCTAATAGAATACTAATAATACTCTAATTAGACTATAATAATGCTAAGCAAGCTTAATCAAATTCAAAAAACCTCAAAGAAATTTCAAACAAACAATAGGAATTTTTAAAGAAACATTAGAAAGAACACAAATGTCATTCAAAAACATCTCAATTCAATCTTAATTTGATTCTAGTTAAAATCCTATTGA
Source organism: Physcomitrium patens (assembly GCF_059467195.1). Lineage (NCBI taxonomy): Eukaryota > Viridiplantae > Streptophyta > Bryopsida > Funariales > Funariaceae > Physcomitrium > Physcomitrium patens. The sequence goes on along the minus strand of NC_143426.1, from coordinate 12,838,214 downwards.
ACTTCATTCAAACTTTAGGCCAAAACTAATTAAATCTTAAACCCTAATAAAATCCTAAATCCTAAATCAAATCCTAAACAAACCTTAAACCAAATCCCAATCAAATTCTAAACCAAAATATAACCAAATCCTAAACCAAATCCTAAACCTTAACCCTAAATCCTAAACCCTAATTCTAAACCAAACCCTAAACCAAATCCTAATCCTAAATCAAACCCTAATCTAAATCCTAAATCTTAATCCTAAACCAAATCCTAATCCAAACTCTAAACCAAATGCTAACCAAATCCTAACCAAATCCTAAACCAAATCCTAATAATTCCTATAACAGATTTAAACCTCAATAACTAATGAATAAACCGTTGATCTCAACTCAAAATTTTCAAACTTCTTAAAAAATAAGTTAAAAATAAGCACAAAAAATTTGATAAGGATTAAAGTCTCCAAATTGACGATATCTTCAAAAATGTGCTCGGATATTGGTCGGCCTCCTTCTCCAATCTTGATGCCAATCTTCTAGAGCCAATATCTCTCTTTTGCACCATTCGATTGATTTCAAAATTCTCATACATATAAAAAAAACAAATCTTATATCCTCTTACACAAGTTTCACTCCAATCCAACTAATAGATTGCAAGAAATCTCAAAAACCCTCACTGGACCTAAAATTCTACTTTCTCAGACCTTGACCCACTTAAACCTCAATATCCTTCAATTCAACTGTTAATTAAGCTCAAATTTATAATACATATTGAACACAACTATAACCATAAATCCACAAAATTTCACCCGTAGATCTACTACAAAACACTTGAAATCATCCAAAACATAAACCCTATTTTATTTCATAAAACCCAAGTCATCCAAAACAAACCTTGACTTTATAAAGCTCTTACAAAGTCATAATAACTCCAAATCACCCAAAATCAATGCTCATAGAAATCCTATCCAATATTCTATCAAATCCCACTCTCTTATCTGCCAAAAAGTCCTGGAGTCGTCGTCAAGACTCGGTTTTGTGCCTCAGGGTCTGATTTCGACCCTGGTTCATAACCGGCCCTCTCCGGGTATCAACATTTAGTTTTTTTAAGTAATTTTTACTAGAATTTACTCTTAACTTCTTCTTGAAGATGTCTATATCATTTTTTTTTCAATCTACCTTATTTTGCCTTGTTTTTGGTCCTACAAAATAAGTAGAAGCTATTTTTTCTAAAAAGGCAGCATTACTGCTAAAAGTTTTACTACCTTCCTATCTTTTATCCATATTTTTCTACCTTTTCTTTTAACTTGGAACTTCTATAATAAGATCCATATTATCATCTTTCACCATATAGTCGTGTTACAACATGACAACGTTCATTGCCCATGACATTAGACAACCAGGATAAATGGTCAAGATTTACATAGATCTTCCTAAGTCTTATAATAATAGTAAAATTGAATTCTTATAATAGTAATATCTATCTAGAAATACGTCCATTCAATTGAGGCTTATTAATCATGTATTTTAAGGCATCATAATCTACATAAAATACAAATGGATAAGTCAGCAAATAATACCAAAATTTTTGAACCGAATATATCATGCTCAAAGCTTCTCATTCAACTATAGTATAATTTTGTTTGACAACCACCAATTGTCGACTAGCATAATATATTGGATGATGCAAGCCCTTTTCATCCTTTTGACTTAATACAAATCCAATAGCAATATTGGATGCATCAACATACACATGAAATGACTTTGTCCAACAAGGGGCCACTAATATTGGTCCAGATACCAATTTTTGCTTCAATTCTTTAAACGCCATTGTACACTCGTTTCCAAACTGGACTAGTTCCATCCAATAGAGGTTTCTTTAAAAGATTAGTTAGAGGTTGACAAATGAGTGCAAATTAATGAATAAATTATTGATAATAACTCACATGGCCGACAAAACCATGAACACCCAACATTGTCTCCGGTCTTCGCAGGTTCATTATGTATTGAATTTTATTTGGATCAGTGGTAATATTGCTTTTAGAGACTATATGTCCCAAGAAATTTCCAAATAGAATACCAATTTGGCATTTATCAGAGTTCAATAATATTCCATATGTAGCACATTGATCCAAATATTTGCCTAGGCATTTCAAGTAATCTTGTTTTGTACTGAAAATATAAAAGTCAACTAAAAATATTTCTATAAACATTCGTAAGTAATCTTTAAATGCCTATGTCTTCACCTTCTAAAACGTGGCTGGAGCATTATATAACTCAAATGACATAATGCAACAAGCAAATGTTTCTTAGTCCATACTAAAAATAGTCTTTAACTGATCTTCCTTTATAATTTTAACTTGATTACAACCAAAAAATCCATCTAGGAAAGAATAATATTCATGCCCTGCTATGGCATCCAATATACTATTTGTAAAAGGTAATGAAAAGAAATCTTTTTTGATAGCTGCATTTAGTTTTCGAAAGTATGGACAAATTCTGATTTTCTATTCTTTTTTGGTACCATCATGATTGAAAAAACCCACTCACTTTGGTACTTTGGTACTTTGGTACCAAATAAATAAAATCAACTTCAATAATATTGTCTAATTCTTCCTTCACCATTAGAAAATATTTTGGATTAAGTCAGTGTTGCCTTTGACGGACAGGTTTAGCATTCTTCTCCAAAATAATTTGATGCTCACAAAATTTTGTAAAAATACCTTTTAAATCAATATAAGTCCAAGCAAAAGCAGATTTATGGTGAATAAAAAACTTTTTCTAACATGTCAACTCCTGATTGTGAATACCTTTGTAAATTTTAATTGTCCGAAGCATTTCATTTGTTGCCAATTTAATAATTTGACATAAAGGTTCAGTTGTCTTTTCCTATTTTAACTCTATCACCACTTCTAATCCATTCATCAAGTCCAACATATTGGAGGTACTCAATTCTGATTTCAATGCATTAATCCGATGCACATTATATTTGTTCATCCAATCTATAATAACATTTTTAGAATTTTTTATATCTGTCAAGTATATCAAATATTCTCCTAGTCCTCTACATTGATACAACACCCCATAGTACTGAGTTATCTCGAAAGATTCTTTTGGTGTGACAACGTCTTCATTAGAACTGAGTTCATCATTAGATGTCAATTTAGATGTTGGCATTTGAAATTCTCTATGATAGTATATTGGGTACATTTGTAACACCATCTTGTCTCTGCCTCTCTCGATAGTCAATGCATCACTACTCCAATGATTTTTGGCTTTTGCTTGATAAAGCTAGAGTTGTTTCAATAAAATTAGATATAATAAAGTCAAATGTTGTGACCAAAAAATAATATAGTCTATTTTGTATTCAATATGCATAATTATGGTTTGAATATTTTGTAAGATACACATTGGTTTAATCCAGCTATGATCTTCCATCTGTAATATCTATGTCATCAATACTAAATGTCTTAAGTCTAAAGCATCAATTGTATATGCGTTTATTAAATTGACGCTCGAGCCACCATCCACTTGGACTCTAGAAATCATAATGCCATCTATCTATACATCGATGGTTAGCGTGCCTAGATTAGGGTTCAAACTGACCTCATGAACTTCTTTGTTGCATTGCGTACATTGTATTAATTATGAATTCAATATAAAATGACACTCCAATACTATTGCTAGAAATTGCTTCATTGAAATAGAAGGTTGAATAGCTTTCAGATCTTTCAAAATATTATAAGACTCCATATTTAAAGCAGTTCTTAATGCCTTCTTTCTTTTCATTTATTTCAATATTGAATATAAAATAGACTATTTTGTATTCAATATATTGATGTAATATATTTTTCTTTCCTAGAATCGGAATTGAAACAGCTGGAGGAATTTTCTCAGAATGTCTGTTTACGAGAAGATCTTTTAATGGATAAGATGTCTCTTAAAACTACACAAAAGATAGAATTGATTCAGGTTGAGTCAAAATCTTAGTGGTTGGAACTTCATTAGTTTGCATTGTCGTATTATGTCCTATCTTGCTTGAGAACGCATCGGGCATCTGGCTGTAGGAGATAGTATGGTGTTTTGCTAGTACTCAAGCAATCTATCGGGTTCTTGACTACTCAAATACAATCTATATCGAATTGTAATGTAAAAGCTTAATTTCAATATAAAACGCCTAGAGACCCTATATAACTTCAATCTCTTTTGTTATTTTTATTTTATTTTATTTATTATTTATTTTTTATTTTATCTTTATCGTTAATTATCTTAATCCTAGACCATGAACTTCGACAAGCTGTGATCTTCAATCTATCCTTTCGACTTATTGTGAAATATCTATCGCTAGAGTCTCTGCAAGTCCTTTCGAATGCTCAAGAAGTTCCAGTTCAACTCCGTCTACAGATTGTGAGGCTATGCCGCAATCCGCACCGATGTCCCTTGGCCGCTCACCAATATTCCTCTTATCCCTGTCAATAGGTTCCCAATTATCATAGAAATCCTAAACAATCCCCAATTTGGCAACTCCTAATACCTCTTTAAACTGTTGGCAGATATCCTCTATCCGTACAGTCAGATTAACACAACCACGCATGCATTCAGCATACTCAACCTTCTAGACAACTCCGAATTTCAACCACAGAAGTATCTTTCATTCCATCAACAATCAAGAGTACCAGCCTTTCCTCTCTTACGAAAAAATCCAGTTCACCAATATAACACTGACTTTCAACAACCCTCCTCTCAGTCTCCCCAAAATCCTATATATAAAAAAAAACTCCAATTCTTCGTCTCTTTCCGAAAGTATGAAGCTAGCTCTCAGACCTAAAACCCCGATTCTCGAAAAAATCCATTTCTTAATCTATCCTCTCTTTTTATCCTGAGAAAATCCTATTCTTCCACCTTGGACTCCCCGAATAGGAATAGCCGACCCTTGCTTTCTCCTCCCTATTTTTGTCTTTAAGAGATCCTTTTTACCGAAAGGACATTCTCTGAACGGCACAAAGAACAAAACAGCCTGAAACGGAATCGAAGCCTTGTAATTGGACCCCATTGGATTGCTCGACCAAGTCAAGTCTCATACTAGGTAAGAGGCCCGTAATAGGACCTGAATTAGATGTCTTCTAAAACTGGATCCAATTGGCTCTTCAAACCGGGCTCATCGACATTGAATTGGTCCTTTCCCTTCCTACTGACTCTCAGTACTGGAATCAAATGGAGCATTTCGTTATTGGTGAGTATGCCTCGGTTGACTATAACGGGGTGACTGAACCTAGCCTCTCAATATTTGCATTGGAATTGGCTGCCACTTCTAACATCCAAGGTGACTAAATATTAATAAATCTTCTTCATTTATATTTTCATCATATAGACATGTTACAACACGACATCCACCTCCTCTGAACCTTTGCATCCTCCGGTATGCACCAATTAACCTAGTTGCCGTTTGATTCATAATATGTTCTCCAAATCTTCGTCTAGTCCATCTTCATCATCTCTACTATCCAATCAATTTCATCTTCCCACTATGGAATATCTATGTCTTCATTAAGGTCTTCTATATTTATTTCTGCATATCTTTGTTTAAACAATTTCACTCTCTTCCCTGCAATTCATATTTTTAATCTTGTGCTATCTAACTCCCGTAATGAGTAAGTCGCATTATCATGAACAGTTGTTACCACATACTGTCCAAACCAACGTTTTGAAAACTTTCGTAAAGTGCTATATTGGTTGTCCAGACTACTATCATAAACAAGTACCCAATCACCTTCTTCAATTGCTTTAGGTCTCAATCGATGTTGCTTATCGAATCGCGCCTTATTTTGTAACCTTGCTCTTTTTAACCTTTCCAATGCTATTTGCACATCTTCCGATCTTTGCTCTAATTATCAAATCCTAATAGCCAGAAGTTCTTCTCTTATCAATCCATCTTCCCATGGTAGCATACTCCAAGTAAGTACCTTTTTCTCGATCGGCATAATTGATTTTCGACCTGTCATAAGTTCTACTGGCATATATCTTGTCACCGAACTATGTGTTGTTCGATCAGCCTATAATGCATATGAAAAAAGTCGTGGCCACTCTCTAACTTTTCCATTACAAGCTTTAACTAATGCTTTCATAATTGGTGGGTGACCACATTCGCTTTTTGCATTCCTGTCAGTTACTACATTCACCGGTGTCGTGTTGTAACACGAGTATACCATGAAAATATAAAGAAAGGGGACTTTTATTAATGTTCAGTTACCTCAAATATTGGGAGCAATGACCAACTCCAGTACAAATACTGAGTGGCTAAGTTCAGTCACCCCGTTACAGTCAGCCGGGGCATACTGAAATGCTCCGTTCGATTCCAATAACGGGAGTCAGCTAGAAGAGAAAGTACCAATTCACACGACGGGTGAGCCTGGTTCGAAGAGCCGATTGGATCCAAATTCAAGAATCCAATCCGGGTCCTCTTACCCAATATGAGACCTGCATTGGTCGGGCAACCCAATGTAGTCTAATTACGGGAAAATTTAGGTCTTACTACGGGACAGCCAGTCTGACACAAAAGACTAATTTGATCCAATTACGGGAACATCCAGGTTACTACAGGCATCTTAGCCAATATGAGACCTAAATTGGTCGGGCGACTCAATGTGGACCCGAGTACGGGGTTTCGATTTTGTTTCAGGTTGTCCTATTCTCTGTGCCGTTTCAGGGAACGTTGTTTTCGGTAAATGGATCTCTTAAAGGTAAAAATGGAGGAGAAAGCTCTGACGGCGGGAGCCAATTTTGGATCTAAGCTCTGACGATGGGAGCCAATTCTGGATCCAAGACGGAAGATTGAAGAAATTCAGAGGATAAGGTTAGGGGAAGAATAAGTTTTGGGAGGGGATTTTTTGGATCGAGGAGCTAGTTTCAAGTTTTTTTTTTTCAAGATTACTAGTTCGGTTTCATTAGAGGTTTTTTTTGAAGATCAGGGATTGGAGAGGAGCTTCATGCTTTGGGCGGGGAAAGCAGACGAAGAATTGGGTTTTTCTTCTTCATAGAGTTTTGGGAAGACTGAGGCAATCGTTGCTGAAGTCAGTGTTGTAATGGTGAATTGGGATTTTTTAATGAAGTGGGTTTGATTACTCTTGACTGTTTTGTGAAATCGAGTTACGTCTGTGATTGAAGAATTAAAAGGATGTCTATAGGATTGAGTATGCGGAGTGCATGAAATTTATTGGCTTAATCTAACAAGACAGTCAGTGGATATAAGATCGTAAGTACAAGCGATATCGGAGATTAGCAGATTGGGTTGTTCGAGATTCTCTGTAACGTCTAGAGACCTACCGACTGGGGCAAAAAGGACTTCGACAAGCAGTCAAAGGGCATCCGTATAGATTTACGGTGTATTCTTGTAGTCGTTTATATTCCAGCAGTCAAAAACTGATAGACTGCTTGACTATTGGCGAATCTCTATACTACCATCTACAGCCAGACGCCCGGCGTATTCTCGAGCAGGAAAGCATGTAATATGACAAAAGTGGTGAACCCGACGTGAAAGCTTGAGGTGGAAGGTATTGGATTTCAGTTGATTTTATCTTTATTTTATGGAAAACGAAAATAAAAATTTTGAAGGATTTTTGGGAGAAGTTTCTAGTGGGGAGTCTTCTAAAGGACAAGGTATGCACATGGATCCGTCTATTGCTAGTATGTTTCAAGCCTTCTCATTGTCAATGCAGCAACAGCAAACCAATGATCGAAAAGAAGCTTTGGCAACCAAAGCATTGCAAGCAGTGGTCAAAAAAATTGATCAATTTGATGGGAGGAATATTTCAAGGTATTTAAGATGTTATGTTCGTGAAATGGAATTAAATCGGGTTTCAGAGAAGAAAATGGTTGAACTATTTGGACTTGCCATGATACTAGAGATAAGAGACCACATTACATCGATTACGGATCAATATGGGAATTCATGGGAGGTTTTTTTACATGCATTGAAAGACGAATATTTCTTGGAAGATGCTAATCGCGTTACTAAGAAGCTGTTTCAAGAATGGATTGAACAGCCTAATAAGAATTTGCAAGCAACAGAGCTACAAAGGAAATTTGAGAGGCAGTACTCTCAATTATCGAAGGTAGAAAAATTGACATTGGAGCCGAACAAAGTTGATCTATTTCTTCAAGCTGCTGATGGAGAATTGCAAGAGAAATTAGAACCCCTTCTTGAAGACAAAGAAGAAGATGAAGGATTGACGACGAAGTGGAAGAACGTTGAAGATGCGGTGGGGTTGCTTACAAAAAAAGAAAGGAGGAAGGATAGGAGCAATATTCTGAAAATAGTACAAGCACCCAAAGCTCCAGTACATACAACACCACCAACAATGCCTACAGTTCAACCTTCGACATCCTTATCAAAGAAAGCAGATATGGAGATAGAAGAAATTATACAAGGAATACGAGATCTTCAAATCAAATTGACAAGACTTGAAGAAAATACTTCTACAAACAATTCGAAGAATATTTCAAAACAAGGATATGTACAAAGATGCATTTGGTGTGATGATGCTTCACACACTAGAAAAGATTGCAATGAATTTAATAATATGATACGGCAGGGAATTATTTGCTGAAAAGATGGGAAGATAGCATTGAAAAATAGAGAGGATCTTTTTCAAATCAATTTTGGCAAGGGAAGAATGAGAGCATTGGTTCAAGATTACTTAAAAGAGCATGAAACAGTAGTACGAGAAAGTGCAAGTTATGGTGCTAGAGTAGATGATGAAATTGGTGGAAGTACGGAAACTAGTGAGTTTTGGGCTTCTGCCATTTCTACAATACAAGAAGGGAAATTACCTCGAGAAGCGTTATTGAGGACAGCAGCTACAATACAAGGTAGAACAGGTTGGGAGGATCCTGTTGAGTCTCTTTCAATTCATGCATATATTGCTAAGAGCCAACATGAAGCTTTGATGGAAGAAAAGAGACGAGGAAATTTTGATGATACTAGAGAAGAAAATTCTTCCAAGAGGCAAACTCGAGGAGACAAGGCTCGGGAGGCACCTTCACAAGAATTGCCTCTAAAAGATACCTCAGCATCATTGGAAGAAAAAACAAAGGAGACAAAAGATAAAGGCAAATCAATTGCTTATAAGCTACTTTCTGACATTGAAGCGGCAACAAATTTGAAAGGGGTGTTGGAAGAACGTATATTAAATGCTAAGGTAGAATTCACATTGAAAGAAGTCTTGGAAATTGCAAAGAAGGAGTTTCATGATGTTATCATTGACAGCATTAAGCGAAAGAGGCAATTAATGGGCGAAACTGGAATGAGTCATGCTATTGATGTAAGAATATATAGAGATGAAGAAGAGGTTGATATTGGTTACAAGCAACCAACAAATGAAAAGAATGGGTATAATCAACGAATATGTTTTGAAGATTCTAGTGACAAGGAAATGGAAACTTTGAGCCATTATACTCGAAAGCATTGGGCAAGGACAACTACTGAGGTATTGGTGAAAGTAGGAGATATAGAAGAACCAATTGTTGCTTTAGTCGACCATGGTTCTGAAATAAATCTCATGTCTAAAGATCTTTATAAGAAGCAAAAATCGCCAATTAATATGGAACATGGATGGGCAATACGAGCAGCTAATAACACATGGGGCAAATTATATGGAGCTTGTCCAGATGTCAAAATTTGGATTGGGGATGTTGCGACGGAGCAACATTTCTTTGTTCAAGATACAACGTCTTATCCGTTGATTTTAGGACAACCTTATATTATGGCAACACGGATGGAAACAAAAGTACTTGACGATGGTTCTGCTTATGCAAGGGTACGGAGCGAAGATGAGAGGAAAGCTGTACAATTTCTAACAGTACCTCCTAACCATGAACGGAATCAAGATAGGTTGAGGGAGAAACCATTGCCAAAGATTGTTGAAGGATTTAAGGATTTTGGGGAAGTACCACTGTAAAGCGAGATTATGGAGGTACAAAAGAGGAGGTACTCTCGCGAGATGAAGATGCCTTTGATGCGAGTTTTATTGGTATATTGGAGAATAGAAATATTATGTATAAGAAAGTTGATGATTTTAAAAGAAAAGAAAGAAAAAGATTATATGATATTGAAGGACAATTACGCAAGTTAGGTACGTTGCAAGATGATGAGAGGATTTTAGGTGTTTATGAAGAAAATGGACTGGAAGATTCATTGGAATTGATTACATCTATTGGGTTAGGGGATAATGATAAGATTGTTGAGATTCATTCAAGAGAGGTTTATACCATACTTGAATCTTTTCAAGCACCAGAAGTCACTATAGAGACGAGATATAAAATGGCAGATAAGAAGGTAAAGCCTGTTGCCAGACCATTATCAGAAGATTCTCAAAAACAAATGAGAGAAGCATCAAAAGAAGCAAGTTTAAGAGATCCAATGAGTATTAGACACCAGTTTACTAGAGAGACTTTTGAAGAATTGAAGATTGGTTCTGATGGTTCTTTATTGTTGGAGGAAATTACTTGCTTCAAAAAGATGTTGGCTAAACAAGGTAGATCATTTGCTTTTGAATCTCATGAAATTGGGTGTGTGGATCCAAATATTATAACACCTATGGTTATCTTCACTGTACCACATGTACCTTGGAATTTAAGACCAATTCCAATACCGAGGGCACATTTACCTAAATTGGTTGAGCTATTAAAAGAAAAGATAAAGATGAAAATATTGGAACCTTCCTTTGCACCGTATTCTAGTCGATGGTTTACAGTACCTAAGAAGAATGGGTCACTATGGTTTATTCAAGATATGCAACCGGTGAATGCAGTAACTGTCAGGAATGCAAGAATTAGACCTATTATGGATGAATTTGCTGAGGCGTTTGCTGGAAGGGCGATCTATTCAATGGGTGACTTGTATTCAAGTTATGATCAATGTCAACTTGCCGAAGGAAGTAGAGATATGACAACAATGAGGATACCACTTAGATTGGTTAGAATGTGTACTTTTCCTCAAGGCACGACCAACTCAGTTGCACATATGATGAATGGGATGAATAAGGTATTGAGAGATTTTATTCCAGAAAAGACTATGCTTTTTTTGGATGACGTTCCTATAAAAGGGTGCAGAGAAGGAGACAAGGATGAAACTTTAGATACGAGGGGGTGTCGCAAATATGTTGTTGATCATATACAAAATTGTGAAAAGATTTTAACTCAGCTTGGAGAAGTTCATCTTACATTATCGGGTATGAAGTCCGTATTTGGAGTACGAGAGGTTGTAATTATTGGACATTTACATGGATCTTACGGAAGAAAACCAGATCCGACTAAAGTTGATGCAATTAGAAGGATGAAAGAAGATTGTGGTTCTTTAACAGAGGTTCGCAGGTTTTTGGGTGCATGTGTATTTTATCGAATCTGGATCCCTCATTTTGCTCACATAGCGGATCCATTATATGAACTGTTACGCAAGGGTTACCGATTTGAATGGAAAGAAAGGCATATTCAGGCAATGCAAAGATTGAAGAAATTATTGATGTCACCTCCAATATTGAGGAAGGTTGATTATAAGTGCAATAGACCAGTGATTCTTACTATGGACGCTAGTCCAATTGCCATTGGATGGGCTGTGGGTCAAGATGATTCAAATGGGAATAGATTTGCAGTTCGATTAGGGGCTAAAGTTTTAAGTATTCGTCAGCGTGCATATTCGCAAGTCAAAAGAGAACTTTGGAGAGTCGTTTCGGCTATGAAGGCTAAAAAGGATTATTTGATTGGGGCAGTAGTAGTAATTGAAACAGATTGCTTGCCATTACTTGGAATGATTATTAACTGTTCAACACCAGATATTGCAATGTTGAGATGGATTGCTTATATTAAGTCACTAAATCCAGAATTTAAGCATATTACTGGGAAGGACAATTTAGTAGCAGACATGCTATCTCGAGCAAGATACGAGAGGGAGGACGAAATGGTTGAAGACATTGATGACGTCGGATTGAAATTTTATTCAATATCAAATCTCAACAGAGAAGACAAGCTATTTCTTGAAGAATCTTATGAAGGAGAATTATTGGATATTGGTCATTATTTGAATACCTTGACTAAGCAGGGAAATTGATCTACAAAAAAATTCAAACAAATAAGAAAAAAAGCATATGGATTTTTACTTCGAGATGGATTCTTATGGAAGAGACCAAAGAAAGGAATTGGGATGCCACAAGGAGTGATAGGCAAAAGGGAAGAAAGACTAAAATTATTAAAGGAGTTTCATGATAGTTTATGGGCAGGGCATAGAGGAATCTGGGCTACTTTTGCTAAACTCAAGGAACGATATTGGTGGAAAAATATGTATCGAGATGTACTCTCATTTGTAGAGTCATGTGAAATCTGTCAATCGTATTCTAATATTCGACATCGAGATGGTATTCATCCTACGTATCCTCTGGCTATTCATTTTAAATGGGTTGTTGATTTGGTTATTATGCCGGTTGGGTTATGGAAGATGAGATATTTGGTTTTAGCTCGTGAAGATTTATCAAATCAAGTAGAAGAAAGAGCATTGAGGACAAAATCTACAGAGGGGATTTGTAGGTTTTTGCTTGAAGATGTCATTTGCCGCTACGGATGCGTAGGAAAAATCACTGCAGATCATGGAGAATTAAATGCACAAGAAGCTCGTAAGTTCTTTGAAAGATGTGGAGTTAAACTATCACTGACTACTGCTTATAATCCAGAAGGGAATGTAAAAAGCAAACGCGGTCACCCACCGATTGTGAAAGCATTAGTTAAAGCTTGTAATGGGAAAGTTAAAGAGTGGCCACGGCTTTTGTCATTTATATTATGGCCTGATCGAACAACACATAGTTCGGTGACAGGATATATGCCAGTAGAACTTATGACAAGTCAAAAACTAATTATGCAGATTGAAGAAAAGGTACTTACTTGGAGTATGCTACCATGGGAAGATGGATTGACAAGAGAAGAACTTCTGGCTATTAGGATTCGACAATTGGAGCAAAGAACGGAAGATGTCCAGATAGCATTGGAAAGGTTAAAAAGAGCAAGGTTACAAAACAAGGCGTGATTCAACAAGCAACATCGATTGAGACCTAAAGCAATCGAAGAAGGTGACTGCATACTTGTTTATGACAATAGTCTGAATAATCAACATAGTACTTTACGGAAACTTTTAAAACGTTGGTTTGGACCATATGTAGTAACAACTGTTTATGATAATGCCACTTACTCATTACGGAAGTGAGTAATGTAAGATGAACTTCTCCAAGCCGAGTTAAAATCTTTTCACAATCTTGTATATGATCAACAACATATTTGCGATACCCCCTCGTATCTAAAGTTTCATCCTTGTCTCCTTCTCTGCACTCTTTTATACATACCAATTGCAGGGAAGCGAGTAATATCCTCTGAATTTCTTCAATCTTCTGTCTTGGATCCAGAATTGGCTCCCATCGTGAGAGCTTAGATCCGAAATTGGCTCCTGCCGTCAGAGCTTCCTCCTCCATTTTTACCTTTAAGAGATCAATTTACCGAAAACAACGTTCCTTGAAACGGCACAGAGAATATGACAGCCTGAAAAAGAATCGAACCCCGTACTCGGATCCACATTGAGTCGCCCGACCAATTCAGTTCTCATATTGGCTAAGATGCCTATAATAACTTGGATGTTTCCGTAATTGGATCAAATTGGTCTTTTGCGTCAGACTCGCTGAGGCCCGTAGTAAGACCTAGATTTTCCCGTAATTAGACTACATTGGGTTGCCCGACCAATGCAGGTCTCATATTGGGTAAGAGTACCCGGATTGGATTCTTGAAATTGGATCCAATTGGCTCTTCGAACCAGGCTCACCCGTCGTGTGAATTGGTCCTTTCTCTTCCAGCTGACTCCTGTTATTGGAATCCAATAGAGCATTTCAGTATGCCCCGGCTGACTGTAACGGGGTGACTGAACCTGGCCACTCAGTATTTGCACAGGAGTTGGTCGTTGCTCCCAATATTTGAGGTAACTGAACATTAATAAAAGTCCCCTTTCTTTATATTTTCACGGTATACTCATGTTACAACATGACATCCACCCCCGCTGAACCTGTGCATCCTCCGGTATGCACCAATTTACCCAATTGCTGTTTGATTCAGAATATATCTTCTACGTCTTTGTCCAGTTCCTCTTCGTCACCATCATTATCCCATCACTTTCATCTTCTTGCTGCGGAATCTCTATACCTTCATTAAGGTCTTCCATATTCATCTCCGCATGTCTTCGTTTAAATATTTTTACTCCCTTCCCTGCAATTGGTATTTTCAATTTTGTACCATCTAACTCCCGTAATGAGTAAGTCGCATTATCATGAACAGTTGTTACAACATATGGTCCAAACCAACGTTTTGAAAATTTCCGCAAAGTACTATGTTGATTATCCAGACTATTGTCATAAACAAGTATGCAGTCACCTTCTTCGATTGCTTTAGGTCTCAATCGATGTTGCTTGTTGAATCACGCCTTGTTTTGTAACCTTGCTCTTTTTAACCTTTCCAATGCTATCTGGACATCTTCCGTTCTTTGCTCCAATTGTCGAATCCTAATAGCCAGAAGTTCTTCTCTTGTCAATCCATCTTCCCATGGTAGCATACTCCAAGTAAGTACCTTTTTTTCAATCTGCATAATTAGTTTTTGACTTGTCATAAGTTCTACTGGCATATATCCTGTCACCGAACTATGTGTTGTTCGATCAGGCCATAATGTAAATGACAAAAGCCGTGGCCACTCTTTAACTTTCCCATTACAAACTTTAACTAATGCTTTCACAATCGGTGGGTGACCGCGTTTGCTTTTTACATTCCCTTCTGGATTATAAGCAGTAGTCAGTGATAGTTTAACTCCACATCTTTCAAAGAACTTACGAGCTTCTTGTGCATTTAATTCTCCATGATCTGCAGTGATTTTTCCTACGCATCCGTAGCGGCAAATGACATCTTCAAGCAAAAACCTACAAATCCCCTCTGTAGATTTTGTCCTCAATGCTCTTTCTTCTACTTGATTTGATAAATCTTCACGAGCTAAAACCAAATATCTCATCTTCCACAACCCAACCGGCATAATAACCAAATCAACAACCCATTTAAAATGAATAGCCAGAGGATACGTAGGATGAATACCATCTCGATGTCGAATATTAGAATACGATTGACAGATTTCACATGACTCTACAAATGAGAGTACATCTCGATACATATTTTTCCACCAATATCGTTCCTTGAGTTTAGCAAAAGTAGCCCAGATTCCTCTATGCCCTGCCCATAAACTATCATGAAACTCCTTTAATAATTTTAGTCTTTCTTCCCTTTTGCCTATCACTCCTTGTGGCATCCCAATTCCTTTCTTTGGTCTCTTCCATAAGAATCCATCTCGAAGTAAAAATCCATATGCTTTTTTTCTTATTTGTTTGAATTTTTTTGTAGATCAATTTCCCTGCTTAGTCAAGGTATTCAAATAATGACCAATATCCAATAATTCTCCTTCATAAGATTCTTCAAGAAATAGCTTGTCTTCTCTGTTGAGATTTGATATTGAATAAAATTTCAATCCGACGTCATCAATGTCTTCAACCATTTCGTCCTCCCTCTCGTATCTTGCTCGAGATAGCATGTCTGCTACTAAATTGTCCTTCCCAGTAATATGCTTAAATTCTGGATTTAGTGACTTAATATAAGCAATCCATCTCAACATTGCAATATCTGGTGTTGAACAGTTAATAATCATTCCAAGTAATGGCAAGCAATCTGTTTCAATTACTACTACTGCCCCAATCAAATAATCCTTTTTAGCCTTCATAGCCGAAACGACTCTCCAAAGTTCTCTTTTGACTTGCGAATATGCACGCTGACGAATACTTAAAACTTTAGCCCCTAATCGAACTGCAAATCTATTTCCATTTGAATCATCTTGACCCACAGCCCATCCAATGGCAATTGGACTAGCGTCCATAGTAAGAATCACTGGTCTATTGCACTTATAATCAACCTTCCTCAATATTGGAGGTGACATCAATAATTTCTTCAATCTTTGCATTGCCTGAATATGCCTTTCTTTCCATTCAAATCGGTAACCCTTGCGTAACAGTTCATATAATGGATCCGCTATGTGAGCAAAATGAGGGATCCAGATTCGATAAAATACACATGCACCCAAAAACCTGCGAACCTCTGTTAAAGAACCACAATCTTCTTTCATCCTTCTAATTGCATCAACTTTAGTCGGATCTGGTTTTCTTCCGTAAGATCCATGTAAATGTCCAATAATTACAACCTCTCGTACTCCAAATACGGACTTCATACCCGATAATGTAAGATGAACTTCTCCAAGCTGAGTTAAAATCTTTTCACAATTTTGTATATGATCAACAACATATTTGCGACACCCCCTCGTATCTAAAGTTTCATCCTTGTCTCCTTCTCTGCACCCTTTTATAGGAACGTCATCCAAAAAAAGCATAGTCTTTTCTGGAATAAAATCTCTCAATACCTTATTCATCCCATTCATCATATGTGCAACTGAGTTGGTCGTGCCTTGAGGAAAAGTACACATTCTAACCAATCTAAGTGGTATCCTCATTGTTGTCATATCTCTACTTCCTTCGGCAAGTTGACATTGATCATAACTTGAATACAAGTCACCCATTGAATAGATCGCCCTTCCAGCAAACGCCTCAGCAAATTCATCCATAATAGGTCTAATTCTTGCATTCCTGACAGTTACTGCATTCACCGGTTGCATATCTTGAATAAACCATAGTGACCCATTCTTCTTAGGTACTGTAAACCATCGACTAGAATACGGTGCAAAGGAAGGTTCCAATATTTTCATCTTTATCTTTTCTTTTAATAGCTCAACCAATTTAGGTAAATGTGCCCTCGGTATTGGAATTGGTCTTAAATTCCAAGGTACATGTGGTACAGTGAAGATAACCATAGGTGTTATAATATTTGGATCCACACACCCAATTTCATGAGATTCAAAAGCAAATGATCTACCTTGTTTAGCCAACATCTTTTTGAAGCAAGTAATTTCCTCCAACAATAAAGAACCATCAGAACCAATCTTCAATTCTTCAAAAGTCTCTCTAGTAAACTGGTGTCTAATACTCATTGGATCTCTTAAACTTGCTTCTTTTGATGCTTCTCTCATTTGTTTTTGAGAATCTTCTGATAATGGTCTGGCAACAGGCTTTACCTTCTTATCTGCCATTTTATATCTCGTCTCTATAGTGACTTCTGGTGCTTGAAAAGATTCAAGTATGGTATAAACCTCTCTTGAATGAATCTCAACAATCTTATCATTATCCCCTAACCCAATAGATGTAATCAATTCCAATGAATCTTCCAGTCCATTTTCTTCATAAACACCTAAAATCCTCTCATCATCTTGCAACGTACCTAACTTGCGTAATTGTCCTTCAATATCATATAATCTTTTTCTTTCTTTTCTTTTAAAATCATCAACTTTCTTATACATAATATTTCTATTCTCCAATATACCAATAAAACTCGCATCAAAGGCATCTTCATCTCGCGAGAGTACCTCCTCTTTTGTACCTCCATAATCTCGCTTTACAGTGGTACTTCCCCAAAATCCTTAAATCCTTCAACAATCTTTGGCAATGGTTTCTCCCTCAACCTATCTTGATTCCGTTCATGGTTAGGAGGTACTGTTAGAAATTGTACAGCTTTCCTCTCATCTTCGCTCCGTACCCTTGCATAAGCAGAACCATCGTCAAGTACTTTTGTTTCCATCCGTGTTGCCATAATATAAGGTTGTCCTAAAATCAACGGATAAGACGTTGTATCTTGAACAAAGAAATGTTGCTCCGTCGCAACATCCCCAATCCAAATTTTGACATCTGGACAAGCTCCATATAATTTGCCCCATGTGTTATTAGCTGCTCGTATTGCCCATCCATGTTCCATATTAATTGGCGATTTTTGCTTCTTATAAAGATCTTTAGACATGAGATTTATTTCAGAACCATGGTCGACTAAAGCAACAATTGGTTCTTCTATATCTCCTACTTTCACCAATACCTCAGTAGTTGTCCTTGCCCAATGCTTTCGAGTATAATGGCTCAAAGTTTCCATTTCCTTGTCACTAGAATCTTCAAAACATATTCGTTGATTATACCCATTCTTTTCATTTGTTGGTTGCTTGTAACCAATATCAACCTCTTCTTCATCTCTATATATTCTTACATCAATAGCATGACTCATTCCAGTTTCGCCCATTAATTGCCTCTTTCGCTTAATGCTGTCAATGATAACATCATGAAACTCCTTCTTTGCAATTTCCAAGACTTCTTTCAATGTGAATTCTACCTTAGCATTTAATATACGTTCTTCCAACACCCCTTTCAAATTTGTTGCCGCTTCAATGTCAGAAAGTAGCTTATAAGCAATTGATTTGCCTTTATCTTTTGTCTCCTTTGTTTTTTCTTCCAATGATGCTGAGGTATCTTTTAGAGGCAATTCTTGTGAAGGTGCCTCCCGAGCCTTGTCTCCTCGAGTTTGCCTCTTGGAAGAATTTTCTTCTCTAGTATCATCAAAATTTCCTCGTCTCTTTTCTTCCATCAAAGCTTCATGTTGGCTCTTAGCAATATATGCATGAATTGAAAGAGACTCAACAGGATCCTCCCAACCTGTTCTACCTTGTATTGTAGCTGCTGTCCTCAATAACGCTTCTCGAGGTAATTTCCCTTCTTGTATTGTAGAAATGGCAGAAGCCCAAAACTCACTAGTTTCCGTACTTCCACCAATTTCATCATCTACTCTAGCACCATAACTTGCACTTTCTCGTACTACTGTTTCATGCTCTTTTAAGTAATCTTGAACCAATGCTCTCATTCTTTCCTTGCCAAAATTGATTTGAAAAAGATCCTCTCTATTTTTCAATGCTATCTTCCCATCTTTTCAGCAAATAATTCCCTGCCGTATCATATTATTAAATTCATTGCAATCTTTTCTAGTGTGTGAAGCATCATCACACCAAATGCATCTTTGTACATATCCTTGTTTTGAAATATTCTTCGAATTGTTTGTAGAAGTATTTTCTTCAAGTCTTGTCAATTTGATTTGAAGATCTCGTATTCCTTGTATAATTTCTTCCATCTCCATATCTGCTTTCTTTGATAAGGATGTCGAAGGTTGAACTGTAGGCATTGTTGGTGGTGTTGTATGTACTGGAGCTTTGGGTGCTTGTACTATTTTCAGAATATTGCTCCTATCCTTCCTCCTTTCTTTTTTTGTAAGCAACCCCACTGCATCTTCAACGTTCTTCCACTTTGTTTTCAATCCTTCATCTTCTTCTTTGTCTTCAAGAAGGAGTTCTAATTTTCCTTGCAATTCTCCATCAGCAGCTTGAAAAAATAGATCAACTTTGTTCGGCTCCAATGTCAATTTTTCTACCTTCGATAATTGAGAGTACTGCCTCTCAAATTCCCTTAGTAGCTCTGTTGCCTTGAAATTCTTATTAGGCCGTTTAATCCATTCTTGAAACAGCTTCTTAGTAACACGATTAGCATCTTCCAAGAAATATTTGTCTTTTAATGTATGTGAAAAAACCTCCCATGAATTCCCATAATGATCCGTAATCGATGTGATATAGTCTCTTATCTCCGATATCATAGCAAGTCTAAGTAATTCAACCATTTTCTTCTCAGAAACTCGATTTAATTCCATTTCATAAACATAACATCTTAAATACCTTGAAATATTCCTTCCATCAAATCGATCAATTTTATTGACCACTGCTTGCAATGCTTTGGATGCCAAAGCTTCCTTTCCATCATTGCTTTACTGTTGCTACATTGATAATGAGAAGGCTTGAAACATACTAGCAATAGTCGGATCCATGTGCATACCTTGTCCTTTAGAAGAATCCCCACCAGAAACTCCTTCCAAAAATCCTTCAAAATTTTTAGTTTTGTTTTCCATAAAATAAAGATAAAATCAACTGAAATCCAATACCTTCCACCTCAAGCTTTCATGTCGGATTCACCACTTTTGTCGTATTACGTGCTTTCCTGCTCGAGAACGCGTCAAGCGTCTGGTTTTAGAAGGTAGTATGGAAATTCGCCAATATTCAAGCAGTTTATCGATTTTTGACTGTTGGAATACAAACAACTGCAAGAATATACCATAAATCTATACGGATGCCCTTCGACTGCTTGTCGAAGTCCTTTTTGCCCCAGCCGGTAGATCTCTAGACGTTACAGAGAACCCCGAACAACCCAAACTGCTAATCTTCAATACCGCTTTATATTCACGATCTTGTATCCACTGACTATCTTGTTAGATTAACCCAATAAATTTCATTCACTCCGCATACTCAATCCTATAGACACCTTTCTAACTCTTCATTACAGACGTAACTCGATTTCACAAAACAGTCAAGAGTAATCAAACCCACTTCATTAAAAATCCCGATTCACCATTATAACACTGACTTTAGTAACGATTGCCTCAGTCTTCCCAAAATCCTATGAAGAAAAAAAAACCCAATTCTCTGTCTTTTTTTTCCCGCCTAAAGATATTGATAAAAAAAATTGCGAGTTTTTTTGGCAATTTTTTTAATAATTTATATATTTGGAATATTGGAGGTCAATCAGCTTCTGGATATGCTTAGATATACTAACAGGCATGGAACTATGGCTTAATCCAACTTTGTCAATACTTCTTTTTCAACTTGTGTTCTTACTTGTTTTACAAAAATTATTTTACTTGTGCTTTTTCTTATCTTTCTTTCAATTGGCATGTTTTCTTTACTACAATATTTTCATTCTTAATAACCATAATCTTTCATTATATACTATTGAATTTGCTTCCTATCTACCATTTAACTACTTATTTTTCTTCACTTTCAAATCAATTTCGATTTTATAACTTCTTTGTGCAACATCTAAAATTACTCGTTTGGCAATTAATTCTTTTTTTACTATCCAACCAACAAGTATTAATTTCATTAATTTCTAACACTCAATAGTATTGTCAATTCCTAGTAGCGGTGCCAAAATATAATTATCATTTTACTTATTTTATAAATTCCTTTCAAAATAAATATGTATAGGAAGATTTAAATGTAGAAAAAGACTAACCATATGAGCTTATAGATTAGAGTCACAGAATTAATTGTATTCTAAACCACTAAAACTCTAAAGAATATTACAATACTTTCTTCCACTAACAATATTCCTTCATCAATTGATAACAACAAAGTATAACCATGCACTCTCAAACGACTACTTAAAATACATAAATTCCATCCAACACTAGAAATAACAAACTTCCACTCCAACCAATCTGGCTTCATACAATGTCTATAATAATAGACTTCCTCTATCAAAATACATAAAACTCTCAATAAACAATAATCATAATCTTCGATCTATAAATAATCTCCTAATATTTGATAATAAACTTCCAATATCTTATAAATCAATCTTTGACTTATTCCATAGTTTTTCTTCACAATGATCAAAATCTAAAACAATAGAATAAATAAGAAACAAGAGATAGTACCAAGCTTATCTCAGCTCATGATTATCACAGTTTGGCCCCTCCAATATCTTCTACAACTGCTATATATTTATCTTTGAAATTATAGATTCCAACTGTTAATCCTTACTAAACCATTTTTCACGACTAATTCAATCATCCCACCTACTGAATTAACTATCTTAGGAATAATTAATCTACTTTACCAATACCTTACAAAAACAAATTTCTACCCATTCTATACCAATATATAATCATGAGACAACAAAGAATCTAATTAGCAAAATGAAGGTAAATTAAGTTGCAATGAATAATCTTTTACAATAGAGAATTTGAATAACAATAGCAATAAGAGTAATAAAGTGAAATAAAAGCAACAAGAATATGGAAAGAGAGAAGGCAATGGTACAAATAGAAGTATAACATGATAGATCCAAGAGAAGCTACAAAAATTTACAACTAATGTAGAGAGAATTGCTATAAAAATCAACTTCAAATCTACTAAACATGTGTAAATCAAATACAATGTGAATAGAATTTTGTGAATTTAGACTACAAAATTTAGAATTCATGATATTTTTGTGAATTTTGAGAAATTTATATAAATTCAAATTATAAATTTTATAAATTACATGAATTTAGATTGTAAATTTTATCAAATGATTATGTATTTATAAAAAAATAAAAAAAATAAAGAATTCATAGCAAGATTAATAAAATCCAATATATAATTATAAAATAGCAAAGAATCTAACTAATACAATGAAGAAAAATCAAGTTATAATAAAGAGCTCTTTGCAAAAGTTTTTTGAAGAATAATAGTTTAAATTGAACTGACAAAGTAAAGTTTGTGAAGTTTTTGAAGTTTGTGAAGTTTGTGAAGTTTGTGAAGTTTGTGAGCAATAAGAAAAAAGAGCAATAATAAGAATAACAATAAAAAAGTGAATTTTATGAAGTTTAGAATTTTATAAATTTAGAATTTTATAAAGTTTCTATGAATTTAGACTATTGTTCTTTAAGAGCAATAAAGTAGAATAATAGCAATAACAATATAGAAGAAGAAAAGACAATGTGCAAATAGAAGTATAACACAATACAGATATAAGAAGTTACAAAAATATGTAACTAATGTAGAGAAAAGTGCTACAAAAGTTAAACATTATAGAGAGAGGCATAAGCATAAACAAAAAGAATTAGTAAAACTTATAAGGATGTGTTGTGCAATGGAAGAAGAACCACAAGAAAAAAAAAGATTAGCTAGAGGATACTTGATATATATAATGCTTTTGGTAGTAGCACATTAATAGAATCTTTTGCATTAGTCTCCAAATGTACTATATGCCTCCTTGTTATTATTATTGCCATCCATAGTAGCCTCTCTTCTTGTTTTGCTGCTGCCATTACTACCAACTTCTCTTCTTTTCTTTTTTTATTTATCTTTTTACTTATATGTTTGATCTATTTTTACTTATTTATCATTTTTACTTATTTATTGAAGATGGAATAATAGGCATGAAATATTGCACTACAAATGACATGCTTATTGATGTGCTTACAAAGGCATTAATGAAGGATAGACATCACAAGTTGATATAGAAATTATGATTGAAAGCCTTTTAAAAATTAGCAAAGTGGGAGTGTTGAAGATCAGCAAGTATTTGCTTAGAGATCAAAAGGTAGTAAAGAGTTAAACGAAGTTAATATGGTAGCATCTAAGATTTAATTGGATGAATAAAAATTGGATGTAATATCAAAAGGATGGAAGTTGCCTCATTTATTAGTAAATCACTACCTATAAGTAAAAAGTGTTGGAAGTAAGAGTTATCTTATTCCACACTTCTCTTTGTGTACAAATCTTACTGATATTAAGTGTTTGTAGCTTTTAGATTTCTTTTCTTCAATATAAAGATCTTTACAAAGAATGATATATGAGGATTATATAACTTGGTATGTATTAAAGAAGGAGATGAATAGAAGACAATATTTTGCACTAGGTATAGATATTTTGAATACAATATCATACCTTTTGGACTTACCAATGTTCCAGTCATATTCCAACACTTAATGAATGACATATTTTATGAGTATCTCAATGACTTTGTTGTCATCTATTTAGATGATATTTTGATCTTTTCCAAGAATCCAGAAGACCATGATAAACATGTCCATCTTGTGCTGGAATAACTATGAAGTACTAGACCATATGCAAAACTAAAGAAGTGTGTATTTTATGCACCTCAAATTAAATTTTTTGGATATATTATTTCCAAAAAAAATACCTTTTATAGATCCAAAGAAAGTATAAATAAACATCAATTGAGTAAAGCCAAAAACTATATGTGATGTCCAATGCTTTCTTAGATTTACAAAATTTTATAGAATTTTTGTTAAAAATTATTCCAAGTTTGTTATTCCACTTATGCAGTTGACATGCAAGGATAAACTAGACTGAGGCCTCAAAGGAAAGAAAGTTTTTCAAATCTTAAAAGATACTTTCACAACAACTTTAATTTTGATACATCTAGATTTCAACAAGCCCTATTTTATGGAGACCAATGCCTCAGACTTTACATTGAGAGCAGTTTTGTCACAATATGGAAAAAATAGCAAACTTCATCCAATTGCATTTCATTCTAGAAAATTCTCAATGGCAGAAATTAACTACAAAATCTACGATAAGGAGCTACTTGCTATCGTAGATTCTTTCAAAAAATGGTGCCACTTTTTTGAAGGTGCCTCTCATCACATGACTATATATACAAATCACAAGAATCTTAAATACTTCATATCAGCCTGAGTATTGAATTGTTATTGAGCATGTTGAAATATATCTTTATCACGATTTGACTTTTGCATCACATATTGAATTGAGAGCCAACAAGGGTTATCAAATATATTATCAAGATGTTCCTACCTTGAACCAAAAGAAGGTAAGGAAGCATACAAACAAGAATGGGCAACCTTATTAAAACTTGAGGAATTTCATCTTTGAGTAACTAATGTATGAATGCCTATGAATTTATCATTTTCTGATCAAGTTTGTAAAGGCTTAAACATAGATCCTCTTATTCTTAATATCAAGCATCTTGTCAATAACCTTCATGAAGAATCTTCTAAATTTAAGTATAAAGACAACATCTTGTTCTTTGAAGAACGTTTGTTCATTCCTAAAGGACCAACTTGCGTGTGCATTCTTCAAACATGCCATGACTTCCTTCTGGCCAAACATTTTGGATTCAATAAGACTTTTGAACTTCTGTCTAGAAAATTTTAGTGGCCTAAAATATAGAAGGACATTAAGGAATTCATACTATCATGTCATATTTATTCAAGATCAAAGAACCCTCAACATCGGTCATATAGACTTCTTCAATCCCTTCCTATTCCAAAACAACTATGGTCATCTATCTCTATCGATTTTATTATAGATCTCCCATTATCAAACTCATTTGATATTATCTTTGTATTTATTGATCAATTGACCAAGATGGCACATTTTATACCTTACAAGAAGTCAAGTACTAGTGAAGAGATGGCAAGACTCTTTATTGACAATGTTTATTGTTACCACTAGTTGCCAAACAACATTGCGTCAAATTGTCGACCACAATATATATCAAGGTTTTGGAAGGTACTTTTCAAGATTCTTAAGAATAACATCAACCTTTCCTCTACCTTTCACCCTCAAAATGGTGGCCAAATGGACCAGGTCAATCAAATTCTTGAGTAATATTTGAGGTGCACCATCAACTATCAAGAAGTTGATTGGACTTCCTATTTATCATTGGCAGAGTTTGCATATAACAATATAATCCATGCATCTATGCAACAAATGTAATTCTATTCAAACTACGGTTATCATCCAAAGTTGGATATTATAGAGCCTTCAAAGTCAACAAATCTAACAGCAGAGGAATTTACTACAAAGATGGTTGAACTTAAAGCAACCATGAAGACGCACCTAAAAAGAACTCAACAATGTTATAAGCTATTGGTAGATGAATTGAAGAAAGAACATCTTCCATTTTAAGTTGGTAACAAAGTATGGCTTCTTTGGTAAAATATAAAAAACAACATGTTATATGATAAGTTGGACTAGTGAAATTTAGGACCATTTGTGACTAAGAAAAAAATTAATTACATAACTTATAACTTGGTGTTACCTTCATTCATGAAGATTTATCCAATCTTTCATGTTTCATTTTTGAAAAAGTATAAAGAACCAAAAATACTAGATCAAAGAAAACCACCACTTCCTATGGTTGTGTCACAGATATATATATTTACCTCGATAGTTACTTATATGATTAAGTAGAAGTAGGTAAAATAGAATAATTTCATAAAGTCTTCTAGAGAGCTTCCTAAAAGCTTTAGAGATGTGGTCTTGACTTTAGAT
This sequence comes from Physcomitrium patens, assembly GCF_059467195.1. Taxonomy (NCBI): domain Eukaryota; kingdom Viridiplantae; phylum Streptophyta; class Bryopsida; order Funariales; family Funariaceae; genus Physcomitrium; species Physcomitrium patens. Next base: position 12,812,295 of record NC_143426.1, on the reverse strand, counting down.
GTATTCATAGGTTAGAAACTTGGCCAAAAAGCTAACCATATATTGGTAGTTTCTTGTTTTCTTATTTTTAACAATAGCCATTCTAGTTAATATTACATCACCTTTTGAGTGACTTTTTAATTCTCTTCAATGATAGAAGAGTGTATTAAAGATTCTTTTTTTTCGAGACTCATGTCTTTGATAGTTTGATAAGAGTGCTAATATATTGTTTGTATCTTGTACTAGAAGTGAGTAAATTATCTCACTTCTATTATTGTATTTTGAAGGTTGCACACTATCCACCTTTAAACAAAAAATCTTATTTTCTAATACTCATCTTTTCCTTAAAAAGAGTGGATTATTCCTCATTGTGGGATTTATTTTTAGAAGTTGTGGATTATCCTCCTCTAATTTAACTTTTAAATTCGTTTGAATTGTCTATGGAAGGAAAGACTGTAGATGCTACTCTCAATGGAAGTGAGAATAGACTTATAACTATAGCAGATCTTCATGAGCTTGTTAATACTCTAAGAATTGGAATCTCACGTATTTCCAACGTGAATCTTGGAAGTACTATACCTACACTTATGGAAGAAATTCAGAGTCTACAACAAGAAGTTGTACAGTTGAAAGAAGCAAGTAGATCAACATCACAACCAAATCTAAGTAGTTTTACTTCTACAAGTATGATACAGACAAGGATTAGTATGCCTGAGAAGTTTGATGGAACAAGATCAAAATTTCGAGGATTTTTGCAACAAGTCAAGCTCTATCTAAGGTTGCACCCTTTATAATATCCTGAAAGATTTATCCAAGTTGGATTTATAAGCACACTACTATCAGGAAGTGCTCTTTTTTGGTTTGCACCTTTAATGGAAAAAGATTCAAGACTCTTTTATGATTTGAATTCATTTCTAGAAGTGTTTATGGCCACATTCAAAGAAAGTGATCAAGAACGAGTAGCAGAGACGAAGCTTCTATCCTTACAGCAAAGTTCATGATCAGCAACTACATATGTTGCCAAATTCCAAAATCTTGCTACATGGACTAGAACGACAAAGCACTTATCAACCAATTTTGATATGGATTGAAGGATAGGGTCAAAGATTTGTTATTAATAATGTCAAAAGTAGAATCTTTGGAACAATTTATTACACAAGCCATTACAAGTGACAATCATTTATTTGAAAGGCGTAAAGAACAAAGATTTAATTGGAGAGGAACAAGTCAAGTAATAGCGGCAGCTCCCAAGTTTTCTAAAACGTATTCGTCGAAGCTGAAACCAATGCAAATTGATGTAATATGTTTTAAATCTCTCATAAAGTAAGAAAAGACTCGATGTCGCCAAGAAAGATTGTGTTTATATTATGGAGAAGCTAAGTACACTACTCAATATTGTCCAAAAAAGTAACTCAATTATAAAATGAGCAGAACAATTACCAAAAAAGATAGTATATCAAAAAACGAGTTTTTTCAACTACAATAGAAACCGTTGTCGTATTACTTGCTTTCCTGCTCGAGAACGCGCCGGGCGTCTGGCTGTAGAAGGTAGTATGGAGATTCGCCGATAGTCAAGCAGTCTATCAGTTTTTGACTGCTAGAATATAAACGACTGCAACAATGTACCATAAATCTATACGGATGCTCTTCGACTGCTTGTCGAAGTCTTTTTTTTTGTCCCAGCCGATAGGTCTCTAGACGTTACAGAGAACCCCGAACAACCCAAACTATTAATCTTCAATACCCCTTTGTACTTACGATCTTGTATCCACTGACTGTCCTGTTAGATTAACCCAATAAATTTCATTCACTCCGCATACTCAATCCTATAGACACCCCTTTAATCCTTCAATAACAGACGTAACTCGATTTTATAAAACAGTCAAGAGTATTCAAACCCACTTTATTTAAAAATCTCGATTCACCATTACAACACTGACTTCAGCAGCGATTGCCTCAGTCTTTCCAAAACTCTACGAAGAAGAAAAATCCAAATTCTATGTCTTTCCTTCCCCGACCCGAAGCATGAAGCTCCTCTCTCTAATTCCCTTGATCTTCAAAACCCTCCAATGAAAACCGAACTGGTAACCTTGCAAAAGCTTGAAAAAAAAAAACTCCCCCTCCCCCCCCCCCGATCTCCCCCTAACCTTATCCTCTGAATTTCTTCAATCTTCCGTCTTAGATCCGGATTTGGCTCCCACCTCAAGCTTGGATCCGAAATTGGCTCTCGCCGTCAAGCTTTCTCCTCCGTTTTTACCTTTAAGAAATCCATTTACCGAAAACAACGTTCCTTGAAATGGCACAGAGAACAGGACAGCCTGAAACAGAATCGAATCCCGTAATCAGAACCACATTGAGTCGCCCGACCAATTCAGGTCCTATATTGGGAAAGATGCCCGTAGTAACCTGGATGTTCTGTAATTGGGTCAAATTGGTCCTCGCGTCAGATTGGCTAAGACCCGTAGTAAGACCTGGATTTCCCGTAATTAGACTGCATTGGGTTGACCGGCCAATTCAGGTCTCATATTGGATAAGAAGACCCGGATTGGATTATCGAAATTGGATCCAATTGGCTCCTCAAACCCGTCGTGTGAATTGGTCCTTCTCTTCCTGCTGACTCCCGTTATTGGAATCGAACGGAGCATTTCAGTAAGCCCCAGCTGACTGTAACGGAGTGACTGAACCTGACCACTCAGTATTTGTACTGGAGTTGGTCGATGCTTCCAATATTCGAGGTAACTGAATATTAATAAAATTCCCCTTTCTTTTTATTTTCATTGTATACTCGTGTTACAACACGACACCGTGCGGCTGGAATCATGTACAACACCAAGTTAAGGTCCTATCGTTTCCTCAAACCCCTCACCTTGTTTTATAATAGAAGTATATTTAGGACCTAATAATCACAAAGTCTTTGCCTTCTTAGATTCAAGAGCCTTAGCATGTTTTATAGACAAAGTTTTTGCTAAAAATCAAAAAATATCTTTAGTAAAGAAAGTTAAATCTGTAAATGTAGAAGTCATAGATGGTCGTTCGTTGTCTTCTAGAAATATTATCCATGAAATTATTCCTTTAGATATAGCAATTAAAGATCATAATAGCGTAGTAGTATTTAATGTAATAAAATCTCCCTCTAATCTGATTATTTTAGGATTATCATGGCTAGAAAAATATAACCCTCAAATAGATTGGATTTCTTGTAACTTTAACTATTCTGATAGTATAATCCAAGATCGTATTAGCAAAGTAGAAGTATGTAAGTCCAATACGTCCAAACCTTTACTAGTAGATGCAAAAGCTTTCATGCATGCTGCAAAAGAAGGATCATCTTTTGCTATATATGCTACACCCATTTCTAATGGTGAAACAACGTCAAGTAGTATTCCTAAGTAATATCAAGAATTCCAAGACTTTTTTTAAAAGAAAAATATAAATATTCTTCCTGAGTATCGACCTTATGATTGTTCAATTGATTTACAAGAAAGAGCTTAACTACCATTCTGACCAATCTATAGCTTATTGCAGAATGAGTTGGCTACATTAAGGAGTATATTGATGAGAATTTGGCAAAGAACTTCATACGCCATTCTAAATCTCCAACCAGAGCTCCTATCTTATTTGTGAAGAAGAAAGATGGATCTCTACGAATGTGTGTGGATTATCAAGGACTCAACAAAATCACCATCAAAAATAGGTATCATTTGGCTTTGATTTCAAGACTTCTTGACCAACTCAATCAAGCAAAGATCTATATCAAAATAGATCTACGAGGAGCATACAACTTAGTTCGTATCAAAGAAAGAGATGAATGGAAGACTACTTTTTGAACTAGGTATGGACATTTTGAATGTAATGTCATGCCTTTTGGACTCACGAATACACCAGCCGCTTTTCAACATCTTATGAATGATGTTTTTTGTGAATTTTTAGATGATTTTGTTGTTTGCTATTTAAACGACATTCTAAACTACTCTAAGAACACAGAAGAATATGAGCTTTATATTTGTCGCATGTTACAAAAACTTAGAGATGCAAGATTATATGCCAAATTAAAAAAGTGTGTATTCCACACTACTCAAGTTCACTTCTTAGGATACATCATTTCTAATGAAGGCCTTATGATGGATCCCAAGAAGGTTCAAACTATCATAGATTGGAAGATTTTAAAAATAATACGAGATGTGCAATGGTTTTTGGGCTTTGCTAATTACTATCGAATCTTCATCAAGAATTTTTCTCAAGTTGAAGCTCCACTTACACGTTTAACTTGTAAAGAAAAACTTGAGTGGAATAAAGAAGCAGAAGCATCATTTGATACTTTAAAGAAGGAATTTATTTTTGCACCAATCTTATATTTCGTTGACTTCTCCAAGGTATTTTTTATGGAAATAGATGCACCAGATTTTGCTAAAGGTGCCATATTGTTATAAATAGGAACGAATGACAAACTCCATCCAATAGCTTTCCATTCAAGGAAATTTTCAGCAATCGAGATTAATTATGAGATCCATGACAAAGAGCTCTTTGTAATCGTGGATTCATTTTAAGAATGGCATCATTATCTAGAAGGCACCTCAAGTCTAGTTACCATGTATACATATCATAAGAACCTCGAGTACTTCATGTCAACATGTGTCTTGAATCGTCGTCAAGCTTGTTGGAGCATGTCTTTATCTAGATTCAATTTCAAGTTTATTTATCAATCCAAAAAATAATAAGGTTTATCGGGTGCTCTTTCTAGACGTTCTTATCTTGTACCAAAAGAAGGAGATGCATCTTTTGATCAACAAAGATCAATTCTCTTGAAACACAATCATTTTCATCCTCGAGCTATAAAATCAACATCGATTATTGATTCAATATTTGTGAAGCAAATTCAATCAAGCATGTCCTCTGATTCTCTTATTTAGGATATCAAGGATACTTCTTCTAAGTCCCATGATACCTCTAAGTTTGAATTCAAGGATAATCTATTATATTTTGAAGGACGCCTATATGTTCTAAAAAGTGAAGCCTAATTACCTGTTCTTGAAGCTCATCATGGCTTTCCAACAGCATGACACTTTGGGTATAATAAAACTTTGGAACTAATATCCAGGGATTTTTGGTGGCCGCAAATGTGGAAGGCAATCAAAGATTTTGTACAATCTTGTGATGTTTGCTCAAGGTCAAAAACTCCTCATCATCAACTTTCTGGACTTCTTCAGCCGTTACTTATTCCAGAACAACCATGGTCTTCTATTTCTATGGATTTCATTACAGATCTTCCAATCTCAGATTCTTATGACTCTATATTCGTGATAGTAGATCATTTTACCAAGATGGCACATTTTGTACCATCTACAAAATCTATCACAGGTGAAGAAACAGCTAAGCTTTTCATTAACAATATCTATCGCTATCATGGATTGCCAAAGGATATTATATTAGATAGTAGGACTCAATTTGTATCAAGATTTTAGAGAATCCTATTCAAGATTTTAAAGGTGGATATAAAGCTTTCTTCAGCTTTTCATCCTCAAACTGATGGACAAACAGAATGGATAAATCAAGTTTTGGAGTAGTATTTAAGATGTACCATCAACTATCATCAAGATGATTGGACAACTCTTTTACCATTGGCAAAAATTGCATATAATAATTTGGTACATTCTTCCACCCAACAAACACCTTTCTTTGCCAATTATGGTCATCATCCATGTCTTGATACTTTTGACTTTTCAAAAGTTGATAATCATGTGACAAAAGATTTAGCAAATCGCTTGTCAAAGCTACATACAACAATGAAGATACAATTAAAGGAAGCTCAAGAACGACAAAAGACCAACACAGATGCCTATCGCAAGGAACAACCAGAATATAATATGGGCAACAAAATATAGTTACTTTGTCGTAATATCAAGACTACTTGTCCTTGTGATAAATTAGATTATCGTAGGCTCGAACCTTTTTCTATTTTTAAACAAATCAATTTTGTTGCCTATCAATTACATCTATCAGAGTCTATGAAGATCTACCCTATATTTCAAGTGTCTCTTCTGGAGCCGTATAAGACAGTGAATATCTTGGGAAGAAGTCAAATGCCACCTCATCCTATAGAAGTGGATAATAACCAAGAGTTTGAAACAGAAGAAGTCTTAGACTCAAGATGGCACCAAAATAGGTTAGAATATCTTATTCATTAGCGTGGATATGATATTAGTGAATGCACATGGGAGCCATCAAAAAATCTTGCAAATGTAGCAAAGAAAGTTAAAGTCTTTCATCAACGACATCCATCAAAACCAAGATAAAGAATAGCAAACCTTTGCTTTAAAAGAAACAAGATCAAAGAAAAAGAACATTCTACTTTCTATCTTTTATTGTAGCTTTTCTATATTTGTGATGAGATGGAGCACCAACAACCAGTAGATTCAACTCAAGAGCTTTCATTTGTGGACTTATCAAATGAGACATTGTAATTGTCACAACCTTCAAGACGATGGAATCGAGATGAAGATCCTCAAGAATGACATGTCTTTTCTTGAATAGATAGCAAGATACAATGTGTTTGATATCTCAACCTTGGAAGAGAATCTCGATGTTTAGTGATTTTATTAGAGGTATGAACTACTCCTGATGGTGTTCCAAATGTTTTATGTGAAGGAAGTTATGAAGGCCTTAACAATGACCAAATAACAGGATGGTCTTCTCGCCCTAGTATGAAATACTATAGATGGTTGAGAGGACTTATCAACCATCTTTGAAGAGAACAAAGATCGAAGTATATAGCAAATATAAATTGCCACATCTTGGACTTCCTCAACATATGAAGACTGCTCTTCATAGAACTCATGCCTAGAAGGGGAGATAATATCACGGACATATATATTTACCTCAAAAGTTACTTATATGATTAAATAGAAGTAAGTAAAATAGAATAATTTCATAAAGTCTTCTAGAGAAGCTTCCTAAAAGCTTCATGGATGCGGTTTTGATTTTAGATGTGTTCATAGGTTAGAAACTTGGCCAAAAAGCTAACCATGTATTGGTAGCTTGTGGAACAAGTTATCTCTGTGTAGTAGCTTGTGGAACAAGCTCACTATGTGGCGCATACATAGATAACTTGCCTTGCAAGATAAGACATGTGGCTAACAAAGTCAACACATGTTGGGATCCTATAGGACATTGCCATATGGCTCTTAGTTAGATAGTATATATGAAAGCAAGAGTGAAGCCTTCTTCACTCTTGTCAACACCTTTCTAGTCTTGGTCTTATTTAAGACTTTTTAGTTTTCTTGTTTTTGGCAATAGCCATTCTAGTTAATATTACATCACCTTTTGAGTGACTTTCTAGTTTTCTTCAGTGATAGAAGAGTGTATTGAGGATTCTCTTTCTTCAAGATTCATGTCCTTGATAGGTTGAAATCAATGATCATGTTGAATTTGAGGTAGAAGATATATTAGTTGTAAGGATAAGACATGAAAGGCTTGAATATCTCGTCCATAGGTATAGATACGATACCAATGATCTTACATGGGAACCAACTAGCAATCTTATAAATGTACAAATGAAGATTTGAAGGTTCCATCAATGACATCCATCCAGACCAAAAGCAGAAAAATGAAGAATAGTAGCTTAGTAAGATGGCTTTGCAATAATGATTTTTAGTTCATAGCCTCATAAAGAAGGGGAGGAGGCAACCTCTAAAGATGCAATTGTTGTCAAATGTTTAGAATAATATAAGTCAATAATTTGAGTTCACGACCATAGCCTATTTTTTTTCTTTTAGTCTTGTCTACTTTATATAATATGGATAGTCAAGAGATAGATGCCTTGTCAATCATACCATCTCAATCAAGTAGCTCATGGAAACAACCCCGAGATAAAGAGCCGCTTGAACCATGAAGATGTCGAAGGATACCTAATAATAAGTCATTAGTAATTGTGTTTGAGATAGAATTTGCCTATGAAGGACGTCTAGAAGGAGTGTTTGTAGGACAATTCGATAATGAAGATATCAAAGTTCATGCTTAATCACAAGTAGAAAGCTTGGGACATTATCAATGGCTACAAGGGCCTATGAATCATTTATCTCCTAAAAAACAACTGAAATATGTAGCAAATACCATGCAACAGATCTTCAACTTCTTGCACATATACTAACTTACTGCAACATTGCTTCTCGGAGACCTTGAAGCTAGAAGAAGATGTGACGTCACGGATATACAATAGAAGAAGAATGTAGAAGGTTCCAGAAGGTTCTATGAGATTCCAAAAGATTTTAAAAGATTCTAATAGATTCTAAGAAAGTTCTAGAAGGTCATAGGAGGTCTTAGATGGTTTTAGGAGGCTTTAAATGATTTAAGAAGTTGTTAAAGAAGGGTCTTAGGCTTGCTTTGTTCTCAAGCCTCATAAAAACTTCTCAAGAAGCTTCTTAGGACCTAGTATATATAAGAGTCGAGCTTGAGGGGGATCTTCAATCTCGACAACTCATTTCTTGTGGTCTAGCCAGGACCTTCTTGCCTTGTATCTAGTTGTTGTTCTAGTGTCAAGCTAACTCCATTTCTTGCTCTTGAATCCTTGTCTTATATATGGTCTCTAATAATACATACTTCTTTATTTCTATTTTATCACTTCTCTTTTAACATAGATTTTCCAGGTTTATGCTTCTTTCAGTTCATGTCCTTGATAATCATTGACATGCCATTCGTCAAGATGTGAAGGCTTATGATAGTTTGAAGGGTTTTAAATTTTTAACTATACGCCTAAACTAGCTACCATAATTGCTAAATTCACATTGTGGTGGTTGTTTAAACCAAAGCAATCAACAAAGAATTGTATGGCAAAACAACAAATCATTGACATGTTGAGTAGCAAAATAGCAAAGATTATGTTGTTTTATGTTTTTGATGTTTTATTATTTTATATTTTTGTTGTTTTGTATTTTTTGTCTTTTATAAAGAATTGTTCAAAAGTTAAAATGTTTGATTGCAAAAACAATGGCAATGGATTTAGCCTTATAAAATAAAATAAAATAAAAAAATCTACAAAATTGTATTATGTCAAAGACTAATCTGAAATTAATCATGTTGCTAAGATAACATCATTTCAGCTACACAAACAATTTCAATTTATTCTTTGATACAATACAATCTATTTGGTTTCTTTTTAATTATAATAAGGAGTACTAATTGGCTATTGAAGTATATTGAGTTTTTTTTGTATATTATTTTTTTTGTATATTAAAATTAGAAATTGACCACTAAATATTTAAAAACTTCTACAAAGGGCTCTTCATCACAACTTTATTTGCCTTCATTGCAACTTGATGTGCTCCTTATTGCAATTACATATATTAAGATGGTTCAAAAGTTTGAAAACCCTTGACATTAAGTTGAAAATAGCTACCATGATTGCTACCTTGACATGGTGGTGTCTCTTTATAACAAACTGTGTACATGTTTTGTTGTTTTTTGATATCAATACATGTATTATAAAATTTTCATGTTTCTGTACTTTTTGTGTATTTAGTAGACACAATTTATTTAAACCAAATGTACTCATTATTGGCAAAGCCAATAGGTTTATCAACTTGATAAACTTAAAATATTTGAGTGGTCAAACATTGTATAAAATTTTGCAATTTGCATCCTTCAAGATTTCCAGCATTATGTGCCATAATTTGTTGTATCTGTGAAATATTTAGAGTACATTCCAGAGCATGGTAGAATGAGCAAATGAATGAATGAAAATCATTAGTCCTCTACAGCATATGTTGGCTATTTTTCAACTTTGTATTTGTTGTTTACCTTTTTTGCACTCAAACATGAGCATGCTATGCAAGCTTCTGAAAATCCATGCAGCTCTTGATAAGCTCACAGTTTATGAAATATAATGAAAATTTCATGTGTTGTGTACTTTTTGAGTATTCACTGGACGGAATTTATTTAAACCAAAAATGTACTCCATATTGGCAAAGCCAATGGGTTTAACCACTTGTATATTATATTTACCAAACAATAACCTCCATCCACAAGCATCAAAAGGCCAAAAAAACAGAACACAGGGTTCACATAGTTCACCCAGTTGTGGCGTTCAAAAGCTGACAGAAGTATTCCGTCTTCAAAAAGTCGACGTTTTTATTCACTTTGACTCATAATTGGGATCCTTAATTCTCCTCTCTGACACCCTGTTCTGCTCAGTGTTCATGACCTGCGCATTCCCCAAAGAACATAATAAGGGAGCCACCCTGTTGTCAACGTCCCTCCACGTCGGATATCGTTTTCACATCTGGCACTCCACGTCATCATATATCCCTGCCAGCGTGGCGGCGACTTGCCACGAGAGCATCACGATCTCGGTATCGTCGGGAGTTGGGCATCTGGAGTCGAATTCCCCTGGAGCCGCATGTTTTTTTGCGTCTGGAGGTGGTCGTGTCTTCGTAGCAGTGTGCTTGGCTCCCCCTGACCCTGTGATCATGCCCTTCCCTCCCTCTCGCTCGTCTCTGTCTCTGCTCATACTGTCCCTCTTGTTGATTCCCCCTCCTCTCGCTCGTCTCTGTCTCTGCTCATACTGCCCCTCTTGTTGATTCCCCCTCCTCTCGCTCTCTCATTCTACATGCGGGTTGCTCACATTCGCCTTGAAACACCTCGGATCCTTGTTTGATCCTGGGATTTATTCGCAGCATTTGATGCGGTTGGGGGAACAGTTGGGGTTGTGGGATCGTTTACGGCGGAATCTGTGAGAAGAGACTGCGTGAAGATTCTTGCCGATCTGTAAGCTATACTTTGGTCGGTCTGGGTCTGGCGTGACTGTGTTAGGGTTGTGTGCTCCCTGGGTGTGCGTCTCTCTCTCTCTCTCTCTCTCTCTCTCTCTCTCACACACACACACACACACGCACACACGATTACCTCTGCTGTAAATGGAAGTCTACGTATCTCATACGCTTAGGGTCTCTTCACCCCTGTCGAGTTAGCCTCAGCTCGATTTCCAGATGTTTTGTTGTTGACATTGGGAAAAAAATTTAATAACTCGTTTTAACTTGCTGGTTTCATGAGCACCATTGGGATTTTATCTCAATGTTCTGTCGTTGAAGTCTCTATTCTACACTCAATCTGTCATTCATTTTCTTACAGGCCCCATTTTCACATGTTGGGATCATCGATTGGCTTAAGGTAGTGTTATGTTTGGCTATTTTGGTTGTTTGGGGCACTCCTCAGTTATAATTGACCTAGTAAGAGCTGGTAAGAACTAACCAATAGGCTTGGAGAATGTTAGTTTTCAATAAATTTAGGTCTGTGGCACACTGACCTATCTAGGCGGAGCTCTGGAAATTCACAATTGCATGGAGCCAATTAGTCGTACGATAGCTCATTTTGACATCAAAACAGAACGTAGCGTTACTCTAATTCAAATTTAGTATCGACAATAATGCCAGCTCATAAAGTGATGCACACGCAATCATTAACTCATGCTACAACAGGATGCGAAATGACAGTATGTACTTCAACGTACAACCCTAACAGCATTGTTGTCTAAAAGCACGTTATTCAGTGATCAATACTGAGCATCTAGACTAGTCCGTTTGTTCAAGGATGTAACCTCAAGAATCTACTATAACTGGAATTTTTTGCTGCTTATTTCGCATACTTCTTCTGTGCAGAAATGGATGCCATCAGAAAACGAGCAAGCCAATTCCGAGAATCGGTAGCTAAGCAACAGCAGGTATTCGCTGATGAGTTATTGCTGCTTAGATTATTTATTGCACTGTGGTTACAGCTTGCTTTGGGTTTCCTCCCACTCGTTCTTCTGTGCAAACATTTGTCTTGATTCAAGGACTGAGCCAAACTCTGTGCTCATGCAGGCCGTACTTAAGACGTTTTCAGGCTATGGTTCACAAGGAGACAACTTGATTGTTGACGAGGCAGAGCTTCAGCGGCATCAGCAGCTCGAGAAGCTTTATATCTCCACAAAATCTGCCAAGGTTTGTCTGGTGCACTTTTGAGCTGTTAGGAAGATGTGACACGTAACACAGATTAGACGAATGGAATTCACTCCTGCTATTTGTGTTTGTACTATTTGGAATTCTTAGCAGTTTGTTTGCTACAGGCTTTTGTGTTCAGATGGTTTGCGTGATGTTCGACATAGTGTGAAGTTTTGGGGTTTTTGTAACCTCCTTCTTAATCACAGAATTTTCAAAGGGAAATTGTGCGCGGCGTGGAGGGTATCATATCTTCTGGACTCAAACAACTCGAAGTTGGTAGGTTTTATTTGATTGTTTTAGCCATCACAAATCTGCCTTTTCCTTGTGCATGAATATACCCTATCAATAGACGGTTTAAAACACAACTTGTACGTTGAGCTTGTTAGATTTCAAAATTCTGCTTTAGCTTAGTATTAAGCTGGGAATCCTGCATGGACGCCTTCTGCAGTCAATAAACTTGCGGAGGATTGTCGAAAGTATGCCGTAGAAGGACCAAGCAGTTCTGGATCACTTGCAAGAGCTGCTATGCATTTTGGAACAGCACGCACACAGATGGAGAGGGAGCGTGACAACATGCATCGTTCTATTGGCACTCAGGTTCGTTTTGCTCGGGCGTATGAATGCATAGTATGGACAAACTTTGATTTTGGTAGTTCGGGTGATAAGAAATCAATGTGTGTAATTTGGCTAGAATGTTTTCATCGTGGCACGCCACCTCGAATGTTCTCTGCATGTGCTGTTTGTACGGTGAAAGTAACGCATGTTTTCAGGACTTTCATTTAGTAAGCTTGGATTTCTTTCAAACACTTAAAGTGACTTGGTCACTCAACAGGTGGCAGAACCTTTGAGAGCAATGATAATGGGTGCACCTTTAGAAGATGCTCGTCATCTGACTCATCGTTACGAGCGCTTACGCCAAGAGGCTGAGAATCAAGTATGTTGATCAATCATTCAAAATGTCTATAATAAGTACAACCATTAGTTCATGGATTTTTTATACATATCTGATTGGTCGATTAATTCTTGTCTCAGTTCTAACGTCAAGATTTTAAGGATTCAGTAAAGAAATTGTCTGTTCATGTCTTGACCATTGTTGTATTATCATGATATAAGACTTCAAGTGGAAACCGCTCGCAATTGCTGTTATCCTGCGTAGCTTGTATAGATTTCGAATTTAGAAGGCAAAAACTGGATATATTTTAACCTTTTTGAGTAGGCTTTGGATGTCGGAAGAAAACAGGTCAAAAGCAAGGAGGGAAACCCTGAACAAGATCAGAAGCTTCAAGTAGCTGAACAAAAGATGGGAGAACTTTTGTCAGCTATGGCTATACTTGGGAAGGAGGCTGCTGCTGCCATGACTTCTGTGGAAGCTCAGCAACAACGTCAAACATTGCAGCGACTGATATCCATGGTAGGCTTTTTTTTATAGCTTGGTTTTGCTTGAATATTTGACTAAAACCACAATCTGATTGAGTTTCCTTGTATGAAATGACTGAAAGGATCAAGATTTGTAAAAGTCACTGAATCAACTCGATAGAAGAACCCAAGGAGAAAACTATAGTGTTATGATTGACTCCTTCAGTTTCTATGATATATTTTATCCATCAAGATGTACCAGAATATTTTGTTTTGGAAAATATTTCCTGAAACGAGGGCTTAGCATTTGTGATATAAGTATGCTACCCAATGAGTGTCAACTAAAGGAGAATGTTGTCAAGTTAGTTGACTGTTGCAAGTCTGCTGCTGGTTAGACTTTTTTTTCTCATCTTAACGCGATTAAGCTGGCCTGTTTGCATCCTACAGGTTCAAGCTGAACGTGCATATCACCAGCGAGCAACAGAAATTTTGGAGCAGCTTCAAGAAAAGGTATGTACTTCGCTCAGTCAAATTCATTTCTGAGTTTTGCATAGTGCCAGGAGAGCTATGTAGTATGATTGAAGTGTACTGTAGGATCTAGGAGACAGCGTTGAATGAGAAATTGGTTTAGGTTCCTTAAAGTAATGCTGAAGGTAGGAGTGAATGGCATCTAGGCATGCAGTAGAAGTCTAGTGTTAACGCTTTAAGTTGCAGATGATTAGTGAGCGCCAACGCAGTGAATCAACTACACCAGCATCAAGCGACACTCAAACGCCTCCTCCGTCATACGATGATGTCAAGGTCAATGGTGGATCGCAGCATGCTTCTGCGGATGTTGGCTCGAAGGAAGCGAAGTCCTTGTACTTCCTTGCTGAGGTATTTCTCAATTGCCGCCATGCCGCGTAGTTATCTGCTTGTTATGTCGAAAATCCCTGACGTTAGGTTAAATTGTTCTTATTCTATATGAGATTATGCAGCAGCAGCAGAATATGTCCATCAGTCGAGTCTTGTGTATCGGCATGGAGTCAGCTGTGATTAAATTTTCCTCATATTTTGTAGGTAATGCATCCATTTGAAGCAGAGCATGGAGGAGAACTAAGCTTAGCAGTTGGAGATTATGTGGTTGTTCGTCAGGTATGCGTACATGAATCGCGTTGGGATTTCAACCAAAATAGTCTTAAAGCTGCCGTGGATTAATACCACGACATCTCATCAATGCTAGTTATAATGCCCTCTGAAAATGTCCGACTCCAGGTGGAAACTAATAGATGTTTATGTTTGGCAGGTGTCTCCAAGTGGGTGGTCGGAAGGAGAATGTAGAGGTAAAGCAGGGTGGTTTCCATCATCCTATGTGGAGAAGAGGGGGGCCATTCCTGCAAGCAAGGTGACTGATGCCGGACTAGCAATCTAGTCTGTCTGTAAAGCTCCACAGCACTCTGCTGATGAGTCGTAGTTGCGATGTTTGGGGTTCAATTCCCACATTCTTTTGATGAACACCTAGTTTAGTTTGTAGTTTGAACAAAAAGTCAACATTTTAGCTTCAGATTCAGAGATGATTAAATAGCCAGTGGTAAAGCTCCGATCTGATGGATTGTAATGGATCTGAAACTCAAATTAGTTGATTTTAATCAACCTCTTTCATATTTTTGGATGCTCGTATTTAAGTCCCAACTTTGTACTACTTTTGCTATTCTTTCAATGCCACGCCAGAGCAGAGCCACAAAGTGTTAAGTTTTAACTACTGCATGGTACTTAGTTGAACGTGTCCTCTAGAATTTTTGGCAATTATATCGTCTATCAACTTCAGGACAGAAACAAATCCTCTACTGGAGATGCGAATCCTACATATTTACTTGTTCACCAGCAATGTAGCTGAAATGTTGATCAACGCTCTCGGAGAGCAGACTAAAGTCGGGAACAAGACACCGTTCTTGACCTTTTGAGTGCATGATCCCAGGAGCACTCAACCACCAATACTCCGTCTTGGACACCTTACATTCGAAGTTTTCCCTCTAAAGGTCACATAACATTCCTGAGCAAATACCTGGGATGGGAATCAAGCGCTGTAACAGTGTCTCCGTATCACTAACGGTTGACTCTACACTTTTCAAAGAATAATTGCTTTGACATATTGATCTCATTTTGGAATAGTAGATAACAGACTCAGTCACGGTTTTCAAATCAACGTTTCTGAAAAACAAAATTCATGGTGACGATCATACCAGCCAGGAACTTTAGTTAAGTAAAATTCAAAGCAATCTTTTCACATATAAAGTTATTTTTTTTATTTACGCTTCTATTGCAAAATTTTAAGGTTAGATTCAAACTGAAGTAAAGCTTACTTTTCACAAAAGTTCCACAGAAACTCTCGCAAAAATTGCTCAATTCAAATGAAGACTAAACCAAAACCTGATTAACAAAATCAGGCAGGGTGTACCTAAAGCGCAAGAAGAAAAATTCCGTAACTCGCTGCAATAAGAAAAATTTCAACCGTCTCATCGAAGAGGAGAGAGGTAAAACTTACAACATCACAACACTTCCAAAAGAGTGCGCTTTATCCTATGTTATAATGGATCCCGATAATTAGTGCGAACAGGCAGTCGGCCAATGTCATTCGGCATATCTGCTCAGGTCTAACACATCTACCATAATTCAGACGACCGTCTTTCAGCCTAAAAGCTTCGCAATGTCGCCCTCCACTGTCACACTCAACAGTCCCTCCTTGTCCACCGAAGCCTTCCGACACACCTCACCCACCTGCGCCTCGTTCTCCTTCAACTTGTCCACCACAGCCTTCAACACATCCTTCTGTAGAAACTCGTCCTCCATCTTCGCTGCAGCTTCCTGCATCAACCAAACCTCCGACGCTTCCGACAAAATCAGACCTGCTATCATGCCTCCTAACTGCTTCGGGGCCAATGGCGCATCCATCGCCATGTCCTCAAGCCCCTCCGCCACCATCACCACACCTCCCCGCAAGTCCTCGCTCGATACCACTCCCTTCGACTGCAAGTGCACCAACAGTTTCAGCACCAACCCGCACTCCTTCTCTCGCATCTCCAGCGCAGTCGAAATCGCGATCCTCACAAACTCCGGATGGAAACTGGGCTTCTTCAACTCTTGTACGCACAGCAGTGCCTCGTTCAGATCCACGATAGAAAAGTACTCCTTCAGCAGCGACTCTGACTTCTTCGTCAGCTCTGCAGACGGGGGCCCAGCCGCAGCCACAGGTGCTTCAGCCGCAGGTGCTGGACGTGCTACTTCCTTCACTGGCTCCGACACCTTCGCTGCCTCCACCGTTGGCTTCGCGGGTGCATTACCAAGCAATGCACTTGGTTTGCCCATGAAACCAAATCCACCACTGCCCTGTGGAAGAACCCTGGCACCCATCGAGCTCGACCGCATCGATGGAGAACCATATCGCCCCTGAGCACCACCCACTGCTCCCATTCCTCCACCCATCGGACCGCCCATCCCACCGAAACCCCCTGCTCCTGGCATCGGAAGAACCCCAGAGCTGTCTTTCCTGCTCCTCCTTCCCACGCTCACCGTCTCCCACCCGTCCGCCTCCAATCCTGACCCCATAATGCTCCCCATCGTCGGAACCCCTTGCATCCCCCCCCCTGCTCCTGGCATTCCAGGCATTCCTGGCATTCCCCCTCCTGCTCCAGGCATTCCCGGCATCCCGGGCATTCCTGGCATCATACCTCCGGCCCCTGGCATGAACCCGGGCATCGCTGCTCTCCCGTTTCGAAGTGCCATCATCCCCGGTCGTAGCCCCAATTTCGCTTCCGCATCCGCGTGAATCTCGCTGATCGTCTTCGCCTTAATCTCCTCTCGCCTAGGCACCCACTTGTTCGACCTCAGGTCCAGGATGTCGCGCACCATGAACCGGATTCGAGACGCCAGGCTCCTGCTGTCTCCGATCACCCTCAGCCGGGCGAAGTACGTGTCGAACGCCATCCTCGACTTCGCACTCTCCTCCAGCTGCTTCCCCACCGTCGTGAACAGGTGGCACAGAGCCTCCACGTTCTCCTCCGCCGGTATTCCCTTCGGGTCCTGCCCCAGCAGCTCCTGGATGCAAGCGTGCACGATCTTCTCCGGCAACATCTTCTGCTTGAACAGTTCACCAATCAGCTTGATGTTCCCCAAAGTCCGCAGCTTCACCTTCTTCTCCTTCTCCGCGCGCTCCACTGCCTGCTCCGCCTTCGTCATCTTCTTAATCTCCTCGCGCATCGCGTCCGCGCCTTCGAACTCCTCCTGGCACGTGTTCAGCAGCACTCGCCTGAACGTTATCGGCTTGTCCCCGGCCTGTTCGCTCGGAAACTCCGGCAGCTCCTTGCTCAACTGCTCGCACAGCCGCGCGTACATGGCGCAGAACGTCGGCTCCAACACTGCTTTGTCGAAGATCAGCGAAATCACGCCCTGCAATATCTCAGCCGAGCTGATTCCGGCCTCCATCATCTGCTCCGCCAACACATCGTACTTCTCGGGCGTCAGCTTGTTCAAAATGCCCTTCACCGTCCGGTAAACCTTCTCCTTTTCGGACTGGGCTCCCCTTCGAGCCGACCACGGATTGGCGGCCTTGACAATTGCAGGAAGAGGCCCCGAGGGTGCGTTCTCCTGCTGACGCTGGCCCTGGGAAAAATTGGATTGGTCTCGCGGACCCCGATTGTCATTTCTATCATTAAAATCGCTCCTGTCATTTCTGTCGTTGCGGTGCTTCGGGTTCCTGTCCCTTTGCTGGTCTCGAGGCGACGATCTATCCTCCTGCACTGACGCAGATGTAGGGGGCGGAGCTCGAGCTTTCCAATCCCTGTTGTCGGGCTCCGCAGCTCTAGGCGTTGGCGGCTGCGGCAAATCCCTAGACTGCCTCCTAGTCCAGTCATCGTCTGGACCAGCACCATTGATCAAGCCATCGATCCCTGAGTTCACTAGCTCCTCCGGTGCCTCCGCATATGCATCCTTGAATTGCAGCAATCGATCCCTGGTGTACCGGATCCTTTCGTGAGAACTCTTCGCAGACCTAGCTTCCGGGGGCGTCCTGACAAACCTCGGCGCATTAGGGTTTCCTGCACCCTCATCTTGATGTGCAAACCCCTGACCAACGTTACTCCCCTGCTGACTGGCACTCAAGTTGCTTCCTCCTCCAAAAGGCCGAAACGCGACTGACCTACCCCCACCCGGCCGCAAGGACACGGACGGCGCATGCATCGACTTCGAGACGGTATATGCGGCGGCATCCATACTCATAGCTAACCCACAACTCTCTTCAATGCAAAAGCCACTACCCCTCTACAGCTTTCCTTGCCCCACCTCCCTGTGTTGTCCCCTGATCGCCGTATTCCAACCGCAAGACGAGCTTGACAGCTCCAGAGCAGGCTGCTCAAAGAAAGAGCTAGGCAGCCCCTTCGCAGTTGTTCCAACTTGGGTCCTGGCTACCTTTGTCGACGCCTTCCCCTTCCCCTGCCCGTGCCCTGCCCTGCCCTTTACCCTTCCCCGCCGATAGTGAACTGCTCCTGACACATAGGTCGGGAGGAAAACCCGTAGAGGCGCCGGAGTAGCCCCTGCTTTATATCTCTTGACGAGAATTATCTACTCTACTGTTTCTACTGGTCGAGTCCAGATGGATTATTCCGGGATCGACGGATTGTAAAAGTGCAGTGCTCATCACCCAACTCCCTCACCCTGCCACCTCGTTGTCTGCTCTTCATCTCCCTCGTCGTCCGTCCTCCATCTTCATCGCCGTCTGCGCTTCATCTTCTTCAATGTCATCGTCGGCATACAATTTTTTGGTTCGCCTTTGTCATTGCCAAGCTTATGAATGCTATTGTCGCCGTTGCCAGTCTGCTGTTGATGATCTCGTTTCGTCTCATTCACCAAACCCTAAATCTCAACCTCGGCCACTTGACTGTGGGACCTGTTGACCTAACTTCGCCTCCATACGTATCTTCGATTACTGCGCGCATGTCTGAAAAAAAGTATATTATACTTGTACCATCCATTTACGTGGGCTCTGATTTGATCTTAAAATGCAAGACATAATTAATCCAGTAGGGCGAACTACAGTGGTTTTGAGAGTCTAAGTTGTGCAAGATCATATCATATCATATATGTATGTGTATATATATATATATATATATATATATCTCTGCACACATACAAATCATAGAATGTTTTTGAAGTGAAGAAAAATGCTTTAGATCCATTGTGCTGGGTGGTAGACATGCCTGAGAAAGCAGACGAGTTAAATAAATTTCATTACATGGTTAAATGGTTAAATGTTTTTCTACAACAAATTGAGGTAAGTGGGTATAGCCAACTATGGTGCACATGCACGTCTACGTGGAATATTAAGACATAATTTTGGGGAGATGTTTTGCTACAGCATGGACTGTTCCAGATGCCAACCCATGGCCAAAGATTCCATGTTATTATTGGAGTGAATATTCAAGTCTGGCAAAGTTGATTCACTTGAACCTTGCCAGAATTCAAGTGTATCAACTTAGCCAGGTTTTGAAGGTCTACATGCAGAACGAATTCCGTGGAGGAAATGCCAGCTTCATCCTACATTAACCTTGGCCCAAAAAGTGGTTTGAACATTCCAAGACTATACTAGCAAAAGACTATGCAAAACTAAAATAATAAATTCATTTTAAATCATCAAAAGTAAAAATAAATAAAAAGAAAGAATAGAGAAGAAGGGGAGATTTTTTTTAATTAAATTAAAAATTAAAAATTAAAAAACCCCAGAGGCACCTAATTCAAACAAACATGAACTAATCCATGTCGATTCCCTGTATATATCTCATTCCTTTCTTCATCATAAAACAGGGCAGTAACATCCTTCAGAGCTTCCTCCTCTGAACTTCTGATGCTTGAAGAATTTGCACGTGCATGCGGGCTAATTTTGCCACTTGGATCATACGCCCTAATTTTTTCAAGGCACTTTCCTGTCAAGATGTTGCTGATGTTGATGGACCCAACTAAAACAAGCAATGAATACGTATTAAATGAAAAGGTAGTATCAACGAAACATTACATATCCCACAATATCCACTACATCAAACAGCCGTTCTCATAATATCAGAAGCGCAGTGTATACTTCATAGCAGACCCACAATCGATGAAGTCTACTTTTTTATTGCGATGTAGCAGATGATTGAAGGACTTGAGAACCGACCCATCCTCTCTGGACAATATCTTCAGTGGCACATAGCTCTGTGCCCTATCAAACATCAACAACATAATCCCAGGGCTGGCAAAAAAGCACAAAAAGAAAAAAAACATCATATTGACGTACAATTATAAGATTGAACTGGGGAAAACCCCAAGGATACATCAATGAATACTCATCCTCGAAGAAAGCAGGAAGGAAAAGGTGAATACCTTATTTTGATTTCTTGCACATGCTCATCAGACATAGAATACAGCATTGTATAATTCTTCAAATCAAATACCTTTTAGATTCTATTATCTCAATCCGACGTTCAACATCAATACAAGAAAACGAACTCCCTGATACATTTCAATCACACCACTTGAGGACTATAATAATTCTCAAAAGTACGATACCATAGTACCTAGTTGGAGCTGCTTGCCAAAACATTGAAACTCGCTATCAAAAATAACCAGAAGTGATGTCACCACTATGCAAATAAAAGTCCCAATGTTATGGCAGTTTGGAGAATCTAAAGGAGCAAGACTAAATACCTGGCTTGAGCAGAATATGTAAGTACCTTTCCATTGACGTCGTCAAACTCGACAAACCCGGGCCATCTCAGCGATTCTGATTCAAACAAAGAAAATCCAGCACCAGGCTGTCCCCTCGGATATATCTGGTGAACATATCAAACGCTTTACTGATTCAATCCCAAACTTCAGCTTAAACCCGAAATTATAAATATACAACCGCAAGTCAAAGAAGACACATGAACATTCTTAGGAAAACTTCGCTTAATTGTCCTGCCCAATATCAGTTATCCTAACTCTATCTTGAACATACACAAGTCGAGATTCAGATCCTATCACTAAGTGCAACTGTTCTGCTTACTTAATAGGTGTTGCCCTGCACTTCAAAGAGCTGAAGTTGTCAGAGGCATAAACCGACACAGTGATTAATGAATCGTTATTCTTGTCGTAGAAAAGGCTGCGAATCACTTCATCAAGGCTGATGTTGAGAAAACATATCCTCTTGATTGTATCTGCCAAAATAAGTAACACGCAATCGATAAATCTAACCACATTATGGTAATTCAAACCCAGAATGAACTTACGACGGTGTACTAGCCAACAGACAGATTCAAACCTATACTAAAGGCAGCACACATCCCCAAGTGGGTCAAGGCAGACACTATATCTCGAGCGGCCACGATCTCTACTATCCTTGACCTCTTCTTCAAAAACGGTAGCTTCAAGAGGTAATGAGCCTTTGGATCATGTGTATCGAATTCCTCCTGCGAGAAAATGAGGCATAAAGACAATTGAATGAATATCCGTCCAGCACGTTAAAATCGGTGCTCTTACATGAAACCTATGTCTCCAGTTCAGCCCTGTTCTCAAGGGCGATACACAAGCCAATGATCGATTCTCTTTCGAAAGCATGAGGTAGGAAGAGTCAGTACAAATACTTCAGAAAATACACCACAATAGAGGTACAAATACATCAATAACGACAAAGACATTGCAACTGACAAAATGAGATAAATGAAACACATAGACCCGAAGAGTTTATCCTGGGTTCTGAAAAACCCTAACAGCAACTGATAATTTGGCCTGCTAACATGCCAAATGAATTGGAAGTGGCCAAACTGTTCGCAGCAGCTTCACTTTTCAGACGAGCTACATGTAAGCCCATTGCAGTAATTCTACAGCAGTATTCACGACAAAACTTTTGATTGAAGTATTTAATCATAGTAAAGTTGACCCGGTGTACAAGAAGAGCGATTGAGTCAAGGTGAAGTTCAATTGAAAGTGGCATAGCTTCACTGTAACGGAAGCAGTTCATCTCCTCGAGCTCAAAATCAGCATAACAACCTTACGTGTAAGGTATCCCAACAGAAACGAGTAATAAAAAAACCTCGTGTCGACTCACGATCCATAGAACCCATGATGTCAAACCCAATTGCCTCAAAATTCCGAAGGATAGAGGTTAAACTCGCACCAGAGAATGAAACACTTAAACAGGTAATCCTCTCGTCGCATCAGATGTAACCTAAAAATTGCAGCTGATCGACAGAAAATTGAAAACATTGACCATACACTTCAGTTGCTGCTCTCTAAATGAGAAAGTTAAAATGAGTAAATCGACGCACACACCACGTAGTATCTACAGAGAGACTAGGCTTCACTATCACCTATCGACCTCGGCGATTTATTAATTGGGACGAGAACGATACCCACAGGTGAGGTCACCGTCAGGAATTCGATAAAAATATCAACAATTTTGTATAAAAAACTCTTAAAATAACAATAATATAATGATGATGATAATAAGCAATAGCCACAATACTCTCGAGCAGTGAAATGAAATGCGAAGACTCGCATTCAGATGAACAACCCACCTGCAAATGAAAGTTCCGAAACTTCTCCTGTGAGTTGGTCCTGTTGAAAGCAAAGTTCCCCGCACGACTGATTTCCCGCTTCAACAACTTCCTCAAGCAATTCTTGGAATCTTCAGACCGCGGCCGCTTTCCGACCACTATCTGCCGCCCACATATCGACCTGGGGCTGCTCTCTATCCTCACCTTACTTATCGACTCCATTGCTCGTCCTCCTCGACCACAGTTCACCACTCCCAACTACTCTCTACCATAACCTTATGTCACCTGCCCGGATCATGCACAACCTCACTCTCCTCACTCTGCTCACTCCAAAACTCTACCCCAAGCTCGTCTCCACACCCACGACCTCTCACAACACACCTCGCCATCGCTTGACAACCGGGAACTACCAGCAAGTCAACAAATGCAAAACACTACACTCAGTCATCCGAATCTAGGTCAAAACCGAACAAGCATTGACACAAGGAAACCTCTCTAATCCGCCCACGTTCTCATGGAAATCGCCTACCTCACTCTTCACCCATGCATCAAAATTCGTGACTCCTGAGAGGTTACTCACTAGAAAACCCTCACCTCAGTGAAGGGTGATGCCATCGCCGGCCGTACTCACCACAACAGACATGGCTCGCGTGGCACCACGCCCCTCGCGGGGGACCTATAACCGCGTGGCATTATGACCTGAACCGCGGAACCCCAAGGGAGTGGTGGTGACATGGCGGCCTTCTTTCTATGTTTAAATATCGAAGTGCGGACAAGCTTTCCATTTCCTACCTTTCCCTCCTTTTCTAGCTCCCTGGTTCCCGCGCTTTGTCCATGCTGGCGACCGACTCTGTTCACCTTAGTCTCTTTGGCGCCAAAATTGTGTGCTTTCCTTAAGATTCTCCTCGTCAGTGGTGGGACTAGAGTATCAAATACCACGTCACTATTGGTCCACTTTGCCACGTCGGATTCTGATTTTGCGCGGGACTTTTTCGCCCATATCCTTTAATCGATCGCTCTGTCACAAAGTCCCCTTCTTTTCTCTCATGCAGTTTGAAGTAAGATTAATTTTCCACGTCATCATCATCAGAATAGTAATAGTAGTATTGCACTAGAGCGTACAGTTAATCAGATTATTTCCAAAATCACCAACTTACGAGAAGTGGTAACCAGGTTATTTCTACATGTTGTAGTTAACAGTATAAAAAAATCCAAGGTGTGATAAATATGTTGAAACCAACGTCTCTTGCTGTTGAGTGTATGTGTGATATTTCTCTTCCATGACTTGCATCATTTGAATACCTACAATAATTTTATATTTTTTTAAATGTAATTGTTTCAGATATTTGAAAGACTAGTCATTTGTCTTTATTTAACTAAATTAAATTTCGAATTTCAAATACCATAGTCATGGTTGATTTGTGTAGAAATGATTGAAAATCTTAAATTTGTGAGATGTGTTAATTTCTAAAAATAAAACAGATGTAGCAATGTTTAAATTTGAATTGCAGAAGAATATACAATTTGAAAATAAATTCTGGGATTGTTTTGATCACTACAATATGTGATAATTTATTTTCTAATATACAGTTTTTTATTTGTATGACTCACGGATAAAATGTATATTTTTTAAATTTAGTGTAGTAAAATTAACATGTGTAAATAGAATGATTCATGATCATCAATCTATAATCAAATCACTTACAAATACATCTACTTATTTTGATGGATTTGATTTAAATCAAGTTTTGTTCATTGATGTCTTTTATATTGAGATTTTTTATTGTAATTATAAAACTTGTTTTTTATTCTAAACAAAAGACATTACAACTGAGGGAGGGAGGATAATATGAAATTTGAGAGTAGCAAAATGCAATTTATATATTTATTTTTATCAAAATGTTGTTACAAAATTGGTCAGATTGCACAACTTTGCATAAGCTTCACACACATGCATGTCTGTACAAACTCACACACTTATTTAGACAATCATAAGTATAATACATCAGTATGTTTTCTGTTTTAATTAGTCAAATTTTAGCTCTTTGTAATATGTTTCTACAAACAATTCTCTATTTGTCTACCATTGATATTATTATG
Source organism: Physcomitrium patens (assembly GCF_059467195.1). Taxonomy (NCBI): domain Eukaryota; kingdom Viridiplantae; phylum Streptophyta; class Bryopsida; order Funariales; family Funariaceae; genus Physcomitrium; species Physcomitrium patens. Next base: position 12,787,352 of record NC_143426.1, on the reverse strand, counting down.
TCATTTTACACCCATCTAACTTGTAATACATAAGTAACATATATAAAAAATTAGTTAAAATATTATATTTATGATATTTTTATTATTTTTAATAAAAGATATAAAATTTAGTTATCATTTTTTCTAAAATTTATTAATTTTTTTTATTAAAACTACAAAAAAATTACATAATTTAAAATTGCAACCAAACTTGTCAATTAAATCATCAAGAAAAAAACTATACAAAATATTTTTCTATAAGACTTATAGATTGTGATTTTAAATAGAAGCTATTATAAGACTCTAATATATATATATATATATATATATATATATATACATACATACACACCAAATTTAATTTTTAAATAATAAATATAAAAATTAATTATTCATAGATTATATCAAAAAAACTCTTGAGACCTCAAACACATGTCTAACTTGCAAGACAAGTTTATCATATATGCACCATAGTTTTCAACATATTAATCACCTATTGTCAAGGATATGAACTAAAAGATGATGCATAAATCAATGAAATCCGTATCAAAGAAAGAGTAACAAAATAAAAATAAGGAAATATGTATATTAAAAAGAAATTGAAATGACTTATTGCCAAAAGTCAAAGAAACTTGAGACTCTTGAAACTAGACTAGAAGCAAGAAAGGAGTTGACAAGAGTAAAGAGGGCTTCATTCTTATCTCTATATATACTATCTAACTAGTGACTATGTGGCCATATTCTATATGACCTTTGATATGTATTGACTTTGTAGGACACATGCCTTGACTTACAAGGCAAGTTTTTCTACATGTAGGCCACATAATTAGCTTGGTCTTTAAATTAACAACATGTATGGCACATGGCTAACTTGTTGACCAATTTTCTAATCCAAAAAATCAATTATAGACACCTATAAAGTCAAAGCAACATCTATGAAGCTTTTAGGAAGCTTCTATAGAAGATATTATAAAATTAAGTTACTTTTATCTACTTCTACTTACTTCTACCTATTTATACAGATAATTATTGGCTTACATGTATATGTCCATGATATAACCTCCTTTTCTAAAGACGAGTTCTATAAGGAGTGATCATCATATGTTGAAGAAATTTATAATGTGATGAATTGTATTTGCCACATACTCAGATCTTTATTCTCTTTGAAGATGGTTGATAGGGCCTTTCAACCATCAATAATGTCCTATACTAGGGCGCAAAGACCACCCTGTTATTTGATCATTTTTGAAGCCTTCATAAGTTCCTTCAAATAAAATATTTACAACACCGTCAGGAGTTGTTCCTACCTCTAATAAAATTACCAAACATCGAGAGTCTCTTCTAAGGTCGTGATATCAAACATGTTGTATCTTGCCATCTATTCAAGAAAAAATATGTCGTTCTTAAGGATCTTCATCTCGATTACATTATCTTGAAGGTTGTAACAATCATAATATCTTGTCTGGTAGGTCAACAAACAAAGACTTTTCAGTTGAATCCGCTAGTTGTTGATTTTCCATCTTCTTAGCTTCACAAGTACAAAGAAGCTACAAAAAAAGATTGAAAGTAGAATGTTATCTTGTCTAGATCTTGTTTCTTTTATATGGAAGATTTTCATCTTGATTTTGATGGATGTCATGGATGAAAAGCCTCCATCGCCTTTGCTGCATTTACAAGATTCTTTACTGGCTCTCATCTGCGTTCACTAATATCATATCCGCACCAATGGACAAGATATTTCAATTTATTTTGGCACTACCATGAATCTAAGACTTCTTCTACTTTGAATTCTTTATTATTGTCCACTTCTATAGAATGAGGTAGAACTTATCTTCTTCTTGGTATATCGACTATCTTGTATGGTTCAAGAAGAGACACATAAAATATTGGATGGATTTTCATTGACTCTAGTAGGTATAAACAATATGCAATTAGATTGATTTGTCTAGAAATTGGAAATGGTCTAAGCCTACAATAGTCCAACTTTTCACAAAGATGAGTGGTCTTGATATTGCAATGAAGTAATCATACCTTATCACTCATGTGGAATGGTGGTTGTTCTTTTTGATAGACATCCGCATTGATCTTTTGTTGTTCTTGAGCTTCTTTTAACTGTGCCTTCATTGTTGCATGTAGCTCTTACAAATGATTTACTAAATCTTCTGTCGCAAGATTATTAGCTTTTGAAAAGTCAAAAGTATCAAGTCATAGATGACAACCATAATTGGCAAAGAAAGGTGTTTGTTTTATAGAAGAATGTATCATGTTATTATAAGCAAACTTTGCCAATGGCAAAAGAATTGTCCAATTATCTTGTTGGCAGTTGATGATACATCTTAAATACTATTTCAAAATTTGATTAATACGCTCCGTTCATCCATCAATTTGAAGATGGAATATTGAAGATAGTTTTATATCAAATTTTAGAATCTTGAAAAGAGTCTGTCAAAATCTTGATACAAATTGAATTTTTCTATTAGATATAATATCCTTGGATAATCCATGATAGCGATAAATGTTGTCAAGAAAGAGTTTAGTTGTTTCTTCACTTGTGATAGATTTTGTACATGGTACAAAATGTGCCATCTTGATAAAACGACCTACTATCATGAATATAGAGTCATAAGAACTTGAGATTGAAAGATCTGTGATAAAATCTATAGAAATAGAAGACCATGATTATTCTGGAATAGGTAATGGTTGAAGAAGTCTATAGGATCAATGACAAGGAGTTTTTGATCTTAAACAAATGTTGCATGACTAAACAAAGTCTTTCACACCCTTCCACATTCGTGGCCACCAAAAATCTCTAGATATAAGTTCTAAAGTCTTCTTATATTTAAAATGACATGTTGTTGGAAAGTCATGATATGCTTGAAGAACTTGTAATTGTTCTTCTCTTTTTGGAACATATAATCGACCTTCAAAATAGAGTAGGTTGTTTTTGAACTCAAACTTAGAAGTATCTTAGGACTTAGAAGAAAGATTCTTGATATTGTGAACAAGAAGATTAGAAGACATACTTGATTCGATTTATTTCACAAGGGTCAAATCAATAGTCAATGTTGATTTCATTACTCGAAGATGAAAATGCTCTAGCTTCAAGAAAATTATCCTTTGCTGATCAAAAGATGCATCTCTTTGTTTTGGTGCAAGATAAGAACATCTAGAAAGGGTGTCTCACAAACCTTATTGTTTTCCAAGTCGATATGTGATCTTGAAATCAAATCTTAATAAAGACATGATCCAACAGGCATGGCGATAATTTAAAATACATGCTCACATGAAGTACTTGAGATTCTTGTGATCCGTATATATGATGACTGGATTAGAAGCATCTTCTAGATGTTGACGCCATTCTTGAAATGAATCTACGATTGTAAAAAGTTTTTTGGCATGGATTTCATAATTAATCTCAACCACTAAAATTTTTTTGGAATGAAAAGCTACTGGATGAAGTTTATCATCTATTTCCATTTGTGATAATACAACATCTAAAGCAAAATTTGATGCATTTATTTCTATAAAAAATGCCTTAGAAGAGTTGATGGAATACAAGTTTGGTGCAGAAATAAAGATTGACTTTAAAGTTTCAAAATATACTTTAGCTTCTTTACTCTACTCAAGTTTGTCTTTGCAAGTCAAACATATAAGTGGAGCTACAACTTAAGTCAAGTCTTTGATGAAGATCCGATAATAGTTGACAAAGTCCAAAAAATATTTGACATCTCTTACCATTTTTGAAATCTTCCAATCTATAATTGTTTGAATTTTCTTAGGATTCATCATAAGTCTATCATTTGAAATGATGTATCTTAAGAAGTCGACTTGAGTAGTGTGGAATATACACTTTTCTATCTTGGCATAGAATCCCATATATTTTAATTTTTGTAATACACAACAAACATAAAGTTCATATTCATTTGTGTTCTTAGAATAGATCAAGATATCATCCAAATAACAGACAGTAAAATCATCTATAAACTCTCAAAAAACTTCATTCATTAGATGTTGAAAAGTTGCTAGTGTATTTGTAAGTCCAAAATGCATGATGTTGTATTTAAAATGTCTATACCTAGTTTGAAATGTAGTCTTCCATTCATCTCCTTCTTTAATGCATACTAAATTATATGCTCTTTATAGATATATTTTTGTATAGATCTTAGATTGATTCAATTGATTGAGAAGTTTGGATATCAAAGATAGAAGGTATGTATTCTTGATGGTGATCTTGTTGAGTCCTTGATAATCAAAACACATTCGCAATGATCCATCTTTTTTCTTCACAAATAAGATTGGAGTTCTTGCTAGTAATTTGGAATGGCATATAAAATTCTTGGTCAAATTCTCTTCAATATATTCTTTGAGTTCAATTGATTTATTTTGTAATAAACTATATATTGGTTCAAATGGCGGTTGTGCTCTTTCTTGAAGGTCAATTGAGCAGTCATATGAACAATGTTCTGGAAGGGTATCTACATTCTTCTTCTCAAATATATCTTGAAATTTTTGATATTGGCTGGAAATGCCACTTGAAGTCTTTGTATCATTAGAAAGAAGTGTGGCGTAAATGACACAAGGTGATCTTTCTTTTGTAATATGCAAGAAAGCTCTTGCACTTACAAACATAGGTTTAATTGTACTAGATTTATGACTTTCTATTAGATTAATTTCATTCTTAATTATACTTTTAAAGAAGTCAAAGGTACAAGAAATCTAATCTATATAAGGATTATACTTTTCTAACCATAATAAACCTAAAATGACTAGACTAGAGGGAGATCTAATTATATTAAAGATTATACAACTACTATGATTATTTATTATTATATCTATAGGAAGTATTTTATAAGTAATATCTCTAGAAGAAAAT